>NW_024722227.1:24848757-24938587 GCF_018991925.1 Homarus americanus | reverse complement strand
TGAGTGCTAGACAACATAATATCACGTAACCCTACAGGGTAATACATTATTGCCTTTACAACACTAAACAGTACCGACGAGGAGGGTAAACGGATTTTCTGGGGATGAAAATTTCAAACAATTATACTCTAGCAATAATATTCCAGATGATAAGTTGTTTTTAACGATAAATTTACAGTAAAAGCTTGGAGTATTCGTTGGTGGGACTTCCCTCATTCTTAAAATCCATGATCGTTAATGAACTTAAGGAAGCCACAGCCCCAATAAATTAGGGTTTCTTAAATGTTACATCTCTCATTTTTCGAAACCAGGAATAATTCTTTTACGTGTGAGTGATTAATCCTGTCTATAGTGTTCTCGCCTTAAGGTTAAACAATAATGAACAGCAACTTTATTTGGTGTCCTGTGTAGGCATCTCTGACCTCAGATCCTGGCCCATTTCTATATACACTCAGGTTTGTGGTAACAGAGGTGACCCAGACCCCGAATTAATTAAAGACGATTCTAGATAATGATGACCAAAGTAGTCCCCAGGCATCGAATTAACGCTTGACTGGCCTGGCGACGCGACCCACTAAAACACCGGTACCTGCGCCCCACCTCTCCTTCCTATCCTGTAACCCTGGAGCCGTTCTTGTAATTACTGCAGTTTGTTGTACTTATTATTGATATTAATGAACAGCTTGTGGAGTGAATTTTATCTTTATATCACCGTAATTGTAAGTTTGACTAAATATCAACCCATTTCACTTTCCACAAATTATTACGCATTTACTAACTTATAAATAATTACGACTTTACCGTTCATCAATTACCATAATTAATGTACAGACTACAGCGTATGGGGTATAGCGACCATCAGTGTGTCAAGGAATTTAAATGTCCCGTCAAGGGTGGCGGGCGGCCATGCAGATGTCACGTGATATGACGTCACACTGCGGGGGAGATTTTCAGCCAGTTTGTTTACATGCAGCAGCAGACCCATGGCGGGCAGGTGAGTCTCACTTTTCTTCACCTCCTCTCTCTACATCTCTCTTGGTTCTTTATTACTAAGTGCGGCGTGACAGAGGGCGATGATACCCTGGAGTCAGTAAGGTGTAGGGGTTGGTTGTAAGTCGCGGCAGCCAGTGGTAAGTAAAACATTATGTCTGGGTCACCTTCCTCCTTGCCCATTAAATTGTATTGGACCAGGTGTTTTTTGGATGAAATTTATGTCATGACTTTAATGTGAAATAACAGCATAAGTGAGAGAAAGTAACGATAGAAAGGGGAAAAGAAGATTAAGTTGAGTTCTATGTGACGTAAACTAGAAAGATTGGGTGAGGAAGACAGATTGGTGGAGCAGTACAAGGTTAGTGAAGGGTTGAGCTTCACCACCCACTGCCTCGTCAAGTTCACTGTGTACACCTGTTTCTGTGAGGGAAAATTTCTCCATTATGTTTTGAAAGAAAAATATGTTTCACCAAACCAATACAAAAAACTATTCCATCAATAAAGTGGATAGATGTTAAGGTAAAGTTGACGTTAGCAAATTTTGACATATTTGTATTGAAGAAAGGTGTCTTGCAGTGACATATTGATAAGAAAACCATCACCAATATTTAATTTAGGTGAGTTTGAAAATCACTTGTGATATGACAAGTACTGGTACCGTACTGAACTGCTATCTGGCTCTGACATACAGTATAGAAATAAATCATTATTGAACCAAGAGTTCACCTAAAAGATGGGATGGTGTGCTTCCTCTCATTTGGGTTAGTCCTTCCCCATAAGGCTATATCTTTAGACACACCCTCCCCACCCTAGCACCGCCTCAGACACTCAAGAAATTTTTATGCATCTTCCCAGACTTTTTCACATCAGTTTTCCACATGATTTATTTCTCTGTGAATTCACCATTTCTTTCTTCCAAGTGCAGGAGAATTATTCATTAAGGTTTTTCATTATTTATTTATTGGAAAAAATATAACTACATGTAACCTAGGATGGTTAAATTAGATTAGGTTGGTTTTTATTACAAGTTGTCAGAAATAATTTAGCTCCTTAGAATTTTAGCCAGCACCAGTGAACAAGACTGACACCACTTGTACAGGTACTGATATTTAAGACATGATTTATGATAGCTGAATTATTTACCCCACACTGCTCACCAGGTTTGCCTAATGCATATAAAAACAAGATTAGTTCTGTAATAGATGGGTCATCCACATGCTCATAGACACCCATGCTCATAGCCATCCACATTCTCAACAGATCCAGTTACTGTTTTTGCAGGTGTTTATAGTACAGTAAACCCTTGCCATTCGCGAGGGATAGGCTCCTAGGAATGGCGTGAATTGGCAAAACCACGAATAGCAGCTTATATAATACCTTAGTGCACTAATATACAGGTATACCTACACTGTGTATGAGAAACTTAAGTCATAACACTGTACTTTCATATGTGGAAGTTTGGAGCTTGATGAAGTGGTGGACTGTACATAGGGAGACATCTGGTTACTGAAGCATTGGGGGATCATCAGGATCACTGGTGGAAGAGGGTGATGCAGTGGTGGTTGGTGGAGGGGCGGGTGGTGGGGTGGCGTGCAGCCGAGAGGCGGGTGACTGGGAGGAGGTGGGTGGAGCAGTAGCGGTAGTACTAGCTGGTTCTTTCTTAAAAAACTTGGTGATTGGTAGTTCTTTCCTCTTGGCTTTGAGTTCTTTAAAAATACCTGGTTGGTTCCTTGTACCATCTTTAGGCTGCATTCCATGGAAGGGTCGTGGTCAACAATGAAATCATTCACCATCTTCACCTGAAGAAATAGTTCACCAAAATTTTCCAAGCTCCAACCTTCTTGTTGTAATTCCATAATGTCTTCCTCGGCAATTGTTACCAACTCTTCCAAATCCTCTTCTGTCAGTTCCTCTCCATGCCCATCAATCAGCTCTTCCATGTCTTCAGCAGCCATGTCCACAGCCCCCTCACCACCCAACTGACGTGCAACACTCACAATGTCATTCACATCCTTTACTGTGGACAGAAGTCCCTGAAAGTTATTCACACACTCAGGCCACAAGGTGCACCAACAAGCATTCACTGCCTCTGGTTTAAGTTCACTGAATGATTCACTGACGTTGGTAATGCAATCTACAATGTTGTACTCCTTCCAACACTTGTTAACATCAAGGTCAGGGTCTTCATCCACGGCACTACGGATACGACCAAAAGAGCGGAGTGTATAATGTGCCTTGAAGGTAAGTATTACACCCTGATCGAGAGGCTGGATAAGAGCAGTAGTGTTGGGGGGTAGGAACACCACCTCTACACCTGGATGGCTGAACTGTAAACTTTCTGGGTGGCCTGGTGCATTGTCTATCAATACTTGTAATAACACCTTAAATTCCATCTTCTTGGAAGCAAGGTATTTTTCCACTCCCGAGATGAAACATTTATGGAACCAATCCAGGAAAGCTGTAACAGTTGCCCATGCTTTTTGTTTGCTTGCCTAAACACTGGCAAAAGGTTCTTGTTTTTACCCTTTAAAGCCCGAGGGTTTGCTGAGCGGTAAAACAAGCCAGGCTTGATCATGTGGCCAGCCACATTGCCACAGAAGATGAGCGTCACTCTGTCTTTGGCTGCCTTGAACCCAGAGGCACGGCTCTCCTGCTTGTTTATGTATGTTCTACCAGGCATTTTCTTTTAATATAAACCAGATTCATCAGCATTAAACACTTGCTCTGGTCTGTTGCCTTTCTCTTCTATTATGTTCTTCGGCTTGGAGGGAAATACACCTGCGGCTGTGTGGTTAGCTGATGCGGCCTCCCCAGTCAGCTTATCATTATGGAGCAAGAATTTTTTCTTAAAATTCTTGAACCAACCTTTACTGGCACTAGAAGTTGGTTCAGTCACTGCACTAGCCCCTTCACCACCCGTTGACTTGTAAAAATGAGCATAAAGACTTATAGGCCCGTTCAGTATTATTAAACAACATCTTCCCTTGAAGAGGGTCGTTGTGTTTTGACCCGAGTTTTAAACTAAATGAGTCCTGAGGGACACCGCAGTACAGTACTTAATGGGGTGGTGTGGCAGTAAAATTAACTAATTCCAACATTATCTTCACAAATCACATTGCCATCGATCGGAACATTTTTGCGGTACTGGTCCTCAATCCAAATGTTCCTGCTTTCTCAGTTTTTACAATGTTCTTGTAACGAACAACCTGCGCCACTTTAGCACTTGCTTGAACAGAATCACGAATAGCTTTTTCATTCTTTCTTAGGTACCGCACTGTGGATTCATTCACACCAAACAACCAGCCAACCGCGGCAGCACTCATCCCCTCTTTTAACTTGTCTAATAACTCATTTTTTTTTTACCAGGGTCATCACTGACTTTTGCCTTTTCCATTTCACTCCACTAGCATAACTGGTACTAGGCAAGTCTTTTCGGGGTCATTTTCACAAAGAAACACAAAAGTTTTGAGAGTGTGACACGAGATGGTGGGTCATGGGTACTGGGCGAGGGCAAACAGAGTGAGATGAGATGCTGCGGGCGCGTGGGGTGACTCGTTGTGCTGAGGGAGAAGGCTCGCATGCAAGCCAGCCGAGCTGCCAGCTGCTTACTGCGAATCGTCAAAATCGCGAATCATAAACCCGCGAATGGCAAGTTTTTACTGTACTGTATATGTCAAAGTGGCTATTTAATAATATATTGTGTCCAACTGACTCCAGTGTTAAGGGATTGTAGTTCATACCAACACCAATCCGCAACTGTGGACTTGAGTGTCAGAGCCTATGGGTAGAGAGACTATTCAGAAAACAGTGATCTTACTTAGGACTTTAAGAAAACATTTATGAATGGGTATTTGGCTGACCCTCTGAATGACCAATAGGCTGTCTCTGAAAACTTAAATCAGTTTAGACTGGGTACATGTGGTGTGAAGGAAAAAGTGGGTCTTGACAGTATTAGAGACGGGGCAAGAGTTGTTTGTCAGTAAGTGTTAGTCTGCGTCTTACCAACTATATACAGTACGTATATGGATGTTGGCCTTCATGGCAAATAGCTAGAATAGAAATACTAGATATAATCGAGTGTTATACCAGTAAGTCTTATTTTGAACTAACTCTACCCTATAACTTTCCCTAACTTATACAATAATCATTAATCTGAGTTGCTCCAGTCCCTAATTCTCATGAAGACAGAACTAGTGTGAGATCATTGATAACAAAATATTTAGAAGATTATTAATGTCATATCCTTCAGATGCCATATTAAATATAAAACTTCCTCCCATTCTTTAAAAAGGTGTTGTTATTGATATTTATAATGTTTTGAGAGAAAATTATATGATATAGGAATACTCTATGTATAAGATGAAGGCAGTAAATATGTATTTATAAACTGCAGAGTATTTTTGTGTATGTGTGTGTGTGAGGCTACATGGCAGGATGCTGATGGACAGGATTAAAACAGTAACACTAAACTCACATCTCCTGTGAGCCAAGAAACTTCACTGGGTAAAGAGAGAGCTGTTGGTTAAATATCGGTACTGTGATGAAAAAGTATTTAAATTGGTGGGGAAGAAACTAAGATGTTAAAGAAATAATTAAAAAATAATAATGGAGATATAGTTTTATGTGTGGTAGAATAAATCAGTGAATAGGTTTATCTCAGGCACTAACATCAAGTTTTAGAGAGTCATACTGTAATGATAATAATTAACGGGTTATTGATAAAGTTCAGCAGTCTGAAGGCTGGAAAGATACATTAGAAAAAAATTACTTCTTACATACAAAGACATGGGGTGGGTGGGTCGTTTAACAAAGTTTTCATTACTAGAAGGAGAAGGAACATGAATTGAACATTCAAATTATAGTTTACAGTTGATGGCCAGGGCTGGTCTCTTGCCATACTGTGTGAGGTCACGTAGGCCACGTGGTGTAGTAACTCATCCATAGATGTTGACATGAAGGACCTCACGTGGTCATGGAGACACTGGGTGGTGTGATGTTCACATGGTGTAGTAACTCGTCCATAGATGTTGATATGAAGGACCTCACATGGTCATGGAGACACTGGGCGGTGTGGTGTTCACATGGTGTAGTAACTCGTCCATAGGTGTTGACATATGGCCATGGAGACACCATGTGGTGTAGTGTGGGGTGGTGTCACAGTACCTCACTCTCTGTTAAGTGGTGTTGTGTTATCTTCTGCTCAGGTATAAAGCCGACCCACTGTTGTTCCCAGGGTGGACTGATTAACACCACCTGGTCAGAAGATGGTGGTTGGTTCCCAGGGGTGCTTATCTTTGGGTGTGGACCTCACTGGTGGGTCATAGCTCTCACTGGTACTGTCTAGTGTTGAATTCACTGGCTTAAATGCTGTTCATAACTGATAAACATTGATCCCACTTCTTTCCAAAATGAAATTGTCACTTTTGGCGGGATTATGTTGATATCCCGGTGGTGAGGAAAGGTCGGGGAGAGGGGCTTGAGGAGTGGACCAACATTGACCGGGGCAGCAGGAGCAGCGCCTGATAGGTCTTGACCCTCCAGTGGTCAAGGATGTACTGTAGGTGCATTCATATTGGTAGCAGTACAGGTGGCACTTACACCAGGGTTCAGTAGTAAGCAAGAGGGGCACTCTAGGTCCTGGTAGAGGTGTTTCAATGTTAATGTACAGTACAGTAGTGGTAACAAGTAATAAATAATGAGGAAAGTTAAGGCTGGTGAGCTCAAGAGTGAAAATGTTGATTGTGTTATATGACTAACTAAATAAAAGATGGCATCATTTGAAAATTATACACCCCAAATTATTTCACTTCAAGATTAACCACCCTAGTGTACAACCTTGGGAGGGATGGGTTAAATTAGATTAAGGTAGGCTAGCATTATAGGTAAAATAAATTGGGATGTCCAGTCATCAGACTTTCTAAATGATGTTCATTGGTGTGAAGTTTTAATATTAGAGTAATGCATGTACTGTGCAGTATTTTTAAGTGAACTGAGAAGAAAGTAAAGGCTCCATACTGATGAACAGAACTAGGATGACTGACATTAGGAAGTACATGTACCATACACTATGTTTTAAGAGAAACAGTGTCATTCTTCATGTTTTGAATATGCTAAAGCGGGCCCTATAGACAAGATTGCCCTTTAAAAGAAGTAGGACAACCTCCTTATGCATGGTGAAGGTACAATACCCTATTTGGGGATGAGGCAAGAACTGGTCATGGTAATATTTGTGGCTAGTATGTAGTGACTGGGTGTGTCCATGAACCACCCAGAACCTAACCTGACTTAATGATCTTACAATAACTTTCCAGTCAACATTGGGTAGGTTTTATATGTTATCCTTAGTGAGTGCACCCAGAAACTAAGAGAGCATCTTTGCCTTGTTTTCCAATGAAGTGAGGTGGTGAAGGGAACACTGAGTGGGAGATAGAACTTTGGTGAAGGTGTAGGTTGTTTTGATTATTTATTTGTAACAGGGAAGGAGTACCACTGAACTCCTGAATGAATGGGCCATAAATGAAGTGAAAGAAAGGAGAAATAAGAAAAGGAAGAAATAATTGAGGAGATGAGAACAAGATAGTGTGGTGGTGAGTGGCTGCTGAGCTTGAGGTAATGTTAGGTGGTGTGTGGGACATGTACTGAGCTCTCACTATGCTTAAAGAACCAGCGTGATAGTCATTCTATGTTTGTCATCTGAAAACCTACCAGATTACAGTATTTAAAAATATGAACATCAATGAAATATGTTAACTTAAGCAATTAATTAAAAATTAAATACTGTACATTACTGAATACTTATTTAAATTTATTTATTGTATGTGGCTCCATATTTTATTTTATATATAGTAACTATTATTGTTATGGAGTACAGTATGGGTCTTTAACTATGATATTTACAGTATATGTGAGACACCCTGTATGTTTGCAGTAGAGACTTTTGAAGTTTGATAATTTAGGGTCATTACCTTAATGATGACTTGTTTTCCTTGGGATTTTCACTAACATATTAGTTTTGAAGCAGGTAATGTAAATATGGTGCTAGAGCAAAGAAAATTTGAGTCTGGAGATACTCCAGTAATGAGAAGTAGCAGACCATGGCCTATTAGAACTGTATTGTGGTAAAGTTAGAAAAATGTCACTGAGCTCTACAGTACAGTATCTGATTTTAACAGGAATAACCCACTGAGCACTGTTAAACTTGTGTGCATGTATAATGCTTACTAGCTTATTTCTGTTAAATTCAGAAAGTGTTCAGTGATTGTTTTATTAATTTCTCTTGGGGTACAGAGGCTGTAGCCAACTTACTATTTCTTAGTAAATTCAGTTATTTTTCCTATCATCAGCACTGTGTCCTATCATCAGCACTGTGTTTATATCCCATGCTTCAAATCAAACATTTCATGGGAAATCCAGAGGAAAATAAACCTTATGGTGGCAACTCTGTATAGTAGCTATTATAGGTTGGGTATCTCTTATCCAAAATGCTCTGAAATTCGAAAGTCTATTTCATTATATTTATGGTAGATAATACTGTACACTGAATATGGCATAGAACATAATTTTTACAAGGATAAGTATATACTGTACTTGTATGTGTAATGAATAAAGGTAAGAGACAGGCAGCTTAGCACCTCAGAGTCAGGCATCATGGTAATGCTGAACAGACGGTAATGATTGCTTACCTTTCTGATTCTTCTGTGTATTTCATACCCAAAATTATTAAATTATATTTCATTAAACTACCTGCAGAATATATGTATCCATATGCTGTAAATGAAATATAAATGAATTTTGTGCCTAGACTTTGGCGCCATCCCTGCTGGGTGAGTTGCCACATTATACAGGATATAGGTACTGTACTGTCTTCCAAAATTTTAAAAATAATCCAAATCCGATACCCTCTCAGTCCCAAGCATTTCGGATAAGGGTTACCCAACCTGTACCATATTTCTATTTTCTATCATTATTTACAATTCCCAATGATATGAATGTACTGTACGGTATTGATTTTCCTTTTTTTTGTTAATTTGAATATATTAGTGTGTTTAATTCCATTACTTCCCACTAGAATAAACTAGTGACACCACATTTGGTGGACTGTGACTGCCCTTGAAGTGTCACCAGAGAAAGATAACCTTCCACATATATATTAAACTAAAAAGCTAACACCTTATTGTGTGTTGACTAACACTTTGCGGTAATATGTATTATGGTATGTTGTTGCCTGAAGTGAAGTGACAATAATCTGAGAGTAGATGCATGTATGGGACCTTCTAATTAATTTCCTCTAAATTTTTATTGAATAAACTCACCTGGTACAGTAGTGTTAATGATCAGTTTAAATACCCTGAATAAAACTATTGTTACTGTATTTGTAATTTCATTTCACATAATTACACAGTAAATTTATATTTATACAATACAGGTATTTTATTTTCAGTAACTTGTTGCACTACAAATAAATTTTCCCCCACATCTGACAATGGTAAACTCAGTTAGATCTAAACCCTATGTCTTCTTATATGTGCTGTTCATCAGGTCACCTTTATTAACAGGGAGCAAGGGTCTTAAAATATGCTCATGATGGGTAGTATTGCTGTGTAAATTTTTACTCACGGGTCCTGCAGTTGATGTATGGTTTAGACGACTGAAGGATTACTGCACTTAGGAGTAAGCTGTGTGGTTTTACAACCTCCTAATGTCTCTCTGTTTAAAAAGCTTTTTGTTCAAAATTTTCAAAATTTTATTAGCAAGGCCCTTTATTGTTGCATCTTACTTTCATGATGGAACCTTCTACTTCTTACTTTTTTAAGAGCTCTGAGCTGTGTCATAGTGTTGCTGTGTGAGCACTTTTTAATTTTGTCTCTTATTGACAGGGTCACGCCTTAGGATTGCCCTTCATAAATAATAGATGAGAAAACCAGACTCACCTAGCTGACCCTTCATCGCCTTGGAGCCTCAAATGTGCCAAGGACGATGAACTCCCAGAAGGAACACCCCACCTAGTCAACCCCCAACCCTCCAAACACAACCCGTCGCACCTACCCTGATATCCCACTGGAATTGTCCTCACACCAAGTCATTCCTGGCCACTGCCACCTCTGAATCCTGGACCAAGCAACGAGGAAGAGGCCTCGCTTATAGTGGATGTTTGGTGTTTCTGTGATTAGATGTTGTTTTGTTGAGGTCCTTCTGTTTGTCTTATTTCTTGAAGTTTATCATTCCTTGATGTGTGTGTGGTTCATTTATGGTTTGTAAAGCATAGTTTACACTATCTAGTCAAATTGCTTTCTGTATGTCCATTTTAGAGATATATTATTTTTGTAATTTTATTTAGATGTTATGCTATCCTCTTTAGATTATTATTATTATATCATCCACAATGGAGAAGTTACCCAAAGTTCCCTCTCAATCCAACTCTCCTGTGAAGAGTGCACGGAAAGGGGATCAGAAAGTCCAGTTCTCTGATGACACTGACAACAGGCTACGAGGGAATAAAGTATGTGGTAAACCACCTGAAGTTCCTCGAGCTCCTCCGTATGGCCGAAGTAGTAGTAGACTTAGTGGGAGCAGTAGTATCAGCAGTAGTAGCAGCAGCAGTAGTAGCTCTAGCACCAGCAGAGGGAGCAGTGGAGGAGGCAGCAGTTCTGCTCTAGACCGGCCATCTGGGAGGGGAGTAGAGCCTTCAAAATGGACTTCTTCACTGGACCGTAAACGATCAGGGTCAGTGAGAAGTAAAACCAGTGACCGTCCCCAAAGAAGTGATATTAATAGGAGTCTTTCACTAGACAGAAGAAGAGCTGAAAACTCTCGTCGGGAAAGTGCAAGTCCTAACAGTTCCAGTACGGAGAGAAAGAGACGAGACTGTGAAAGTAGAGATATCCAAAGCAGAGAGAAGAAACCAAAGACCAGAACCTCTGGCCCGCCTCATAGCAGGAGCTTCTCTGGGGAACGTCCAAAGCTACTGGGTCGGCAAAAGATGACTCCTCCGACAATATCCCAAACCTCCAAAAGTGATCACCCTAAAAGAGATAATGTTTTAGAACAAAAACTCTCTCTACATAATGATGAGAAGAACACAAGTAAAGGTAGCAGTCGCTTTAGTATGGATTGGGCTGAGAGAATGAAACGTGCTGCCTCAAGGAGTCCACATAGAAATCAGACAAATGGAGAGGTGTCAGGAAGAGAAGACAAAGAAAATGAGAAGATAAGAGACAAGGGAAGAAGCGAGTCCAAAGGTCAGGATAAGAAGGAAAGGGGAAGATCACTCAAGAGAGAGAACAGAACGAACAAATATTCAAGTGGAAAACATAGACAGTAAGTATTATAAAAAAAAGAATATAAATACTGTACAGTACATGGCTTTCAAAATGTTCCATCTCAAGAGTTACTTCACCAGAATGTTATTAGAGCTAAGTGATAAGATTTGGCAAAGCAGCTGAATATATTGACAGGATTAAACAGATGAAGCAACGAGTTGGTGGTCAGTTTTGGAAGCCCTGTAAGTTATGTACAGTACTGTATTTTTGTTCAGATGAGTAATAAAAAAAATGAATATATTAACTAATATTTATTGAAACTGTGTGGAAATTGATAGACAGGAGCATAATAAGGAAGTACATCAAAGTATTATTAAAATTAGTAGTAATAGTACCTGTAGTAATAGTAGTAGCCTGTAGAACTGGTAATGGATATGGGAATCATAAAGCAGGTGTCTTGTGCTTTTGTGGGAGTATGATCACCTGTGGTGGATTTGCCAAGAGGCGAGATTAGAAAAAAATAAAATATAGATTAAATGGGAGATAATTTTAGTAAGACAGTAGACTCTTCTGAAAGTGGACTGAACGTTTAGAGAAGAATAAAATGAGTTGTGTTGAGCTTTGCAAGTGATAGTGAATAGCTTACAGTACTTTAGTTAAGAGACTGTATGTTGATTAGTACTGTACCCACTGGAAATAATTTTTTAATGCGTATCTCAACTTTTCAGTGAAGATGTGATAACTCTAGATGGTGATGTGATGTGGGTGGGCAGCAGCAATAAGAGGAATGGTTATCTTCTGTTCAACTGTGGCAACCTGGATGATCACCCCGAAAACCCCGCAGCGAACAAATATAACATGACATTCAAGTTTTCCCAGGTAAATTTCTGCACGTTGTAGAGACTGGTGGTTTATTTTGTGATTGAATTCTTTACAGTGTCTCGGGTTATTTTTTTTGGCTTTTCACTATTAGCTTTAAAAAATAAGTTTTGCTTGTGCTTGTTAAGGGAGGTTCAGTGGAGGAACAACATGTGTTGGTCAATTAACTTCCTCAAACATGGCTTTGATGATCTTATGAGATGTAAACTCATGAAGAAAATATCCATTTTACTGAGTTACAGGGATTAATTATTTTATTTATTAATATATTCTACGTTTTTTCTTAGGTCATGTGAGCAGTTCCCACTGTTAAGACACTTCCTTACACACCAGTTATTTGTAGTGATAATGTCACAATGACTTGTCTTAGGACTTGGTTTTCAACTATTGGTCTGAGTGATCTGAGAATTTGTATCAATCGTTTTTTGTTGTTTTTTTAAAGACAAAATGTTTGATTTAGGATTTTTTTACTGAAATCTGCTGCATGTTCCCAGCATATGTGGATGTTTGCAGCTTTGGGCACAATGAAGTTTTTCTAACATTCTATAGTTATTTGAGACTGCATGTACAGTACTGCTGAAATTTTATTTCTTCTTTTCTCTATCATGTCCACCATTGCCTGCACTCTACAGCAGGTAGGTCAGCCTCTTTTTGTCGAGATTATGATTGTTTTTGTAGGTTGCACTTGACAATATAAGAAATCTGATTTTAGACTTTTCTGGTGAGAAAATATTTTTTGATGAACTAACTCACCCTCTGCTATTGTAGTCGGATTCCAAGCTGATTCGTATGCTGATGGAGGCACACGGCTTTACTGAAGTGGAGAGCAGTAGTTCCTTCTTCAACATGTACTGGGGAAATGCTCACTTCAACCCTAATGAGATTCGACAACTCCATGACTGGCAGAAAGTCAATCATTTTCCAAGGTAAAAATAACAAACACTTCTCCATCATGGTGTGAAATAATACTCAGTAGTGTTTCCTGCCATTCTTTATGCACTTGTCTGCTGGAACTTGTTATGTTGATGATGTTGTCTGTATGTTTGATGAGTTTTTCTTGTCTTCATCACCTCAGAAACTAAAAAAAGCCTATTCCCACAAATCTTTGGAAGACATGATCACCAGCAGTCAGAGGTGTCCATATAGTCAAGGTATTTGACTATTTTTAACAGAGTTGTAGCTCCTTATGTACTTTGGAAAATGGGACCTTATTATCTTTTTGAGCTGTCCTTATTATGTCCTTCTTAAAACACTTTATGATCTGTCCAAAGCCTCAAGATCATTCCCAGCCTATTGCACACTCCCATGAATACTGATGATATTGACACAAGTTATATCATTACTACTTATGATAGTGTCAAGTCCATCAGTGGTTATTCCTTCTGGTGACAGATGTCTACAATATTGATGTCTGGTAATTATCTGACATCTACTTGAGGGTCATGTAGGTAAGAGGATTGGGATTTTGATGTCGACTTAGATTTTTATTTGTATATTAGGGTGGTTTTATTTTATGTTATTCCTACATGATTTATAAATTATAACTAGAAGCAGTACAGTATTCACTAGCTGTAAACTAGTCACCTACAAGTACAGTAGATGCCAGATATTGCCAGGAGTTGTGGGAACTTTGGCTGCAGCTGAACATTCATGAACAAAAGTCCCCTTTGCATGCCTGAGACTCTGAACTGCTGTAATGAATGTCCATTCTGCAGGATTATCCATTGATGGTACTACAGTTTGGTACAATTTCAAACAGAAATGCAAAGCAACTTTTGCCCATGACTGTACCACTGATTAGAATGTTGTGATGTATGATTAAATAGGAATAATGTATTGTAATGTACCTCTAAATAGGATTGATTTAATTCACAGCATGCCCTTACAATTTGCGGATTTTTAATTCACGGTCTTCGATTATTCACGGATGACACCCTGGATGTACCCAAGAATGTCTGCAGGTAGTTTTTAAGTTGGCAGCATTTTCACGGCCGGGACGGGGAGCCCGTAAGTTTTATGGCGTCCTGCAAGGTGTCTCCCTTGTACCAGGTGGCTGGGCCACTCACTCTGCCTCAGTGACAGTCTGGGTTGAACACTTATCTGTTTCACCTGTGTGCTACTGTGCTCCTTGTGATGGCTCCCTCAACCACCTTCATCAAGCCACAGGAAGGTGCACAAACAAGTGAAGAGAAGGTCATGTATTTCTCCCATACTGGCCCCTGGAGTGAGTGACTGCTAGTTAGTGTGTTGTCTGCAGTTGTAACTCTCCTCACTCCCTGCCATATTTAACTGGATTTACCGTTATTATTAGTGTTTACTGATAGAAGAGTGTTTAGTTGTGATTAATCATGGCATTGTAGCTTGGTTAGCTCATCAGGCTACTGGGTCAAGCGGTGAGGTGTTATGGGTTTTTTTCAACTCGTATTTTTGGGTATGCAGTCAACTTCTCAACGTACGATGGGGTTCTGGACCGATGACCAGGTTGTAAGTCGAAAATGCGAAAATAATACATAGAATTTCTAAAATGAAATACGGCACAGTAAAAGTAATCAATAATGAAAATTGAATAAAGTTGTTACTGAGCACTTACCTTTAATGTAGTCAGCTGAATGCACACGGGGCCCCAATAATTTTTAATTAAACATGGAGACTACATTAATTGGATGAAGCAGAGGAGGAGACATGGCTGGGTGGGTCATCAATTTCGCTTTCTTCAGACAGGCTATGCTTGTTGAAGGTATTGAATCATCTTTAGGGAGTGAAGAGGCAGCAGTGGTGGGGTATGAGGAGACAGCAGTGGGGGACTTCTTAAAATACATGTCCAATTTAGACTGCACAGTTTGCCTTTTCTTTTCATTGTAAATCTCAATGTAGCAAGCAAGTGCATCTTGGATCAGTCTGTCAACTTTTGCAAAACGCTCAACATTTTGATCCATTTCTTCAAACATTTGCATCCCCTTATTAAAAGTAGCAAATGCCTCTGCCTAGTCCTTCAAAATTGTTGATATCGTCGAGTGAGAGAAGCCAAGGTTGTGTGAAATGGTTGCTACCGTTTTTCCATTTTCATATTGCATTATTATTTTCATTTTCATCTCAAAAGTAATTGACTGTCTCCCTTTCTTATCAGCACCACGAGAACTCTCACTTTTACGCTTGCCAGCCATTTTAAAGGGAATTAGTAACGAAAATTTTGTCAGTACACAGCGCGATCACTAACAACAACGACGGCCAAACACCAACTGAGCGGGCTACGGCGTGGATGCTGTACACCACGAGGCGGCCCAGCCCACGCTGTCGTACGGGACGGAAACGTTTCGGTACTAGAAAATACGTAATCTGAAAAATATTTTATTCGACTATACGGCGGTCGTATGTCCGGGTTGTCGTAAGTCGAGTAGGTCGTAAGTCGAGGAGTACCTGTATATACATAACTTTCTTCATTTATTTTTACTCGGCTACATGCACACACCATCCTACATACATAGTGAAAAAAGTACAGTATTACACCACAATTATCAACATCCTTCATGTTGGGTTGGCTAGATGGCTACAAAAGAAATTTTGTAAGTTTGATCTATATATCAACCCAGCTGGCGCTCAGATGCCATTCGTTCTAGAGACAGTAATTTTTACGAGGAAAAAATTGCCATATGGCAACCCAACCAACTCGGCTTTAATAACAAAGCATGGAGTTGACTTGAGACTCACATTTTGATAAATTTTGTTGTCTGGTTTCTGATTATTTGTGAGAGAATTTTCCCATTATTAGTAATTTGTATGTTGTTGTTGCTTTTTTTTGTGTGTGTGCGGTGGGGGTCCTAAGGGCAAACACATTAAGGGAGTACAGTAGAACGTCGATATAACGCGATATACATTCCAAGAGAGGTCGCTTTAAACCGAATTCGCACTAAATGGAAGTGTTGTTTCAATGGAATGATTTAGTTTGGTACTTGAGAGAAACACAAAATACCCAGATGCACCTCAGCCCATCTTCTAGAATAAACAAAACATTGTTTTTTGTAGTACAGTGTATTATGTTAAAACAAACACTCATAAATCAACACAGCTAAAATTACTATGGGCCGTGAAATGGTCTGTTTACTAGCGATCAGCTGATGTGAAGATGGGGGGGGGAGGTGATATGTTTGACAGTTCATGCCAAGGTCTAGTGCTTATTTATTTATCTGTCCTTAAGAGTAACTAAGTTTTTCTCTTATGAAATGTCACAAAACTGACCTGGGAGAATATAATTAACATTGCTGGAATTATTATAAGTTAGTGATTAGTTTGAATATAAACGTGCTATAGTTCGCATTAAACATACAAATTTTAGTTCCAATTACAAATGGCTAAAATTTTATCTTTTGTGCAAAATATATGACGTTTATATTCAAATCATTTGCTGTTTTGCAATGATTCCAGCAATGCAAATTATATTCTCCTAACTTTAGTCTGTGATATTATATAAGATAAAAACTTAAAGCCTACTGTATAACCACCAAACCCTGGCTGGGAGGGGGGGGAGGGATGAAGGGGAGGTGACAGTGACATGTTTGACAGTTGGCACCGAAGGTCTAGTGAAGTACAGTGGTCCCTCGGTTAACGAACTCACTTCGTACCAGAGGGTCGTTCGTTAACCGAAACCATTGTTTCAATGGGATATTGGGTAATTGGTTCCAGCTCACAGAAAAGTATATACAAAGTAAAGCCAAAAATGCATAAAGTCAGAAACACTCCTAAGATTCCCCTAAACCCCCCCAAATCACTATACTGTATATATATATACAGATAGACCCCGACTTACGACGGGGTTAGGGACCCAAATCCAGGTCGTAAGTCCGACATTGATAAAAAAAATTTTTATTTTATTTTATTTTTTTTTTTTTTCAAATAAATAAATAATCTACAATGAAATACAGTACAGTAAAAGTAATGAAATGAGGAATGGATACAGTACAGTGAAAGTAATAAATAATAAGGAATGGTTACAGTGTGACTGAGCACTTACCTTTAATGTAGTCAGCTGAATGCACATGGGGCCCCCATAATTTTCTAATTATACATGGAGACTACATTAACTGGAAACGTTTCGGTATAGAAAATGTGTGTCATTTAAAAAAAAATTTAATAAAAAATCTCGGTCGTAAGTCCCGACGGTAGCGTAAGTCGGGGTCTGTCTGTGTGTGTATATATATATATATATATATATATATATATATATATATATATATCACATACAGTCGACCCTCGTTAAAACGGACTAATAGAGGGGAAGGGTGTCCGTTTTAGCCGATTGTCCGAATTAACCGATTTAGGGGTTAATATTGCATTATACAGCTATGTGTATGTTATTTGAGTGCCCCGTCATAGGAGTCCGTTTTCTCTCACTTCAGCACTCCTGAGTCGTCCGTTTTCTCTTAATCTTAGAGTGCACCAGAGACTGTATATCTTAGTAGTGACACAGAATTTGATATTGCAACTGGGGTTGCAATTGTTGAGGCAACTTAGGTATGTCTGATTACAGTTGGAATATTCAAGATCCATTGTGAGTGATGTTTAAAGCTTCAACTGTCTTTATGGTTGGTAAAACTTGTCAAGTCTGTCAGTCTGAATGGCATGTGTGAGGCCTTGTGTTTGTACAACCGCTAAATATATAAATATATAATGTTATGGTAATTATCAGAAACACATAGGCATAACGAGGTTTATTACAAAGTGATGAAAAGGATACTGTACAGTGGGACAATCCCAGAACCAGAAATTTGATATGGACAGTTCAGATTTCGTCCGATTTATCCGAAATCCGGATTAAAGGGGTCCGAATTAACGAGGGTCGACTGTATATATATATATATATATATATATATATATATATATATATATATATATATATATATATATATATATATATATATATATATATATATATATATATATATATATATATATATATATATATATATATATATATATATATATATATATATATATATATATATATATATATATATATATATATATATATATATATATATATATATATATATATATATACACTCTTACCCTTAAATCACTACTGTAATGTGATACAGGTGCTTTATTTTTATCTCTTGTGCAAAATATATGACTCTTATATTCAAATTATTTGCTGTCTTGCAAGGATTCCAGCAATGCAAATTATATTCTCCTAACTTTAGTCTGAGATATTATATAAGATAAAAACTGTAAGCCTAAAACCTTGCCTGGGAGGGAGGGAGCCGGCCAGCGAGGGAGGGAGGGAGGGAGTATGCGAGTGGGAGGGGGGTTGAGGTGATATGTTTGGCAGTTTGAGCCGAACGTCTCCTGTGTGTTTATTTAACAGTCCTACTAAGCTTTTCTCATTTTAAAATGCCAGTGAAATGACCTGGGAGAATATAATTAACGTTGCTGGAATTCCTATAAGATAGTGATTAGTTTGAATATAAATAAGTGATTAGTTTGAATATAAATAAACTATAATTTGCATTAGACATTTAGACATACAAATTTTAGATCGAATTTAAGAATTTTATCTCGTGCAAAATACATGACGTTTATATTCAAATTATTCGCTGTCTTGCAAGGATTCCAGCAATGCAAATTTTATTCTTCCAACTTTAGTCTGTGATATTATATAAGATACAAACTTAAAGCCTATTGTATAACCAGAAACCTTCGCTGGGAGGAGGGGGGGGGGGTTGGGAGGGAGGGGTGACAGTGACATGTTTGACAGTTAGGGCCAAGGTCTGGTGAAGTATTTAATTTTTATGTTGTTTAGTTGAGTTATTGTTTTTTGCTCATAAAATTGCATAGAAGTGACCCGGGAGAATATAATTTACATTGCTAGAATTCTTATAAGATAGTGATTAACTTGAACGTAAACATGCCATAGTTTGCACTAGACAAAAATTTTAGTAATCATTTTGTACATTATTTTGAGTACCGGTACATGTACAGTTCAGCTTTGCCCTTAGGACAGTGTGTGCATGTAAATGAGTTTCAATAAATGAATAAAGTTACATATATCGAGCCAAAAATAATAGTTGAAAAACTATATGTAGACAGAGCTTGGATGGCTAAATTTTTGAATGACCAATAATTTTAATACTGTATAAAAAAATGCACAAATATTAAAGTGCACAATATTCTTGATATTTACTCTATTGGAAACGAATGTAAACATAGAAGAGATTACTGAATTGGCTGAGTATCTCCCTCAGCTTATCAGCTGATGTTCAAAACAAAACTTGATTTTCGTAAGGATTTTGTTAATCAAATTTTTTTTCGTAAATCGAATTGAAAATTCTTATGGAAGGTAATTCGTTAACCGAAGCGTTCGTTAACCGAGGGACTACTGTATTTATTTGTTTATTTATGTCCTTTAGATTGAGTTTTTGTTTTTTGTTTATAAAATGTCCTAGAAGTGACCGAGGAGAATATAATTTACATTGCTGGAATGCTATAGTTTGCACTAGGCAAAAATTTTAGTAATCATTTAGTACATTGTTTTTAGTACATGTACAGTACAACTTTGCCCTTAGGACAGTGTAGCCTGCCCAGAGAAACATTTGGCGCGAATTTAAAAATATGATGCACCAGATTGACTCTCGCAAAATAGGAAAGATTCCCGTTAAATTAAAACATTGTCCTTAATTGTGGGTGTCACTTTAAATCAATAATCTTAAATTGAATCGCTTTAAATTGACATTCTACTGTATACATTTCTTTGCACATGAGTAAAAATGTACACCCCCACCCCCCCCCCCTCCTTCCTTTCCCTTGGTCAGCAAATGATATTCACGGTTTTGGCAAATCCTGGCCATTTTGAGACCCAAACCCCCGCGAATTTTAAGGGCATGCTGTACTACTAAATAGAAATGTTGTTATGTACCACTTTATAGGAATGCTTTGATATTCAACTAAATAGGAATGTGATGGTGCACCCCTAAATACATATGTTATGATACTCAGCTAAATAGGAATGTTGTACACTACTAAATAGAAATGTTGTACACTACTTAATAGGAATGTTGTACACTACTAAATAGGAATGTTGTACACTACTAAATAGAAATGTTGTACACTACTTAATAGGAATGTTGTACACTACTAAATAGGAATGTTGTTATACCAATGAATAAGGTTCTTGTACACCATGTATTAGGAGTACAAGGTGGGTGTTGCTTAATGTGTCAGAAAATTGTGAATGGGAGAAATTAACCTCCAGAAGGAGAACATGAGCCACCTTTAATAATGAATCAACTGTAGCTTTTCCTTTTGTAATCTTTCCAGAGGGAGCTGGCTCTTGTTCTCATTGTTTAGACATAATTTTTATACAGTGTACAGTAGTTTGATAATTCTTAATGGATGAAATGTGAGAGAAGAGAGTAATGTTTTGTGTATTCTTTTCACGTGGGATAAACTTCTCATATTACCAAGTTAGACTAACACATTTGCTGACAATATGACCTCCACATCTGGCAACATTTGGCATCAACCTGTGGGTCATGTATGTGATTGGGTTATAGGTAATGAATGCTGCTTTTCACTGTGAATTCTGTCAGAATAACAGCATGAAAAATACTGTACTCTGTACCTTCATTAATTTGGATCGTTATAATTCAGCTTTTGGCTGAATTAATTTTTTTTTAATGAACTCAACAAGTTGAATTCAGAATGAAGCCAAAATAACCGAGTGCTTCTGAAAAGTCACCTAGGCTGCCCCATAAAATATTCTATTTATAATTACAGTATTGTGTAAATATTAATAATTTTTAAATATACATACAGTATTAACAAAGTAATTAATACAGTAATAAATAAATATAATGCTTACATTGTGAGGTGAACTGATGTGTAGATAATATTCCACAGGTGTAATGGCCACACTGGTAAATGAAGTATAAACCCACATTGGAGAAATGAAAGATGAAATCTTAGAGCTGGTATACTAGGACCCTCTTTAGCCAACTAACAGAACAAAACAAAGGAGAAAGACATGAACAAAGGACTCAGGTTACATGACCTGTCTCCTCAGTTGATGTAGGGTGGAGATTAGGAAAAATCTTCTTGATGACAAAGGATCAGGTCAGTGGACCCGGTACCTGATCCTGAACATCTTTCTTGTTAAGGTTTTCTCATATGTTGCAGTATTTTATACACTGACTGCTATATGAGGTGTTGTGAGTACAAGGGCGAGATGACAAAAATAATGATTGGAGAAAAAAATGTAGGATTTTTTTCCTATTATTTTGTAGGTTTGCGGTAATACATCATGAATATGTCTGTGAAAATGTATAATTTTTCATAATATGCCTAATTGCTGAAGGTAAAAACTACCTGTACAGTAGCAAGCATGTCCTTACAATTTGCAGAATTTTAATTCATGGCCTTTGATTGTTCACAAATGACACCCTGGATGTAACCAAGAATGTCTACAGGTAGTTTTAAAGTTGGCAGCATTTTCACGGCCGG
Source organism: Homarus americanus (assembly GCF_018991925.1). NCBI lineage: Eukaryota > Metazoa > Arthropoda > Malacostraca > Decapoda > Nephropidae > Homarus > Homarus americanus. Next base: position 24,916,964 of record NW_024722227.1, on the reverse strand, counting down.
GACGGGGAACCCGTAAGTTTTATGGCGTCCTGCAAGGTGTCTCTTGTACCAGGTGGCTGGGCCACTCACTCTGCCTCAGTGACAGTCTGGGTTGAACACTTGTCTGTTTCACCTGTGTGTTACTGTGCTCCTTGTGATGGCTCCCTCAACCACCTTCATCAAGCCACAGGAAGGTGCACAAACAAGTGAAGAGAAGGTCATGTATTTCTCCCATACTGGCTACTGGAGTGAGTGACTGCTAGTTAGTGTGTTGTCTGCAGCTGTAACTCTCCTCACTCCCTGCCATATTTAACTGAATTTACCGTTATTATTAGTGTTTACTGATAGAACAGTGTTTAATATTGATTAATCATGTCATTGTATCTAGGTTAGCTCATCATTGTAACCACCAGGCTACTGGGCCAAGCTGTGAGGTGTTATGGTTTTTTCAACTCATATTTTCAGGAAGATATACGTAACTTTCTTCATTTATTTTTACTCGGCTACATGCACACACCATCCTACATACATAGTGAAAAAATTACAGTATTACACCACAATTATCAACATCCTTCATGTTGGGTTGGCTAGATGGCTACAAAAGAAATTTTGTAAGTTTGATCTATATATCAACCCAACTGGCGCTCAGATGCCATTCGTTCTAGAGACAGTAATTTTTACGATGAAAAAATTGGAGTATGACAACTCAACCAACTCGACTTTAATAATAAAGCATGGAGTTGACTTGAGGGTAGACTCACTTTTGTTTAACATTTCGATGCATTTTGTTGTCTTGTTTCTCATTATTTGTGAGAGGATTTTCCCATTACAGTAAGTCCTCGCTTAACGTCGTGGTTACGTTCTTGTAAAACACAATGTTAGCGGAAACTACGTTAACGGAATCAATTTTCCCCATAAGAAATAGATAAAATATGCTAGTTATGTTCCCTAGCCTCCCTTTACCCCATAAAATACATTACATTTACATAAATTCAATGGAATTTTTATAAAAAATATGTATTATTCATCCAAAAAGATAAATAAACTAAATCATTTTGTATTGTACTCACTGATGGGGCAGAAGTGGAGCGAGTGTGTGGTGGGTAGTGGAGCGGAGGAGGAGGAGGGTGGCGAGGCACTGAGACCCGGAGGTTTAAAGCCTCCATTTTCGTAGCAAGGTTAATGGTCCTGCGCTGCTTCTTCACATCACTAACACTTGATGGGCGCTTGGAAGCCATTTTGAATGGTTACAGTACAGTGTTTAGAGCAAAAACACTTAAGCACGCACGTACGCTGTTGAAGCCTAACAAAGACTGGGGACGCTGTGACTCTCTGTGAGAGAGCGTAGCGCATCAAGATGAGAGAGGGTGATGCGCCATACAGGTAGTTCTGCTATAACGCGATAATTGTGTTCTTGTAAAATATCGTGTTATAGAAAATCGCGTAATAGAAATAACAGGGCTTATGGAGAAAATAGGGTTAGGTGCAGATTACTCGAAATCGAAAAAATTTAGTAGTTAGCCTAACACAAAGGATAGCACAGTCTAAATAAATGTTACATTCATATCTAATAATGAAATCATACAGTAAATGTAACACTTTACTTGATGGGGGAGAAGGGTGATTTTGAGGTTGATAAAATCGAGCTTCTCTTCAAGTGTTATATCCTTTCTTTTACGATCATCACCGGGAATTCTATCACCAGAACGCTTCTTGTTGATATTCTTCTTTACTATATTCACAGTTAATATACCACAAAATTGGAGAAATAGTAAGCAAAAATCGCGTTATAGCAAACAAGCGTTCGCGTTATACAAATATCGTTCCTAATTCATAAATCGCGTTAGAGCAAATTCGCGTTATCAAAACACGCGTTATAGCAGAACTCACTGTACAAAGTAGTCCGTGTTGGGTGACAACGTTATAACGAATCAGTCAGGATGTTGTCGGAATCATGGTGTATCTGAAGTGTAGCGAAGTTATAACGAAACAACGTTGTCGGGGACAACGTTAAAAGAGGACTTACTGTATTATTTATTTGTGTGTGATATTTGCGCTTTAGGCAATTTCCTGCCATTTTGAGACCCAAACCTCATGAATTTTAAGGGCATGCTGTATTACAAAATAATACAATATTTTATGAGATGGATTTACAATTTTCTGAACTTTAATCAAAATGACATAAAAAGAGTTAAAATTGATAATAATGAAAATAGTAACACTCATCAAAACCAGAATTCTGTAGACATGCTGAAAAGTGCACCGTAATATAAGCCTTAATTTGACAGGGGTAAAGGGTTTAAAATCCTGTGTTTCTGGGTTATACAGGAAAGAGCACGGTTTGAGCTACCAGGAACCATAGAAAACGGATTTCTCCACATTTAGTTAGCTCGCCCTTGCTCCTCGCAACACCTCATGTGTATATTCTCTCGGGTAGAGTTCAAAAGATGAGCTGATACAGTGATGTGAAACATGGGAGTATCCCAAGGCAGAGCAAGTAGCTCAGTCACTGGACCACTGACAAATAATCGAACACAGAAATTGTTGAGTAATGTCGTAATACAGTTTTCTGAATTCAGTTGATTCAAATTTTTTTGTATTTCGGGTGACTCGGGGCCCCCTTTTTGTTGAATTAACGAGGATATAGTGTAAGGCAAAGAAAATTCAGAGAGTGTAGATGGTAAAATCCCAATCCTTCTTACCTAAATGTCCCAAAAGTAGATGCCAGATATTACCTACAGTGATAAGAGAATTTTGTCTGTAACTGTACGTGTATTAGTGGTAGTACAGTATGTGGGTGCTGTAACCCTTGGCATGATAGTTGGCAGCCTGCAGGATGTTGTAGTAACTGAACACTGCCACCATTACTCAACTGCATGACTGAATCCCATCGTCTTAAGTCAAAGGTCATTCCTCCCCCCCTAGGTTTTGTTGTAACTAGTATTAACTACCTATTGTCTTAGCTTAAACAATTTTAATGTGATGTATTGCTTTCCCCAGGTCATCAGAACTTACAAGAAAAGATCGCTTATACATGAACATCAAACGAATGCAGCGGCAATTTGGTGTCAAGCTCTTTGACTTTATTCCTACCAGCTTTATCCTACCCACTGAATACAGGGATTTTTGTGATACTCACTTGCGGGAGCGGGGTACTTGGATAGTTAAGCCAGTGGCCTCTTCACAAGGCAAGGGCATATACTTGATCAGTCAGGTGTGTTTTAATTTTTTTGTACTCACTCAGTGTACTTTTATGTATTTTTTTAAGTATTACAGCATATGTATAAGAGAGTTTCATTATACAGTATTGGTTAATGTTTCTTGATGATAGTTTAACAATGGAAGTTTTAATGTAGGAAGTTTTGATGTTTCATGTATATTTCTCTTCAGGTTTACCTTCATAACTGTTCCTTCTTACTCTTAAATTTCTTCCAGTTTTGTAGATAGAGAAGAGAAATTCAGTTTATGATTCATATTACTGAATTTAATGTCAGAGTTTGGGTAAATACTGCACTGTGTCCATCTTTACATATGGGTATTTTTCTTTTGCTTTGGTAGGTGGATCAAGTGCCAGCAGACGAGACGTCTTTATTATGCCGTTACATTGAGTCGCCGCTGCTTGTGGATGGGTACAAGTGTGACTTAAGGTTATATGTGGGTGTGACATCCCTGGACCCACTTGTGGTTTATCTGTATGAGGAAGGGCTGGTGCGTCTGGCAACTGTCAAGTATCAGCATGGCAAGAACTTGTGGAACCCTTGTATACATCTAACAAACTATTCTGTCAATAAATTCCATTCAAACTACGTTCAGTAAGTAAACTTCTGTCTCTTGGTACACTGGTGTGTAGCTGAAGTGTTCAGATGTCACAGCTGAATATTTGGGAAACACTACAGTATTTGTTTCTGGTTTTTGTACACTATGTTTGGGTAAGAATGTAGTCTAGCCTAAGAACCCTTTGATATTTTTATTTATAATTTTGTGTCTGTGTTTACTTCTCTTCACATAAAGAAATGAAGACCCCGAAGTGGATGATCAAGGGAACAAGTGGTCTTTAAGTGCTTTTCTAAGGCACTTGAAAAGCCAAGGAATTGATACTGGTGCTCTGATGCGGTCAGTTGAGGATGTCATTATCAAGTCTCTGCTTGCTGCCTCGTATCAGATGAACACAGCAACCAACATGTTTGTCCCACACAATCGTAACTGTTTTGGTGAGTAGTTCATCAGTGTTTGTATCAATGTTGATTACAGTACACAGGTAGATCGTTTTGTTCCTTGGAATGTCTTTATCTTTATTTTGGAAGCAAGTGAAAATATCACGGAGAAATAATTCACCTTAAAGATTTACTTCTTGACCAAGATACTGGTAGTTAAGTTTCCACCACTGGTTGTTAATGTAGTGCAGTTATATCATTATGTGCCTGTGTCTCAGAAGTTACTTACAGCTTTGGACAAATGTCAGCACTCTACTATGTTTAGGTTTACTGCCGAGTAATCAACGATACTAGAGATGGAAATATTTAATGTGTGAAGCAGTCAGACCTAGACAAGCCTTGTAGCTGACTGGAATGTTGGTTGGAGCTGCAGAACAGACATACTATCAAATATGATTGATAATACCACTAAATCCCTTTACAGTATTTCTTGAAGGGGATTCTGCTAAAAGAGTTTTGTAATTAATGTTTTGTATTGCAGGAGAATGCTAAAGATAAGTCAAACTGGTTGAAAAACAAATGAAAAAGTACTGTATTAATTGGCTAGAGCAATGAGAGAAGTAATAGAATTTTATAGAATAAGAAAAATAGGATACTTTGACCAGGGGAAACAGATGGATGAATGATAGTAAAATCTGTGTTCCTGGTGAGATACAAAATCTGAGTGTGATGGTGAACACAACCTAAATAACATGTGAAGGGGGGGTTGGGGGGGGTCTTGCTCATCATCTAAGAGGCATAAGGAGGGCACCTTAGTTCATTACTGTAATTAATTTAGTAGTAATGCCAGATGACATCAATTCATCTACTTTTCTGTTATGTATTTCTGAAGAAAAAAAATTTCTCCATACTTCTTGTCTTTATGACTTTTTTTTAATACAATTGTTTCTAGTGACATAATCTTAAGGATGACCAGTCTGCATGAGAAGAATAAGATCATCTGTCAAAGATTGTACTGGTATTTTTTGTATATCTGTATCATGTCCTACAGGATAGTTTGTGAACAGTTCCTTCATACATATTAGTCCCTGTTCATCCCCAAGGAAATGGTTTATAAATATTTAATATGATTTTGTCTTTATTTCAGAGCTGTATGGGTTTGACATTTTGATTGACAGTCAGTTAAAACCCTGGGTGCTGGAAGTCAACTTATCCCCCTCCCTCAACATTGATCAGCCTTTGGACTTGAAAATAAAGTCAGCTATGCTTGCTGACCTTTTCTCCCTTGTTGGCATCTCATTGGTGAATCCTTACACGGCTAAAGTGTCGTCGCGTCCTTCTATTTTCCGCAAATTGCCATTTTTGGTAAGTGCATTTTGAATTAATTTAGAATATCAAGAGCATTTTATTGGTGTTCTTGTATAGAATATGATTTATTTTTTATCCTTTTAAACATTGATACTAACAAGAATGTCAATCTATTCTATATGGTAGTAAGAACTCATGTGTCTTCAGTGATTTGAATACTCCTGAATGCATGTTTTTTGCCATCAAAAAGTGTAACTGCAGTAGTTAATGTAACTCCATTTTCAGTAGAATGGTTAGTAAATAGGAACATCTTTCTTGTTAAGGTTTTCTCACATTTTGCAGTATTGTATACGTTGACTGCCATATTATGTATATTCTTTGGGGTAGAGTTCAAAGGATGAGCTGATACGGTGGTGTGAAACACGGGAGTATCCCAAGGCAGAGCAAGTAGCACAGTCACTGGGCCAGTGGACCACTGACACAATGAGTGGCCTCAAGTTAGCAGCTTCAATAATGGGTGATCAGCTCAAGACAGTAAATACTTGTTCGTTACTGGTTATTATTACTGTACTATTATTCGGCTGTTTGTAAGCATTGTGACTGACTGGTGATACAAAAGCCGGACCAGTGTATCTTAGTTTTGATTACTGATCCAGATGACCATTGAAGCAAAGGCTCTTGATTCAGTTCACCTTCTAAGATGTGTTCCCTACCAACATCATTATCTACAGTATTACCTCTTATTAGTGTCACCCTAAAGAAGTTTGATTGCCATATTAATTGTAAGGACTACGGCGAGTGAAAAGTAATATCCAGTGCTGTGTGCGCTAAAGAATAACACTAAGATATTATGAAAAATTTTATTTTTTTACATGTAAAATGCTGGAGTCTGAGGTTATACAAGAAAGTGATTGAAAGACAAAATATTTTGAGAGAAAATAGAATTGAAAAAAAATAATTGCAGTAATTGAGAAAAGGAAATGAATGTGAAATTTGTGTGCATGGATGGAGGATGGAAAAGATTTAGTATTTAGACGACACTTAAAGTATGATACAGTATAATGGATGACTCAAGAAGATAATAAGCAGGTGGAGGATGAAATGCCAGCAAGTTGGTGGTGGAAGGTGTCATGCAGTAACATTTGTGAATTATCAGGTGTTGATGGGTTTACTGGATACAGCTGTCTTGTGTAAGTTGTAGATGTGATGTGAGAGATTATTAAGAATACAGAGGCTTTATGACTTTAGTCCCAGAGAAAGAGAAATGAAAAGAGTGACAGTTGACAGTGTTATGGTGCTGTGAAGAAGAGTTATTTGGAAATATGATAGTAATGTGTTATGCTGTGTGTGCATTTGTTGAAGAAGGAGAGAGTTGGAGGGAGATCAGTAAGTTGCACTACTGTAGTTCTGGGGTTAAAAAGTTGTAATATTGTAACTTGCTGTCATAATGATCCTCGATATGCAGCTATCTGTCTATTTATAAAAGGGAAACATTCCTTTAAAAATGATCTTTCAGTTACTGAAATTTCATAAAATGGGAAGGCTTTTCCATTTCATTTAAGGGGAAAAATTTGGGATGCTTTGTGAGCAGTCTTCCCAACTGCTTTACTGACTGAGAAACAGGAATTTTCACAAGCATGTTCTGTGTGAACTGTGTCATTGAACTTCACTAATTTCTAAACCACGCGAAAAAAACCGCTCGTGTGAAGCGGGCCTTACATTGGACTATGATAGCTGCGGGTAGCCCACCCGGTTTGAAATGTTACTCTAGGGCAGTGGTATTCATATTACTATATGTGAAGGTCTAGTCACACAAATTTTCTAGATGGCCAAGGTCTGGATGAGACCACTTATATGAAACAATAACAAACAAATGAAGAGTACACATCTCAGTTTATTTCCATCTACATGCATTTATAATCTCAAATCTGTTGAAAGTGCAAATGAATTAAAGAAATGAACAAGAGCCCATGGATTAAAAGAAACCATAAAGTAACCATCCATCCTTCTTGCTGAAGAGGTAACCTGGGGGGATGAACAAAACTAATTACAGAGTATCTGCAACACAATAAAACACTGCAGGTAATGTATGTCTTTTTGTGGTCAAAAGTTATCATACATTCTACTCCTGTTGAAGAAGGAGAAATGATGAATGTAAAGACATAAACTAAATCTCTGTAGCACACACAAAAAATATTGCAATTATAGAATGTACAGTCTGGTTCAAAAGTAATTATTCATCCCTCTTTGTTGAATAGGAAAAGGGGGATGATTAGTTTTGACCCTGAGTGTAAATGTAATTGTGACTGTGGGCCTTTAATTGAGTGATTAATCATTAGTGTGAACAGTGACACTTTGTGCTTCTCTCCAATTCCCTGAACTTTGGTACAAATGATGTGATAGCTGGTCTCAGACAATGATGAAGGTGTTCACTGCTGGAGCGGTATTTGTTCTTCACTAAATTCATGACGGAGAAAGACTCACACTGGTAAGTGGAGCCAAACATAGTGAGGATATGTAATGTGACTTTGTGAAGATGGGGGGAACTAGCTTGAGGCACCTTGTGTCCAGAATGTGACGGAATCACAGTTATCAACCTACTCTTTCAAGGCCACATATTCTTGGAGATCAATTAGTTCCATTTGGATTGGGGGTCTGCACCAAAGCTAACTGCGGTCCAGATTTGGACCTGGACTTTGGTCAGCCAATTGAGTACTCCTGCTCTAGGGTGTCATAATTTTTCATTTGCAAATAAGTTGGGTATGCTTTGTGAATATCAAATATCAAATAGGGGTGTTAAAATTTCAATTGTCGATATGTGTGGTTGTAAATAGCGAGGTATTCCTGCACCTGTAATTTCACTGGTATTATATTCTTAAACCAATCACTTATAAGTACAGTACAGTACAGTACAATACAGTATATGGTTCTGGCTACTATTGGAGTTTCTATTTTATCCTGGAGCTGTTGAAATTTCTGAAACACATTAATTTCTATTTCCAAGACAAAGTGTTTTCACTATAAAAACTACATGGACCATTTTCTCATTTTCTTGAAATGTTTATTTTACTGTACAGTATATTCAAAGCGACTATTACCATCACCATGTTCCATGCTTGTGTGGGTTAGCCGTAGTTACCTGATGGCTGTTCTATTTCCATGCTGTATGATATCATGCAGCATCTCTCATAAGTTTTTCATCTTTGAGATAATTTCTCTCAACTTCTCCCCGTATCTTTCTTGGCCTACCCCTGACTCTCCTCCCTTCCACATTCAAACTAATGCTTCTCTTGACCCAGTTGATCTCTGTTCACTCCAGACGCACAAACTGTTTTGTTCCGGTACAATTCATCTGTTTATGGTAAAGTGTGGCAGGTCGCTAATATTGTCAAGTGCCAGGCCTGTATTTAGGAGGAGAGATGTCTGGTCAGAGAGGGATGAGGTGTTTCTGCACTTCACCTTGCACAGGTTGCAAAGGGGGTGCCCAATAAACAAGCTCCCTTGTGGGGCATTTTGTAAAAAAGAATACAGGTAATAAAAAAATTAAAATGTAAACTGTTTTGAACATGTTGATTAAATATCTTGGGTAAAAAAGTTGAAGTCTTTATAAATTGTTATTCTAATGACCATTGAAATAATTTCACTTGTTTTTTAATGCCACTCACAGAATGCTCCTGTTTATACCATGGGTTGCTTTCCTGGAAGTGGCTGCCTGTGTGAAATTGGCATAAATGAGTTTGGGTTTCTATAATAAAATTGTGGTGACACTCTCAGTGATAGCCAATGTCCCACTCATGTTAATACTGTACAGTTGCAGTCAAAAGTAATCATCCACCCCTCCTACTACCATACCTATGAGTTAAGACCTTTCTACACGATGGGGTACATGAGGGTGGGGGGTATTGATGGGTGGAGAGCGAGGGGTGGCAGACCCTGATAAGGTAGGAGGGTGCAACTCAAGGGCCACATAACTTTTGAAAGTGTATATGGTTGTAGAATTATTCTTAATGCCTGAAGGTGTTAAAGTTGGTGGATGTAGCTCAAACGTTGATGGCCTTAATGACCCTGGAAGTTGATATGCCTGAAGCCCGACCATCCAACCAGGAGGGCAGGTGTCCGGGGAGATGAAGGGGAGGTGTCATATGGACTTAACTTTCCCTTAGTTATCTATGCCTGTACTTGAGATTCTGGGGAGGATTGTGAGGGAGGTTTTGGCAGGTAATGTGTCATTAGGGTTGATAAGGCATCTGGCTGCCGTGAGGTAAAGTCCCCGATATGATATCATAAGAGAGGAGATGATGTGCCTTTGTTTTTGGCCTTCCTCATCACCAATAACACTAAATTAAGCTTTTACTTGACCACTTCCACCTCTCGCCACTACCATTCTTGAATAGATATAATCAATATTAATTGATAAAAAAAATTTAAGACTGAATTATTGGGTAGAATGTGACTTGTCTGCCCTGTAATATGTTTTTTAGAGTTGTGAAAATCAAGGCAAGGTGATGAGGTGGTAGTAACAGTGGTGTTTGGCCACCGCTCCACACCTAGCCCAGGAGGATGCCAAGAAACGTTGATGGACGAGTAACGGGCAAATTAATTATTGATTTACGTGCGGCTGGCTACAATGTGTCAGAAATTGCAAGGGAGGTTGAGGTCACTGTGAGATGTTGGTTAATCCTCTGGGTGGAGTCTGGGAATGAGTATTTCTAATTGTTTGCTGGCATTGGATATATTAAAATTATTAATTTCAGGTGTGTAATGTCAACAAAACATATTTGAACTCTTAATTCATATAAATGATATAATTTTTGGCCGGGTAGACCACGACTGACAGGCGAGGAGGACATTTGATGGGCCATTGAGATTCTGTATGACCTGTGTTGGTAAATATTATAAATAAATGTGATTTCTTCCTTCTCATTCAATATTTCTCCATATCAACATTATTATAAATACCTAATTATCATTGTTTAAATCCTGAACCACAAACTGAAGAAAGGATAAATAAGGAAATTGATGGTACATTATAATAGTCATAAAGTTAGGGTCCTCATCTATTACTCATTCAAGCATGTAAACCTAAGATAATATTGTGAAGAGAAAACTTGCTTCCATCCTTCCCTTCTGCTTTCATGAAATCTACTTTCTTCAATCCCTTCCCTGTCTGATGAGCAATTTGTATTACATACTACCCTCCCACATCTCCTTCCCCACCCCCAGCAAACGGCCTTCCTGAAAATCAACCAATCCCCGTGACCACCCCGTGTGACTTAGCGTGTAGAAAGGACCCAGCCAGGCATAGGAGTTAGGTGGTGGAGTGGATGATTACTTTTGACTGCGACTCTTCCTCTCTATAACGTTTTCATGTTTACACAAATGGTAATTTTATAAAAAAAAATACATTCATATCCAGTATTATGTAAAGGAATAAACTCTTAATACATTCAGCTCCTTTTTACAAATGAAGGCAACATTGTCATAGGAGTGGTTGATGTAGTCATGAGGAAGGCCTGTGGTAGTGTGGACATGTGGAAAGAATGAACATGGTGTAGAAACTGTATAAAAGAGAGAATTTGGGGAAGACGATGAGAGTAAATAGGAACACCAGTTGTGAGGTGGAGGCAGTACAGTATTTATATGAGAGTCATGTTCTGGAGGAGGAGTGTGTCAAGTTAGGTTATATTGAGGAGGTTTGTGGACAAGCTATCTTACTCAGTTGAAAATGAAATGGGCCATAATTTGACACAACATAACTGTGGGACCTATAAGGACTAAGCTCCAGTATATATGGTTATGTTAGGCCTATTGAGACTGGGGCCCACTTAACCAGTCATCCACATTCTTTAATGGAGGACAGGGAGAGTTAGATAAAAAGATGCATTGTATCATACCAGTGGCTTACCTAGTTTATGTTGACTTAAATATTTCATTAAGATCATTAGTACACTTGAAGGAAATTAAGTAAATTCCCTTCAAGTTATTTTCTTTTTAATTGTTTTGATATTGTTGAAGTTACAAGTGCATCTTGAAATGTTTTTTTTTTATATTGCATGACAACACTGTAGGAGATGAATTAGTTTTTCAATAATGATGACAATTTTGTATAATTTTTTCTCTGTCTTACTCTGCCTCTTGTTCTCTCTACTGTACTTGTTATACTGTTGGATGGGTCACATACCACAGTCTTGGTTTACAAATCTTCAGATTTCTCCATTGAGATGCTATTCTCATCCAAGTTTTCTCTCTGCTCTTCCATCTTACTATTGACCCTTTTCTGCATCTACTTTTGTTTTCCATGTTGTTCTTTTCTGTAATTTTCTCATGATTTCTTAGCTCTTTACCTCTTCAGTTATTACTGTAGTCTTAATTGAAGCCAAACTGTGTGCACAATCACTTAAAAGAATAAACTTTTTACTTTATTTATTGTGTTTAATATTTAAACATTTCCAGTCCTCAGAACATCTGTCTCAGTTCTTGGCAGTATTGACTCCTACTGTTACACATTTATTTTATTAACAATTGGTTACAGTACTGTATTATAACATCAGAGAGGAGATTGTTAACATACTTTGAGAACTTAGCTCAGTTTTAAAGACCATTTTTAGAACCTGTGCATGTGTGTGTAGAATAGTTTATTATTTGTGAGCACAAAAATCAATGTTATTCTAATTTTGAACCCCTGAACTTAATGCACTACTGTACTGTATGTACTATGTACAAAACTTAAGATGTGTTGAAAACTCTTTCTTCCAAATACACATTAATATTTGTACAAGTTAAAGTTCAGGGATTGACATGACACTGATTTTTAGGCCCATAGATACACTGAAAACCTCCATTCACAGGTTCCAAAAACAGCCTCGTGTCAGCACTGAATCCCTGATACTGTATAACACATAACGTTCACTACATGTAATAGGTAAATCTACAGGTAATAGCTAAAATAGTTGTTTTCTACTAACACTGTAGATTTTTCCACTTCAACTTCCCTTTCTCAAACAGAGTCTTTATTCTTTTTATTTTAATTAATTGCTAAGTTTTCCTTACTCATTGCAGCCATTTTTCATTTATAATTTTTTTATTTGTTTTTTCTATATTTTACTTTTAACAAGTTTCTGTGTTAAAGAACTAGAGAAAAGCATATGGAGGATTTATAATTGATTCCCTTTAAAATTCAAAAGCCTGGCCACATTTTTTTTGATACCCACCTGACTACACTATAGAAAGTGGAATAATTGTACTCCCGTTACCCAGTAGGCCATTTACTGCTACAGTTATGGGTGTGGGTAAGAGGCACAAATGTCAGGCATTGTCTTGTTACCGTACTGAAGTGTTGTGTCAAATTAACATCAGATGTCTTCATTTATTTGCCTAGAAATTTAGTGTATTAATTCCACATGTAATGAAGGCGCACGTGTAGCATTATGATTATGAAATATTGAAATGAGGAATTTTTTTGATGAATGTATGCAATGAAGGCTATAGTGGATGTGATCAGTCCTTGAAGGAGTTAGTGATGCATTGCTTGAGACTTGCTTGAGTTATTATGTACAGTTGGAGAAGTGCATTTGGTAGTATGAAGGTCTGTATGGAATGTGATTTTAAGGTTTGTTAGTTTTTCAATTGACACAATACAGAAATGACCATAGCTTGTGTAATATATTAATTTTGGAGTTTTTACTGTACTGTACTGTACTGTACTGTACTGTATTTCTTAGACATTAACTACATTTCTGTTTTGGAGATGTGGATTGAAAAAATGTATGTTTTTAATTTAAAATTTTCAGGTGAATTAATTATTTTTTTATATACCTCCTCCCTTTCTTTCTATGACTGACTGTTAAAAGAAAGAGTTTATTTATATAAGGCACCTTGTGTAACTTAACTTTTCTGGTGGATGAAGGGGTACTGTACGTAATATTCTCACTGTCTCATGTTTATTTCTATTGCTACAGTTTTAAGCTGGAATTTTTCATTGGGATTAGAAACTTGTATTGTTTTCTTTTCTTTTTCTTTCAAAGTATTTTTTTTAACAAATGTCAAGAAATTAAGTTTGTGGAAATGTTTGGGATCATAAAAATTAACTGAAAGTCATTGTTGTAACATATCATTGAAATCATACAATGACAGTCTTCATGTTTATCCCAATCAGTACTGGAGAATAACCAGAGTTAACACTGATTCTAAATCCGGTACGGTATATCTTATGTGGTGGATTTATTGGTAATTCATACATGTCTTTGTAAACCACTTCCTTTCTTATTGTTTTGTTGTAGAATTTAGGGGAGACTTCTTGTGTGGAGGAGAGACACTAACACTGTGCCACCTTTGAGGTAATGCACAGACACTCATATGATTTTAATGTATTAATGCATTATATTCATATGTAAAGGTAATTTTAGTTCAGAATTAAAAGACAGATGTATGGTTACATTTTATTCTGTATCATAAAGTCAATGTTTAGTTGTTGTTCATCTTGTCTTATGTGTGTGTGCAATAGCTGACACTTATGACCAACCTACTCATCTTAGGACAGACTTAACAGGATAACTGGGATGATATCTAATTTACATGTCAGTGAGCAAACTACCTTCTGAATTGCATAAAATGTGTTATTAATGAAGATGTTGAAAAAACGTGTGTTATGTGAGGACATTATTAGAGCAGTTATCATAAGACATTTTCTTCTACTTGTACAGTCATGTAGGATTATGAGGACAGATGCCAGGTGAAAATTTATTAGTGGCATGAGGGAGGGTATGTTAGGGTGCAGGAGAGAGCACAAGAAGTGGCTAGGGTGTGTGAATTAGCTGTTAAAGTCCAGTAGTATACCAAAGGTCGAGTACTGTGCTGTACATTGGAAGCATTACATGTGGGAAAATAGAGGACTGGCTTGATAATTATGAAGCGTTATGATAAAAGTAGAAGTCCTCATTATTTACAGAGTTTATTCTAGTTTTACCCAAAGACGCATGTTCTCTGTAAGGCTTCATAAAACCTCTCGGTACTGGTGCTGTACTGTTCTGTACTGTAGTATGGTTGGAATTAGGAATAAAAAAGTAGCCATAGAAGTGTTGAAGGGTTGAAGAAAATAATGTAGAATAAAACTGTGATAAGTTTGTCAGTTGTTGTTCTAAACATTTTATTGCCTGTAGTAACATCAGCTCCCAGGATGAAACTTCACACACACAGTACTTGCTGCTGTACATCTTAAAGCTATACTGTATAAGTACTCCTCATGCTGTACTCCCAGGTTTTCTAAATAACTTCTGGTGATGAAAATAGTAGAAGCTTATGAGTCGAGAATGTGAATACAGTAATCTCTCAATTAGCCAAAATAATTAGTGCTGAGCGCTTCAGGGTTTGAGAGATTTCTGGGTAACAAGATGACTCTCAAACACAGAAAAAATTCCACATCCCCGGACCTTTTCTGGGTACTGTACTGGGAAAAGTTTCCGTGAGTCTTGACTATGCATCTTGCATGGACAGACCCTATCCCATGTTTCTGGGTGTTGGAGAAAGTGTTCCGAGAGCCTAGACTACGCATCGCATCTCATCTTGACTCTAAACTACGCATCTCATCATCTCATCTCACACAGACAAACATTCTCTCATTATGTTTTGAACTCGGGCATGAGTGAAAATATTTACGGCTAATAAAAAAGTGTACAGTGTATGTATAAAATTTTATTCACAACATCTGTACTAATTGTGTTAGAGAGATGAATTTGCCACCATAATGATTTTGAATAAATTCTCTACAAAATATTTCAACACGATATAATGATGAGGAATCAATTCTTTTTTTAAAATACTTAAATGTTTATACTGGAGTCTATAAAATCAGTTCGTTAAGTTAGAAAGACCATTTTTACCCAAATACTGTAATTATGATTAGCTCATCTAAGTTTCTTTAAAAAAAAAACTTTGTGATATGGGCATGAATGAAGCTGTGTCACACAGCCAAGATGATTACATTTCCATCCTGTATTGGGGAAAGTTTTCCCGAAAGTTTAAGCTACTCGCAAGAACTGCACTTTTTTACGCAAACACCACTGTACATGTACAATGTATCGTAAATAAGCAAAATAATGTGTACAGTACTACTGTACTGTACTGTATATTCTGTACTCACCAGCAGATGCTGACTTCTAGAGCTGACAGGAGGCATACTGTACACTGTCCTCTACATTGAATGTACTGTAATACTGTACATAATTGTAATAATTTTTTATATCTTAACACCTGTGATGGAGGTGTGGTAGGGGAATAGTGGGCCTCAAGTTACTGACCTAACCTGATGCAATGTCAAGCCACCCATATCATATAAACTTTTCTCTGTATGTACTTTATTACCAACAGATGCTGTCATCTTGAGTTTACAGTAGGCATACACTGTCCACTCTGCTGAATGTACAGTACAGTATATGTAGCTGTAATCACGTCTTGTCTTAACACTTGCGGTGGAGGTGGGGTGAGGGATTAGTGGTCTCATATTACTGATCTGATGCAATGTCAGGCCACACATTGTTGGGGTGATGGATTAGTGGGTCTCATGACCTGAAGAATGATGTCTTGAATAAAGACGAAAGTTAAGGTGTTCCAGTGATAGCCTTTTTCTGTACATATGGTACTTTCACACTTCCTGAATGTACAGTACTGTACAGTTGTACCCACTTAACGCGTCAATTGAACCCAGAGGGTCCTGCTAAGTGAACTGCTATGAACACAGCAGAACATAAGGGATTAATTCAATAGAAACCGCCCACCCCAAACTCCACTTTTTGAAGGCACATACCTATGTTGTAGTAAAATAACATCTTAATTTTATGATGGTACATGCACACAATTAATACTTAAGAGAAATAGAGAAATACAGTCGCCAAGTTAATGTCCATTCAAATAATGGACTCAACTCCCTCCCCCTCTCACACTACACTGCCGCTCTTCCCTCTCAGAGAAATTTTTGGGGGAAAACCACTAAATTTTAATAAATAATACCTCAAACTAAAGTTAGGATAATACAATTGACATTGCTGGATTCCTTGTAAGACCAGGAATATTTTGAATATAAATGTCATATATTTTGCACAAAAGATAACATAGTTACCTAGAGAAAAATTTTTATCTAAAATTTGTATGTTTAATGCAAAATATATGATGTTTATATTCAAAATGATCACCAAATTATAAGAATTCCAGCAATGTAAATTATATTCTGACCGGGTAATTTGTATGAATTTTATGAGCTAAAACAAATATCTTCAGTTAATAAAAAAAAAAATAATCTTCACGACACTATCTGTCAATCAAAGTACCCCACCTTGCCTCCCCCCCTCTTCCAACCGCGCGGTCAGTCCCAACCCTCCCCCCCACCCCCCACCAATCCTCCCTTCCAGAGTTTTTAACATTTAGTATTAAATAATACCTCAGATTAAAGTTAGGATAATATAATTGACATTGCTGGATTCCTTGTAAGACCAGGAATATTTTGAATATAAATGTCATATATTTTGCACAAAAGATAACATAGTTAATTTGAGAAAAATTTTTATCTAAAATTTGTATGTCTAATGCAAAAATATGATGTTTATATTCAAAATGATCATCAAATTATAAGAATTCCAGCAATGTAAATTATATTCAGACCGGATAATTTGTATGAATTTTATGAGCTAAAACAAATATCTTCAGTTTAAAAAAAAAAATAATTCTTCACTGGGTAACAGATGGTCGGTCGGTCCCTCCCTCCCCCCCACCCCCCACCAACCGTCCCAAGGAGATGTGTGGGATAACCACTAAATTTTAATAAATAATACCTCAAACTAAAGTTAGGATAATATAATTGACATTGCTGGATTCCTTGTAAGACCAGGAATATTTTGAATATAAATGTCATATATTTTGCACAAAAGATAACATAGTTACTCTGAGAAAAATTTTTATCTAAAATTTGTATGTCTAATGCAAAATATATGATATTTATATTCAAAATGATCACCAAATTATAAGAATTCCAGCAATGTAAATTATATTCTGGCCGGGTAATTTGTATGAATTTTATGAGCTAAAACAGGCAGGCAGGGTGGCGGTGGGGCAAATCTAAAAATAGTTTTCTTCGGATACCTGCGTATATGTGGAAAAAATCCGTGTTAAGTGAAAGTTCAGCTCTGGCAGGCACATCAGCGTATATGATAAAACGCGCTAAGTGAAAAACCGTTAGGCGGGGTAATACTGTATATATAACTAGTCACTTTTTACATCCTAACACTGCTGTAACACTATTGTTGGCTTGTACAGTGGCAAAGGACTCTGAATTATATGTGTCCTGATGCTTGGCTTAATGGGGATAAGCTGGGAGATACATCAGCCTATCACAGACATCCCTTGTAGTCACATGACAGCATTAGCCAATCACAGTGTGTGAGTCTACAGCCCAGGGTGTCCAAGTGGTATTCCCACACATGCAGCCAGCATGTGAGGACACAGCGGAGTATGATGCAATCTTTCATAACTCCCAGAACCTTTGTTCCCAGGCCCGGAGCAGAAAGGTTTGGAGAAATTTTCTTGGAATTTTTCTGGAAGTTGCACATTATTTAATCATCAGAATTTGTTCCCAGACCTGGGAAAATAAATTTGGGTGAGATTTTACGCACTTTTCTCTGATTTTTAAACTTTGGAAACTCGTTCGCAGACCCGGAATTGAGGAAAATTTTGCGGAAAAATTCCAGGCTGCGTTCAATTCTGGCTATTGGAGAGTTTCAGGGACCGGGAATTCCAGCCAACAAGAAGATTACTGTAGATGCTTTTTATTTTTACTCCTGCAAGCTGAGGAGTATTGTGAATGGTTCAAGACAGACATAGACTCTCCCTTCATGTAAATCATTTTTATTTTCTAACTGATGTAACATGTGTATCCTGTTTCCTAGGAGGAAAACATATGTTTGTTCAGTAAAAGAGAACAAATCACAACAGATCAAAGGACTGTGTGATGCTGTCTACCAGGAAAAAATATTAAAGAAGTGAAAAAAAATCTATTGGAATCACATGAAACTGTATGTTTCACATTTAATAAAGTCAAGCTGAGGTTGTCCAAAAAAACTTTCATACTTATACAGTTATAAGAAGCAAATTAGCTGCCAATTATACTCATTCTTTGTGCTTTTAAAAACCTGATTACTCTACATCTAAAATATATATTAAGTTATTAGAAAATAGGTTTTCATTTTGAGTTCCCTTGAAGCCACTTTGACAAATGGGCTGCATTTTATTATTCATGTCCGTTACTAATTCTTGTTATCTTGCTCTCCTTGTTATGTTTTGTGTCACATTGAGAGAGAAGGTGGTGCATGCTCAGTATCCTACAATAAAGACTTGACTTGCTTGTTTATACACATTGTGACCTGGTGTTGGAAGATAAGCTCTCTGTGATCAGTCATATACAGACACTCCCTGGGTTATGGATGGGTCCCGTTCCTGGAAGCTATCCGTAAGCCAAATTTTTGCTAAGCTGGAAGTGACCTATCCATAGATAATCATTAAACACACAGTACACATAATGTACTGTATATACAATTACTGTACAGGTATGGGACCGGTGTACTTGGGACCTGGGGTTTGCCGTATCGTATTTTTTCTGGAATTTGGAGCATCAAGGCCTAAAATGTACAGTAAACCCTCTGTAACTGGCTGGGAAGCCTCTGTTCATATCACTAGACTCACCCCTATAAGTAGCATTAACTGTACACTGTGAAGTTAAAACTTCAAATTGTGGGAATATAAACAGCAATAACAGAAGCATATAAGTAGCACTATTGAAAGAGTTAAGAGCAAAAATGATGCAAGTTAGTGCACAAACTCCATCACAGTTGCCCCTGGTGCTCATCTTAGCAATGCAGCAGTATCCCTAGCAATGGTGCTCTACCATGGACCCTCCAACCTCCACACAGTTTCACGGTGGAAGCCTGTAGATACATGAAACTTTATACCTTATGATAATAATTTATTTTTGTATTTTCTGTATGTAGGGTTGTGTGTTTATGTAACCAAGTAAAAAAAATGAAGAAAATTACATACCCGAAAGTACGAGTTAAAATTATTATTTTATACATTGTGATACAGTAATTACCGGCATTTCTTTTATTATTATTTTTCACTTTCTGTTTGTAAGATTGAGTGTGTATATAACTAAAAAGAAATACAAAAAAATACATATACTGTACTGTAAACTCAGTCTAACACGGACTCACTTAATCTGGATCCCCTTGTAAATTGGACTGGGGTCCAGCACCAGGCACATGTACCTGTGTCCCAAACCTAGAAAAAAACAACCAAAATCTGGTTAGTATGAGGGAAAGTTAGTGTGAGTGGGGACTGCCACTGTGGTGGAGGTGGTTGTTGAAGAGCACTAAAGGTGTCTTAAGAAATATAAATAGTGTACAGTCAATGAAATTAACAGTGAAAACATAACCTCTGCTCCACCTTTGGTGATACAGTAGAATGTCGATTTAAAATTAATCGATTTAAGATTATTGATTTAAAGCGACACCCACAATTAAGGACAATGTTTCAATTTAAAGCGAATCTTTCCTATTTTATGCGAGTCAATCTGGAGCATCATATTTTATATTTTGCGCCTAATATTTCTCTGGGCACGCTACTCTGTCCTAAGGGCAATGCTGTACTGTACATGTAGTACTCAAAATAATGTACTAAATGATTACTAAAATTTATGTCTAGTGCAAACTACAGCATGTTTATATTCAAATTAATCACTCTCTTATAAGAATTCCAGCAATGTTAATTATATTCTCCCAGGTCAGTTCAGTGACATTTATAAGAGAAAAACTTAGTCACTCTTAAGGACAGATAAATAAGTAAGCACTAGACCTTGGCATCAGCTGTCAAACATATCACCTCCCTCCCTCCCCCATCTTCCCAGCCAGTAAACAGACCATTTCACATCCCTTAATTTTAGCCATGATGATTTATGAGTGTTTGTTTTAACAATACAAAAAACAATGTTTTGTTTATTCTAGAAGATGGGCTGAGGTGCATCTGGGTAGACTGTCAGTCTTTTTAGTATTTTGTGTTTCTCTCAAGTACCAAACTAAATCATTCCATTGAAACAACACTTAGATTTAGCGTGAATTCGGTTTAAAGCGACGACCTCTCTTGGAACGGATCTCGTGTTATATCGACGTTCTGCTGTATACAGTCCCCTTCACTAGTGTATTTACAGGGGCTTATCAGGTTTTGCGCAGTGTGGCAACCCCGTTTATATTCGACAGAAGGAAACTTGCAGTAGTGAACATCCTATGGAATCAAATTAAAACAATATTAAAACAAATATCTCAACGATAATGATTTGTGGAATGTTTATATGAGGAGCTCCTGTAAACCTCACTAGTGAAGGGGACTGTACATTGTGAGTGTCGTACAATCACCTCATACCTCAACTGCCTCATGATAAGTTAATAATTGATAAATACAGTACAGTGGTCCCTCGATTAACGAACGGTTCAATTAACGAAATTTCGGTTTACGAATTAGCTCCCATAAGGATTTTCAGTTCCATTAACGAACAAAACTTCGATTTAACGACAGCCTTACGCGAAAAACTCTTTGTTGTGCGCATCAGCTGATCGGCTAGTCCGCCAGTACAGTAATTGGTTCTATGTTTACATTTGTTTCTAGTGGGGTAAATATCAAGAAAGTTGTGCTCTTGAATATTTTTGCATTTTTTATATTTAAATTATTGGTCATTCTGAAATTTAGTTAACATATTGATAATATATAGTGCAGAAATTATTATGAAACATGAAGAAGGCATTAGAACAAATGCACTCTGTAAAGAATATGGCATGTCATCATCGACTGCCTCTACAATCAGCTGTTTGATATGTAAACAAGCTGCCGGGAATACGATTACACACCTCAAAGTTAGTTGAAATATAGTATTCTATTGTTTTTTATTTATTATTGTATAGTATACTGTACAGTACAGTACAGTACTGTATTTTGTTTATATTTAATGTTTTGTTAATTCTATTACTGGTATACAGTACTTTGTATGTACTGTATATACTTTTTCTATGAGTTGGAATCAATTACCCAATATCCCATTGAAATAATAGATTCAGTTAAAAAAATTTTTGGTTCACTACCGACTCTGTGGAACCAATTGTGTTCGTTAATTGAGGGACCGCTGTATATACTTATTAACTTATACTATGTGCTTCAATTTTTCATCAATAGTTATATTATAGTTCAGCAATAATGTACAGCTTATGAAACTCTTTTCTATTTAGTATGATTAGGTAGGCTACGGCCACGAGCTAAAATATTTACGGCTTAAAAAAATTTATAACTTTTTATCCACATCTGTTCTAATTGTGTTCAAAAGATGAATTTTGGTACCATAATAATTCTGAATAAATTCTCTACCAGACTGTTCTAATAAAAGACCATTAAACAAAATATTTTGTCACTATCAAAAAGTCAATTTGTAGTTTCGAGCAACCACGAGTTGAGCATTGGGAAAAGTTTTTGGTTTAGACAAATTTAAGACACTTTTCTTCTCTGATGTTTCACTCAAATGACTGAAATATATTGGGGAATCCAGGGGAGTGGAGTCCCCTGGTTAGGAGGTTAGGTTAAGTAAATTTAGGTAATTTGCGAGGGAAATGTCATAAAAGAAGTGTCTTAAATTTGTCTAAACCATTAGAAGAACACCTGGCTCAACTTGAGTGCCGTGGTTGGTCAATGCAGTACTACAAATTGAAAAAAAAAATAATAAAAAATATTTACACCGGAGTCTATAAGATCAGTTCTAATAAGTTAGAAACACCACTTTTATACCAAAATAATCTTGAATAGTTTATCCAAATAAATATATGTATAAAAAAAAAAATAATAGGCCATCAAATGGAGGTATTTTTGGGACATGAGGCTTGAATGAAGCCGAGTGTGACAGCCAAGACAGTACACACTACTGCCAGAAGTGTGAGAGCTCCTGGCAACACCAGCGACCCGGTGACTTGCCAAGCTGTACCGGTACATTTGTACTAAGAGCCAGCACCAAGCTGCTGAGAGCTTATAAGAGACAAAGGAAAAATTAACTTTTTTTTCTACATGTTAATACCCTAAGTGGCAAAAAAGAAGAAAAAATATATAGCGTATATAATCCCTGAGGGTGGTAAGTCTAGGCTAAAAATTACTGTAGGTTCTGTGTTGTTAGGTACCTTGAGTTGGAAATCCCACATCCTCTGGAATTTTCCACCTTACACTACAGGTACAGTATAGACATTACTGTACAGTCTCCTGCCCAGCCAAGAATATCGGCCAGACCAGACAGGTCTTAACCCCAATTAGTCCAGATTAGGGGAAGTTCAATTTATATTCCCTGTACAGGGACCCCTCGTTTAACGAACACCTCGGTTAACGTAATTTTGATTAACGAACTGCCTTCCATAAGGATCTTCAATTCGGTTAACGAAAAAAAATTCGGTTAACGAAGTTCTTACGAACCGACCTCAACATGTTTTCGCTTGCACTGACCGGGCAACCAGCTTTAGTATCAGTCCGCCAATACATTAATCGGTTCTAGGGCTTAAATTCCTTACTATTTTAGTAAATATCAAGAAGTTTATACTATTCAATAATTTTAAAAGTTTAATATTCAATTTTTTAGTCATTTTAACAATTATTGAACATAATTGAAGGTAAAGTGACTAGTTTAATGCGCGGCATCCAGCCTCCTAACACAGCAAACAGGAGTTAGTCTCTCTGTTTTCACTGGAGGTAACATCTTGCTTGAGACTCTCTTCAACTAAACCCTTTTTTTCTGTGTTTCCAAGCAAATTATTGGTCATTTTGAAATATATTTTACATATTGACAATATATTATGCAGTGCAGTGTTGATTTAAAGAAAATAATCTTGAATTACACCAAGAGAGCTAAAATTTTATGGGTGAAATGGCGCCATGGGGTGACATCTCTTCCACCCCAATGCCTTCTCTCTTTCCTTCTCCTCCACCCCCATTCTAAATCCCATCATCGTCCAGGAGCCTTCTACATACACACCTCAAAGTAAGTGAACTTTTCTACCATTTTTGTTGAATTTAGGAAATTTTCGGTGAGCTGGAACCAATTACCCAAAAACCCATTGAAACAATGGTTTCGGTTAACGAACTTTTCGGTTAACGAATGACATTCTGGAACGGATTGAGTTCGTTAACGGAGGGGTCACTGTACTCGAATTTGTGAGTTAAAAAATAAACATGACATACAGCTCACCGGTGGGGTATGGATGGAAATATCCCCGCTTGACCTGGGAATTACTTGACGCTCATTTGAAATAGAACTTATGGGAGAATATCCGTAAAGACGGAAACTTGTAACCCGTGTCTTGCATAACCCGGTGAGTGTCTGTATATTGTAAAGTGCAGATAGGTATTCTGTCTATTGAGTAACTGGTGTTCTTGATTATACTGTATATTTAGTTTACTGTTAATGAAGTTTTATCTCTCTTAACAGGAAAAACCATTTAATGTACAATATTTACAAATTAGCTTATCTTGTATTTCAGCGTTACACAACAGACACGTATGACAGGAACCAGTACGTACGTGGTGGCCCAATTGTTCCCAGTGCCGAGGAGCTGCGTATTGTACGGCAAGTTCGCGAAGAATACGAACGGAAGGGTGGATGGGCTCGCATATACCCCACCCCTGATTCTTGGTCGCTGTATGGAGGACTGCAGGAGTATGATAGTCCACTCAATTTAATTCTTCACTATCACCTGTATCCTCAAGTTCCTCGCACCAACAGGTAATTTTGTATTATTAGTGTAGGAATGAATGAGGCCAATATGAGAATTATTAGATGTCATATCAGAAGTTCAAAATTGGCTGGAGATTATTTTTGGAATTGTGTGTACAGTACATGCTTGTGTATTGTGTGAGTAAAGAAGACTTGTATAGTGTGTCTTTGTGTTTGTCTTTGGGCCTACAAGTTAATGTAATGCCAACTCCACAGCTTAAACAATTACAAAAAATTTAGGTGTGATAATGAGATATATACTGTATCGTCACAACACCCCCAGAACCTTTGGTATTGTTTGAATTCAACAGTTCAAGTTGGCCGGACTCTGATTTTTACTTGTGTACACCCCCTCACCTACACACACACACACACACGGGAGTGAGTGATTGAATGTCATGCTAACTCTGAACCCATGATATGACTCCTTAAGGAGTATGAGCAGATGAAGTGTGTCTTCCTAGACCTTTAAAGAGTTTGTGATACTGTGTGTGTCTTCAGATTATGTACTGTAGTCTTGTTTCTCCCAGTAAGTATAAAGGAATATAATCAGTCCCTGGTGAAGTGAATAGGTTACCACAGACCAGAGCACATTATTTCAGCTCAATAATTTCTTATTGTGATTAAACAATTTATGTTTCTGGATGCTGGGTTCTAACCAAGGTCACTGCAGTTGGTAGTCAGGCAGCTAGTCCACTGGACCACGATGAACTAGTTGGCTGACTACCAACCTTGGTGATCTCAGGTTGAACCCAGCTGCCAAAGGTGTAAATTGTTAACATTGATTTACTTGTGAATATTACAGATTTGGATATACTGTATATTCTTATAGGGATGTTGTTATTCAGATACTCTCAAAAGTACAGAAATCATTTGTCCTTCATATTTCCTTCTGTCAAGCCCGTACTGTATTTATGTATTCCTCTGCAGCTGACACTCCCCTGAGCACTAAACTACTACTCTTACTACCAGAATGAGTCACACTCTTGTCAACCCACAACTCATTTTAGTCATTACTGTCTTAATTTTCTTAACCCATGGGTGGTGTCAGAATATTAATACTATAATATAATCACACCCCAAGATGCACAGGAGAAGGAAACATCTTTGAGAAAATGTTGTTGTGGCTTTGATTTTATGAAGGGAGTACAGTACAGTATTAGACAAAACTTAAAGGAGAATTAACCTGATTTGTTTTATATATGGACTGAAGGGAGCAAATGCTCTCAAGACTATGTAGTTTGTAATGATTTTAATTCATTGTTTGAGGAAGAATAGTTGGAATGAATGCAGGGTATGGGGGAGTTGGGTAGGTAGAGGCTGTGTGAGAAATAAATTTGGGTCAGGGAGCAGTGTGTGTGTCTGTGTGTGTGTAATAATAATAATAATAAATGGTTTATTAATAGAGATGCAGCCTGTGGCTGAAAATATACAAACTTACATGTGATTTAAACATAATGATATGCGTTCAATACATTTACAGGGCTGTACAGTACATAAATCAGGAGTTGTTTATTATTTTAACAATACATGGGATAGTGCTATTCTTATATCTATCAGTGCGGGCTCTTATGGGCTGAATTTTGTTGTAATGGCGGACTGTACGAGGTGGGTGGGGGACTACCGGTGGCGGGAGGTGGCGATGACGAGGATGATGTAGTAGTCCACTGCCAAACCTTGCTAGTGCTTGGTGGTGGAGGTCACTGACGGATGGCATTTCCAGGGTGGAGAGAGCGTTGTTGTAGCCAGAGTAGTCTGCGCCTAGCATGATTCTGCAGGCCCTTTTCTGTACCTTCTCTAGCTGACGTTGTTGGGTAGAGTTGAGAGAAGACAACCAGGCTGGTGATAATTTAGGGAGAATAAATGCATTGTAGATAGTCCTCAGCTCTGGCGTGGGTGCCCCAAGTGACCTGAGTCGTCGTAGCTTGTAGAGTCGGTACGAGGCTGCCTTGATTGTGTTGTTTACATGGGTCTTCCAGTCCAGTTTGTGGTCTATGGTAACACCCAGGGGTTTGGCAGACTGCACTAACTGGAGAGGATGGGCACCCACTGTGACTGCTGGAGCTTGCACTGGGGTGGTGGCGGTATTGATGTGCATGACTACGGTTTTGGTGTGGTTGATGGTGACCTTGTTCTCCATAGTCCATGCCTGTAGCCTGTCCAGGGTGCTTTGTAGTGATGAGTAGTCCGGTGAGGTGTTGTACACTGTAACCCCCCACAGTGCAGTCATCCACGTTGATCAGGATTAGGAAGCATAGTGTCCCCTGGTGAACACCGCAGGTGAGGTGTTGGAATGTGGAGAGAGAACCCTGGTACCTGACTGCCTGACGATGCTCACTCAGGAAATCAGTGAGCCATGAGACCAGGTTGGTGGGCAGCCCTAGTGCAATAGCCTTGTTGATAACAGTGCAGTGATCAACAAGGTCAAAAGCCTTCCTGAAGTCAGCATGGGCAACGGCCAGTGATGTCTTACGTTTCTGCAGGTTTTTGTGCAGAAAATCCAGAAAGCTCACCAAGCAGTGTGATGTAGAGGAGGTCCTCATATTGCCAAATTGCTGTGGATCAATTGACTGATAGATACTGGCAAATGCCCACTCAAAAACAAAGTCCTCACAAAGTAGACTGGGTATGGGGGTAATGGCAACTGGCCTGAGGTCAGGGGACTGTGGGGTGGTGACCTTGGGGATGGGGGTGACAAATGCGGTTTTCCATTCATTAGGGCATTTGCTTTGTCTGAGGGATGCATTAATAATGGAACAGAGGGGGGTGGCAAGTTCGACTGCAAACTCCTTGTATATTTTGATTGGGAGGTCAATTGGGGTCGTGGAGCGTTTGGATTTAAATTTCAGGAGTTTGTTGGCGATTTCATATGGTTGGACACTGGGAGGGGGGGAGGGGGAAGGTAAGTAAGCTGGGAGGAGAGTGAGGTCAAGACTGGGTAAGGTATGACATATGGTAGCAAAATGGTTATTAATTATCTCAGCTGCCTCCTCACTAGGTAAATGTGAGATGAAAGGAAGTGTGGGAGACTGATGGTTGAGACCACAGAGATCTTTTACCTTGGAGTACCACTGACCGATGCCGACTTCCTTGAGGCCGTGCACTTTCCTGGGATAATAAGTCTTCTTGGCCGACTTGATTTCCCTGATGACCTGGTTACGTAGACTTTTGTACAGGCGGTTGTTGGTGTAGTATGCCTTGTTGCGCTGCTCAATAAGTCTTTTTATGCGGGGCGTAATCCACGGGACATCATCGGGGTGGATCCTCAGTGTTTTGGCTGGAAAGAAGTGGTGGTAGGCTTTGGTGATAGTGTCCAGGTAATTATCCCACTTGTTCTGCACATCGTCTACCGTGATCACTTCAGTCCAGGGATACCGGGTTATCCATTGTCCAAAACGCCGCATAGCAGAGTCGGGGGTGGGTCGGTAAGTCCTGGTGCAACTGGGTGGTGAGGTGACCACAGTAGGGACAGGTGGGGGCTGCGTCCCATGGGAGGCAGCGGCTGGGGGGGAAGATAGTGGTTACCGAGATCAGTCATAATGAGGTCAAGGGTGGCATTGCCATGTGTGGGAAAGTCAACTATTTGTGTAAGGTGGAGGTGTTGGGTGATGTCACTGATGTCTAACTCATTGAAGTCACCGCATATCACTAGTTTAGCACATGGAAATCTGGATCTCAGGGAGTCAGCAGTGTCTATAATATGAGTAATCAGTACATTGGTGGTTGGTGCGCGGGGGGTGATGATAGCAAACACAAACAATGAGGGAGGCAAGCTGGCGGGGGTGGGAGGTGTGAGTGACCTGAACCCACAAGGCTTCTACATCTTCAGGTACATTAACACCTAGGGGTGATGGTTTGAGGTCACTGTGACAGCACAGAACTACAACACCACCTCTCCTGTCCTTTCTAAGGTGGTGAAATAACTCATAGTTTTCTATGGCACAGATCTCAGGAACAATTTGCCACGCCTCGGTAATCGCCACAATACCTGCACCAACTGACTTCACTGTGAGACTGACCTCCTCCACCTTGTTGCATAAAGATGGTAGGCTGTACCATAGTCCCGGCACTTCATAGCGAGCACACTGTCTTTCTGGCACTGGCTTGTCTTTCTTATGCTTGCTCGGTGTGATGATAGGGATTCGTCTGGGAATGCGGAGACCCAGTCTGCAGCCGCAGTTGTGAAAGATTCTCAGCGCCTTAAGTAGAGTGATGGTGTGGGGTGGAGGATAGCCAGCACCAGACTTTAGTCGGAACAGGTCGGTGCGACGATATCACGACACTGGAACAGACATATTCACAAATCTGGCACTCACAGTTACTGATACCTTGAAAATACGCACTGTCTTCCCGTAAAAGTACTGAACTGCCTTGAATTAGCTACAGGTCGACGTGATGACCTTGGCTGCTGCTGAGCGCCAGGGGACACGTCCTCACTCAGTGAGGTCCTTGTGTGCGTGTGTGCGTGCATGCGTGCGTGCACAAAAATATAATTAAATCTAAAGAATCTCAGCATAATACTCGGTTAACTACTATTTTCATACCTACATTCATATTGAAAAAGATAGTCCAGTTATTGTATGTATCTGTTTGGGTGTTTATAAGCTTCCTGTGTAGAGGATAACTTTTGTGTTATCAATACACATTTATCATCACTACGGGAATTGCACAACCCCAGATTTAACTCATATACTGTATGTCAAATGTGAGGGTCACATGGGTTACAACTTTTGATGTTAGTGTCTAGTCCATAATTGTAGAACTAAATGATATTATTATACAGTATACTGAATTGGTACTCCTGTTGATAGTCCGGTGAGGATTTCTTATTTAACACAAATATAGAT
This sequence comes from Homarus americanus, assembly GCF_018991925.1. Taxonomy (NCBI): domain Eukaryota; kingdom Metazoa; phylum Arthropoda; class Malacostraca; order Decapoda; family Nephropidae; genus Homarus; species Homarus americanus. Next base: position 24,887,850 of record NW_024722227.1, on the reverse strand, counting down.
GTGTTCCATTAATGAAAGCATGATACATTTTGAATTAGTTGTGGCTCTTCTTAATGTTCCTTACTTGTTGATATGACCATCTGCTATTTTTTGTAGTAAGTTTAACCCAGCTATGCCTTTAACTTTGTGGTGGTGCCACATCAATGCACAGATATGGGAGAGTGACGCCCGTCCGAATGTCAGGCGTGTCTAGTAGTGGGCTAGCATCCTCCCTGGAGCGTCTCACCTGCTACGAGCGTGCCTTGCCTAAAGGCCTTGCTTTCTTCAAGAACAAGAAAAACTTGGGTAGGCTACAACACTTCACTACAATACAGCTACAGTATATGGGATTCAAATGACACTGATGAGCATAACTCACCTTCAATATACAGTTCATCGTGCTGCTGCTTGCATAACAATCAGATAGTTTAGTGAGGCTACAAACAACCAGTTTATTGTGTTTGATTGGATACAGAAAACTTCCAGTATCACAGTTTTAGTAAAAACATGTCATTGAAGAGGCCTTTAATTTAATATCAGGTTGAACTGTTTGAAGAACAGAGTATTGTAGGCATATTACGGTAATTAAAACATCTAATGATTTACTTTGATATACTTCTGTCAGTTCAGGGAAAGTAGAAATATAATGAAGCAGATAACAAACTAAAATGCAATCTTCTTTTCCTAGATTCATCCTTTCCTTCACATGTGACATATATGCACCAGACATTTTAGGCTCCTAAAATGTCTGGTGCATGTATGTCACATGTGTAGTTACAGATACAATATACTGTACTCCTTTCATCAAGTTCCAAATTAGTGACTCATAAATTAAATTTGGGTTGTAGTATTCCTGTACCTGTACTGTATTGATACAAAACTTAACATTATTTTAATTAATATCCTTGTTTTATGTGATTATGTAGGTGAGAACTGACCAAACTAAATTGTCTCCCAGGATTCCATATAGGGAAAGCACATTAATATAATGTTTTAACACAAAATTATAGTAATGCTTTTACCATATTAATTATAGTTTCTTAGTTGTTGGTGTTGCTGCTGCAAAGGAAATTTGATGAGAGCAAAATTTATTAAGCATAACATCTGCTATTTTTGGCCAGATCTGAACTCTGTGATGACTGTTTACTTACCTTGAGTATCAAAGAATAATACATAAGAGATAGTGATGTTCCTCTTTTCCCTGCAAGGTACAAGCAAGAAAGATGAAAAAGTAATTTGCCGAGATATGAAGCAACTAAAGGCGAGCGTCATGAAAGCTTTGGAGAATGGACTTGCTCTCAGGTGAGACTCTGCACTGTCCTACATACAGTTAGAGGGATGCAATAGAAAATAGAAGAATTGAGAGTGTTTCAAAGTTTTTATCCAATTATTATACTAAGTTGAGAGTTGAGAAGACTGGCATGTTAGCAGAGGGGCAGAGGTGGGCAAGTTAGAAGACCCAACATGAAGAATATCAGCTCAGATTATAAGATGGTAACCACTTTCCTGCCATCATAACAATTAGGTTCTCATATTTTAAATACAGTCCAGAGCTCTTTTACCTTGTTGCAGTTTGAGAACAAAAAAATTTAGCTTCTGAAAGATAGAACTTGATATGGATTGTTGATCTTAATTCATGAAATACAGTACAGAAATTTTTAATAGCAATCTTCAGAGGCACTTGGATTTGGCAATATTTTGGTGTTCATGGTTACTGCAGTGTGATGTGTTTTGGTAAGTATACAGAAAAGCCTCGAATAACGACTTTAATGTGTCCTCCAATATTGCAGTGTAAGGTGTATCGTCTTATCGCGAATCATTACCATTAAAATAAAGCAATAATAATGAGATGTGTTCCCAAGTGTGACTTTTTCATATCTTTTGTGTGGCTTTTTACCCTCTTTTCCCCCAAAACAATACAATTAATGAAAATTGCAAACTATATTCTTTAAATAATGTTTCTGAATGCACCTTATACAATATACAGTGACCCCTCAGTTAACGAACTCAATCCGTTCCAGAAGGCCGTTCGTTAACCGAAAAGTTCGTTAACCGAAACCATTGTTTCAGTGGGTTTTTGGGTAATTGGTTCCAGCTCACCGAAAATTTCCTAAATTCAACAAAAATGGTAGAAAAGTTCACTTACTTTGAGGTGTGTATGTAGAAGGCTCCTGGATGATGATGATGATGATGATGGGATTTAGAATGGGGGTGGAGGAGAAGGAAGAAGAGAAGGCATTGGGGTGGAAGAGAAGTCACCCCATGGCACCATTTCACCCATAAAATTTTAACTCTCTTGGTGTAATTCAAGATTATTTTCTTTAAATCAACACTGCACTGCATTATTTATTGTCAATATGTAAAATATATTTCAAAATGACCAATAATTTGCTTGGAAACACAGAAAAAAAGCGTTTAGTTGAAGAGAGTCTCAAGCAAGATGTTACCTCCAGTGAAAACAGAGAGACTAACACCTGTTTGCTGTGTTAAGAGGCTGGATGCCGCGCATTAAACTAGTCACTTTACCTTCACTTATGTTCAATAATTGTTAAAATGACTAAAAAATTGAATATTAAACTTTTAAAATTATTGAATAGTATAAACTTCTTAATATTGACAAAAATAGTAAGGAATTTAAGCCCTAGAACCGATTAATGTATTGGCGGACTGATACTAAAGCTGGTTGCCCGGTCAGTGCAAGCGAAAACATGTTGAGGTCGGTTCATAAGAAATTCGTTAACCGAATTGAAGATTCTTATGGAAGGCAGTTCGTTAACCGAAATTTCGTTAACCGAGGCGTTCATTAAACGAGGGGTCACTGTAAATGAATAATAATATGGTCACACAAGAGGAGATGGGACGCCATTGTTTTCGTTTGTGTTTACAGCCGGGAGTCCGAGACGATAGTTCTACACGAGAAAATTAAGAAAATAAGACCCTGGTTGTGGCTGTAGTAAATTTAATGTAAAAAAAATGAATAGTATATAAGTTTTAAGTAGCTAACCACTAATGGTAAAGAAAAAAAAAAGAGACGGATTGGGAACGCCAACATATACGTGCGCATTTAAGGAAACATAGTCATTTATCTTAAGAATATGTACAAAAGATTCATTATTGTTTATTACTGAATATGTATTTGATAGAATTAATCTTTATATATGCGAAATGAACAATACAATTCATCAATACGTATAATATTAAGACACACGAGGATAAGAGACGACATTGTTGTCAGTGTTTACACCCAATGTATACGTGCATACTCAAGGAAACATAGTCATTTATCTAAAGAATACAGTACAGTTAGTTCTGCTATAACGCGATAGTTGTGTTCTTGTAAAACATCGTGTTATAGAAATTCGCGTACAATAATAGAAATAACAGGGCTTATGGAGAAAATAGGGTTAGGTGCAGATTACTACTCGAAATCGAAAATTTTTTCGTAATTAGCCTAACACAAAGGATAGCACAGTCTAAATAAATGTTACATTCATATCTAATAATGAAATCATACAGTAAATGTAACACTTTACCTTGAAAAAATATGAATGTAACTTGATGGGGTAGAAGGGTGATTTTGAGGTTGATAACATCGAGCTTCTCTTCAAGTGTTATAGCCTTTCTTTTACGATCATCACCGGGAATGCGATCACCAGAACGCTTCTTGGAGATATTCTTCTTTACCATATTCACAGTTAATACCACAAAATTGGAGAAATAGTAAGCAAAAATCGCGTTACAGCAAACAAGCGTTCGCTTTATACAAATATCGTTCCTCTATTCATAAATCGCGTTAGAGCCAATTCGCGTTGTCAAAACACGCTTTATAGCAGAACTCACTGTACGTACAAAAGATTCATTATTGTTTATTACTGAATATGTATTTGATTGAATTAATGTTTAATTATGTGAAATGAACAATGCAATTCATTTATAATACGTAGAATATTAAAGCACACAAGAGGAGACAAGTTGGCATTGTTTTCGTGAGTGACGATGGTTCTACATAAGAAACTGAAGAAAATAAGTCCCTGGTTGTATCTGTAGTGAATTTAATGTAAAAAAATTGAATACCTGTATGTATGTTTGAAGTAATGTTATTTAATGTTAATAAATGGAACAATAGAAGTAGCTAACCACTAATGGTAAAGAAATAAGGCGAGACGATTGGGAACGCCAACGTGTGAACAGTAAGTGCATACATGTGAAAACATATCGTCATTTCTCTACATAAGAATATGAAAGCAACACTTATTTACTGTTCATATATGTTTAAAATAATATTTACGAATGTAAAACTAAAATTCTATTCACCAATGGTGGTAAAGTCTAAAACATAAGGACAGCCAATGAATATTGTGCGAGTTTTTACTCAGATGACGAAGTCATCAGGTTCAACTCTGGCTGAAGCTGTAAGTTCAACTCTGGCTGAAGTTGTAGCTTTCCATAAAGCTGTTGCTGAAACTGTTACTGAACCTGAAGTTGATGTTGAAGCTGCTTATGATGCTGAATTTGATGGTGTAGCTGAAGTTGATGGTTTAAGCCTTTGAATAATAAAGCTGTCGAAAGAACCTTGCACAGCTGCTTTCTTTTCTCATTAGACATCTTTATGTAGAGGCCATTTGCACTTATTTAAATTTTAATGCTTTGTTCTGTTAATGGATCCACTTCAGAAAATATTTTCATTGCTTGCTCCATATAATATCCACAGACCTCTCACCTTTTTCATATCGTTTTAACACATCTAGTTTCTCGGCTAATCTTAGACACTTTCTATTAACTTTTGAACCAACACTACCATCACTTGCTCTCTTGCTCATGTTGAATAGGGATGCAAAAATGCTTTAAGAAACATGAGAAAGTTTTTCTCCTGTTTCTGTTCCAGATGCGTGAAAACAAAAGACCCGCCAAGCTCCGACTGTTGTTTACCACTCATTAGCAAGGCAGCTTCTTTGTGCAAGGCACTCTTAATTTTTTTACAGTAATACCTGGTACATATCGGGATTTAGTTATTATTTATATGAAAATGTAATTTTATTTTATTTTTATATATTATGGTTGTAAATACGAATGAAATAAGGACGTAAATTGAATTGGGTCCTAAATTAACTAGAGTTTTAAATATGAAAGTTGTTGGTCAAACCATTATTATCAGAGGCATTACTGTATTCTGTTTCATAATAATGCAGTAAAACCTAATCACAGTCATAACCATCCAGATAGAAAAGGCATATTTAGATTTTTTTATTTAGTGTATACTAGATGAAGAAAGTCACCTACTAAACTGTTTCTCAGAATTTTATGCTCACTAACAGAACTCAAGACAGTGTGTGTGTTATTCAAAGGTTTCATACTGTGTCATAATAGTAATGTTCATTCGCACCATTAGGAAAGCACGTCTAACCATTACAGTATGTTTTTATTCCGAATATTTTGTGCATTACAAACCGGTATTATGTTTTTCTCTGTTGCAGCAAGTACCAGGCTCGTATGGCATTCTCTGTGTACCTGCAACATGTTCAGAGGCGACTTATGATTGGCTGTGGTGAGGAGAAACAGACAGACCTGGTATACCGTTTCCTTAGATCAGCTACTCGTACACTCCACACTCCCTTGAATGTTCAGGTATGGTGATAAGTCTCCAGTTTCATATTTTAAGTAACAAGAGACTTAATGGAGGAGTAATATGAGTGTGTCAGACAAAGTTGAAGGAATTAAGGGTTCTGCAAGAGGATATATTTATTAATAGGAATATAAATAATAACTCGGTGGGAAAGTTTGACAATTGTAGATGAGAAACTTTTTTTTTTTTTTGTGCAAGATCTCTCCCTCATGGTGCAAGTTATCAGAGGCAAAAACAAATATATTTCTTCCACATCTGCTGTCATTTGTAATTTCAAGTTGTCTTACCAGATGTGTTCTGTTGTCGTGTCCTCTTTCCACTAGTCTTGTAATTTTTATCTACTTTCATCTCATTTAACATCATCAGTTTCACCACACAGAGAAGTCATCACAGTATACAGAGAGTGTGATGTGACAGGAACAGTTTTTAAGGAAACTGCCTCAGTGGAGAGATATTTATGCCTTCTGTCTGTGTGAGAAGAAATATGTTTTGATGTCTGATTTAGGAGAAATGTTCAAGGCTGTCATCCATATTATACAAAATAAATACAGTATTGGTTGTTTTGTGTATTTTTCCGTAAACCTACATAAAAAAGATTGAATAAAATGGATCCTTCTGAGGACCACAAAATTTGGTGCTCTTGTCATAACTGTGGACGTAACAGAGAACAGTAAAGTGACTTAACTCAGTCTCAGGTTCATGGAAGATGATAACAATGGCCCCTATCCTGATTCGTGCACACATAATGTACTATTACTGAAGAGAAAACTGTACATATGTGCTTGTATTATACAGTACTGTTTTAAGGTATGCTTGATGTTGGGGGAAAAATATGTAACCTAGCCTAACCTGGTATTTTTGCTGAGAGTATATGAAGGTCGACATTGGTTGAAATATTGGGATCAGATTTTAGGCAAAGTCTTGTTCAAGATTCTTCGAACACTGCTGGAGACAGCTGGCAACTCAAGGCCGCTTGTTTACTATAGTACGTTGTAAAAATTATGAATGAATGTAAAATATTTTCGGTGATTGGTTACTTAGTTCTCTGTTGCTTAATTAATGGTTGGGCTTTGTTGTTTCATATTATATTATATAGTATTACCCCGCTTTACACGGTTTCACTCTCCGCGATTTCTCATTTACGCGGTACCTTGCCAGAACCGGACTTTCACTTTCCGCGGTGCATCTACTCATATACGCGGTGAAGTATAATTTTTTATTTATTTTTTATTTAGCTCATAAAATTCATACAAATTACCCGGCCAGAATATAATTTACATTGCTGGAATTCTTACAATATGATGATAATTTTGAATACAAACATCATGGAGTTTGCATTAGACATGCACATTTTAGATCTAATGTAATAATTTGGTTTACACAAAGCAAATATTTTATCTTTTGGGCAAAATATATGAAGTTTACATTCAAAATATTCCCTGACCTGCAAGGAATCTAGAAATGTCAATTATATTATCCTAACTTTAGTCTGAGGTATTATTTATTACTAAACTTTAAAATCTAGTGTTTTCACCCAAACATTTCTCAGAGAGGTAGGAGCTAGTGAGCTGGGAAGAGGGGGGGGGGGGATTTGAGTCCATTATTTGAATGGACATTAACCTGGTGACTGTATTTCTCTTAAATATTAATTGTGTGAGCATACCATCATAAAATTAAGATGTTATTTTTACTACAACATAGGTATTGTGTCGGAAAAAGTGGAGTTTGGGGGTCGGGCCAGTCTCTATTGGAATTAATCCCATATGTTCTGTTGTTCACTTTACGGGTTTTCACTTTCCGAGGTACCCTGTGGGTTCAATTGACCGCGTAAATCGGGGTACTACTGTACTACGTACTACAGTAAACAAACGGCCTTGAGGTGCCAGGTGTCTCCAGCAGTGTTTGAAGAATCTTGAACAAGACTGTACATAAGTAATTACATTTAAATTATGCAGAATTTGTATTTAAAGTTTGTTAATTGTGCTCTTTTCTGTTTGTTTGGTTCTTCACTGATGATCTACCTTTTTCCTCAGCAGAACCCCAGTAAAACGTTGCCATCAGAAGCTCGTGCAGTTGTGATCTCCAAGCAGCTCGGAGACTTTATTCAAGCCTATACCAAGGAGACGCACATCTACTTAGACCAGGGAGCTTCATCATCATGTTCGTCTCTGTCCTCTCAGTGCCCCACTACTGTCGCCACGTCATCTGAGCCATCCACTCCACACATTACCTCTCCACCTTATACCTCCACATTATCTCTCAACTCTCCACCTGCTGGGTCGTCAATGTCTACATCTATGAGTGCCTCGACTTCATCCATTAACAATGCACCAATGTCTATCTGTGGCTCAACAACTTCCATCAACTATTCAGGTTGTATCCCAAAATCTGAATCCTGTTCTCTTTCCAGTAGTCCTCCTCCTGTCAAAAAATCTGAATCCTCTTTCTCAGTTAACAGTCCTCTACATGTTAGTGAATCTGATGGTCTGACCTCAGTCAACAACTCAGCATTAGTGTCATTGTACAGTTCCTCAGTATCATTTAACAGTTGTCCACCTTTGTATTTCTCTGGCTCCACTACCTCCATCAATAGCCCACCATCAGTCTCCATGTCTTCTTCTTTTACATCATTTAATAGTCATCCTTCAATTGCCTTTTCAGCCTCTTCCAATTCCATTAGCAGCCCACCATCTGTGTCAGTTAATGGTTCCTCCACATCTATAAATTTTCCACCTCCTTCCAAAACACCTTCATCTGTTTCAATTTCATCCCTCAACTCAGCAACTGATGTTGGAGGTGAAATAGTCACGTTGCCTCCTAGAGTACGAAGACTCAAGTCAGATGGAGACACTGCTGTTCCTATAATAGGTAGTTACTTTTTGGAGTTAAACTTCTTTGTTATTGTGTAGAGGGATAAGACTGTGTGATGAGATTGAGGTCTTTGTTGTCTGGATGTGTGTGGGTGTGTCAGTAGGCATAAATGCCTTAGACATTGGCATGGTGCGGTTTCTTAAATTGCTATAATGCCAGTTTAAATACAGTACACCTGAATATTTGTTCAAGTGTAAGAGTCATTTTGGGGGTTCAAAGTTGGCACGACACTGATATTTAGACACTGAAAGTATTCTTTACATACTGATTCCAAAAATATGATTACAGTAAACAGTACCAACTTTAAGGTCCGAATTCAGAACTGTGGTTTGAAACCGCATGAAGGTTTAAACCAAGGATCGAGCGAAGATTGAAGATTGTTGGTATTCAGAATGCTGGCTTGAGCCAACACAAAGATTCAAAACGGGTTTGAGATCGGATTTGTCGATCCTCGCATTAATCCAGCCTGGAGGCAGGTTTAGTGGTCGATCCGTCATTCAAGATAGCAAGTCAACATGAATTTTGACAGCGAGCTTTTCAGCAATGTCGTCAAAATGGAAATTTTGTAGAGAGAAGACTGATGGTAGATAGGCAGAATCCTATCAATTTTTATGATGACAAGCAATTTAAACAATGATATAGGTTCAGCCAGGGAGATTTCCTTGATATTTTCCGTGATATGGAGCATCTACTTGACAGACCTGTTGGCTATGGTTCACCTCTACCTCCCATTCATCAGATTTTTTTTTTTTTTTTTACGGGGATTAGCCCATATCGGGGCCTGGGGGGCGAAAATTTAATAATGATAATAATAATTCATAGTAATTAAAAATTATCCATCAATAAAAATACAAAATTAAAAATATAATAATAAAGATAACAATAATAATAATAGTAATAATAATAATAAAGAACCATAAAGAAATACAAAAATTTAAATAAAAATCAGTAGTGAGAAACAATACAGTAATACCCCGCTTTACATTTACACGTTTTTTTTTTACGCGTTTCTACATTTACTCGGTACCCTGCCAGAACCGGAATTCCCACTTTACTCGGTGCATCTACTCGTACACGCGAGTGAAGTATAATTTTTTTATTTGGCTCATAAAATTCATTCAAATTACCCGGCCAGAATATAATTTACATTGCTGGAATTCTTACAATTTGATGATCATTTTGAATATAAACATCATAGATTTTGCATTAGACATACAAATTTTAGATCTAATGTAAGTATTTTGTTTACTCAGAGCAAATATGTTATCTTTTGTGCAAAATATATGACATGTATATTCAAAATATTCCTGGTCTTGCAAGGAATCCAGCAATGTCAATTATATTATCCTAACTTTAGTTTGAGGTATTATTTATTACTATACCTTAAAATCTAGTGTTTTCCCCCAAACATTTCTCAGAGAGGGAGGAGCCAGTGAGTGTGAGAAGAGGGGGGAGTTGAGTCCATTATTTGAATGGACATTAACTTGGCGACTGTATTTCTCTATTTCTCTTAAATATTAATTGTGTGTGCGTACCATCATAAAATTAAGATGTTAGTTTTACTAGAACATAGGTATTGTGTCGGGAAAAAGTGGAGTTTGGGAGTCGGCCCGGTCTCTATTTCAATTAATCCCATATGTTATGTTGTTCACTTTACGCGTTTCTCGCTTTACGGGGGCCTCCGTGGGTTCAATTGACCGCGTAAAGCGAGGGTCCACTGTATATGTATGTTGTGTTGTCAAAGTAAGAGAAACAATTGAGACCCTGCAATTGTGTGTAAATGAGGCAGAAAGTCAGATCAGCAACCTGGGACTGGGTCACAATTTTCGTGATGTTGGCAGCAGGGTCTACCATTAGACAACACTTTATGCTTCCAATATCTTCCCTGGCGATAGTACCTCCCTGTTTGATAGCTGCCTACTAACTACTACCTCCAAAGCTGATGATTGCTTTGACATTCTTTGCAATGAATAGTTTCCGGATAAGAAAGATTCTGGTTACTGAATGAGTTATGGTAATGCTTTACAACACTTTCGTGTTTAGGGTCCATGAGGATCAAGCGGGTAAATGTAAAGAACGCTGTATTTGAATCAATGCTGAGTGCATTTTGATTTTAATGTATTAATAAAGAAAAGTTTTTTCTTAACATTTCTAGTCAGGGGAAATGTGGGGTTAAAAGAACAGAAAGAAACCTAACCTAACTGAACCTAGCCAGGTTACTACGCCCTGCATTGATTCATCTTGCTTTGGTTATGAATATTGGCATCTGTCCCAGATTATATCAACATTTTGTATGTACCGAGTAATTGTTCTTCATCTATGAATTTCTTTATCATATAATAATAGCCACATTGTAACAGTGCCATAAATCATTATAATTTGATTGTAATTATAGTAACAAAAGTAACTTATGATGTGCATGGAGAGATTTCTCCTCCGTAAATACTCGTCTCATCATAGTTGCCGCCATAATCTTGTAAATATTACTCTTGATGGTGATTGGCTGTTGTTATGGTGTAAATGAGACATGATTGGATGGAATTTCAGTGTTCGAATCCTTGATTGGAACTGAAGAAAATGCAACAGATTACCAGAACCAGGGTTTAAGCCGATGTTCTGAATATCGGTAATCCACTGCAGGAAATCTCCAATTGAGGAATCCCGATTTGCACGCCTGAAAAGAGACCAAATCCCAGGCTCAAACTACTGTTCTGAATTTGGGTCAAAATGTTTGAAATGACTCAATAAGTAGTTTTGTTGAAACTTGAAATGAGTGTTTTTCTTAGTTAGATACTGGATTGGATTGTAAGCACAAGCCTTAAAAAAGTGCAATGTTGGTGACACCGTAATTTATACCAAAAGTGTCCTGTGATCAGTGACAACTTATGAGAACTTTATATCTTTTTATTTTGCATGAAATTTTAATAATAAAGGTACTGCATATATTCGTAGCAGTTTGATGTATCTAGTGGAAGTTGGATGTTGGAGGTTAGGTTGAACTTCTAGGACATAGAGTTACACATTGCTTGGCACTGGTAGGATGCATGTTGTCTGTCACCTTTACCATATTGTGTTGGTTTAAGATGTTCCAACCCTCCAGAGCCATACAAAATGGATAGACCAATGCTTAGGTAAAACAAGTGTATTTTGTCAACAGACTTATCAGATGTCAAAATTTTAGTTCTTGATGTATGTAAATTTCCAAAAAGTTTACCACAGGCAAATATGTTCTTATTTAATTAGGCATATGGTTCATCTATTTATGATCAATAGTGTTTTCATTTAAATGGCATTATTCTTGCCATGGAGAATGGCCTGTGTAAAATCCAAGGATAAGTAAATTTTTTCCAGGTACAGTATACCTTTACCCTGGATAAATTTATGAAAAACAAAATCATACAGTTTTTCCTTCTCCTATTCCCCACTTTTTCATTGTTTTTCTTTACTTGTACCTGTACTACTACAATATCCCAGGTTATCTAAGACATTAAAAGTAATTAATTTGAATCTTTTTGAACGAAAAATATGATGTGCTCACAGAAGGGGATGGCAGCAAAATGTCTACAAGCTTGGATTCTAGTGATCTTCAGAAGCATACAAGTGATCAGCCACTTACTCAACAGCAGCAGCAAATTAGGGATGAGCACATCACCATGGACCTGTATCGAGCCTTCATGTCAAGTGCCGGGTACTGTATCAATGTTTCTTCTTTAATTTGGGATTAAAAGTTTAGGGGTCATGTTATGTTTATATGTATGGTACTATACCTAGAGTACATCCCAAACATGTTTCTTTGCCCATTCAGTTGGGGCACCATGGGAGGAATTTGGGTGCACCTCAGGTTCTCCATGCACCACGTGCTGTAATTATCTTAATGTGTTGTACCTTCTGTGTACAGTACTAGTTCTTCGTGTATTATAATGGCTCCCAAGTGTTCCCTACAACATTGTGGTGATGTAGCAGCTGGTAAAAGAATAATGATGTACTCTGCCACCAGCCACTGAGTTAACCACCATCCATCATGATAGTACAGGTGCTCCTCTACTTAAGAACATTCGACTTACAAACTTTCAGAAATACAAACTCTATCACATCATACTGTACTCACTAGCAGATGCTGTCATCTTGAGCCTACAGGAGGCATACACTATCCATTCTGCTGAATGTAACACATAACTGCAATCACTGTAACCCCACTTGCGATGGAGGTAGAGTCAGGGATTAGTGGGTCATGTTACTGACATGACCCGATGCAATGTCAGGTCAATCATTGTATACTGTATAAACTCTTTTCTCATTTGTAGTGGAGGAATTAGTGGTCTCATATTACTGACCTTATGATGCTGTGTCAGGTCACCTATTGTCAGGGTGTGGGATTTGTGGGTCTCATGACCTGAAGATGTCTTGAATAAATATGAAAGCTAAGGAGCTCTAGTGTTTCCCACTTACTAAATGTACAGTAGACGTACAGTAACTGTAATCACTTCTTGTGTCTTAACACTGCTTAAGCACTACAGTATATTCTTGACTGTGTCCTGTTACAGTAATGTACAGTACTGCACAGCACAAATTGTACACAATAACAGCAGCTAGCGAGGGAACAACCTTCTACATTGGCAGCAGAATATAAACTAAGTGATCCAAGCAGCTGGGTCACCCAAGTGCCTAGCACTTTGGGATGCTTTGGAGCATGATGCAATCTCTCGGAACTCCCGGAAATTTATTCCCAGGCCCAGAACGGAGAGGTTTGGAGAGATTGTCTCAGACTTTCTCGGAATTTTTTCTTGAAAAAGCACCTGATTTTCATCCTTGGAAACTCGTTCGCAGACCCGGATTGGAGAGAGTTTCCTGGAATTATTCCGACTCAGTTTCAATTCTGGCTATTGGAGAGTTCTGGGAATCTGGCTAATGAGATTATTATAGTACTGTACTGTACTTATAAATCATGAACTGTATTGTTATAGTTTCTGAGGTTTATTTGTTTTATCTCTTTGCACCTCTGAAATTTTTTTAGATTTCACCTCAAGTCCATCAGAATTGCTTGAACATCAGTGAAACCATATTGATTTAACATAAGGGTGAAATTAATTAACCAAATATTTGTGAATCAATAACTATGAACTTAGACATTTTCAGGTGAACATTGTACAGTATACTACATAGAAAGGGAAGCTTAACAAGGGACAATTTATTGTGTATGGATATGTTTTGAGAACCTGAAGTTATTCCTTAGATTATAATAATTTAATACTATGAGTCACTCTTCAATGAATCCTCCCCATAGTAGTTCAGAACACGTATATTCAGATGTGGTATCAGTTGTGTCATCAGTTTGTGAGAGAACTTTGCATATTTGTTTGATACAGGGAGTCGGACCTTGAGGAGGTGTTAGCTCTACAGACACGTATGCACAACTCTGCTGGGGTGTTTTTGGAAGCCTCTCGAAGATCCCGATTCTCTTCTGGATATCATTCCGGAGCTGCCTCCTCCTCCTCCTCCTCGTACACCCCTACTGCCTCCTCCTCCACCAGTAGTTCAAGGCCCCGCACCCCCACTGCCTCTCCTCATGGATCACCACGGAGGAACAGACGATCACCTTCTACTGGTATGTCAAGTTCTTTAGCAAGTTTACTTATTTTAAGTGGTAGACCAGAAATTGGAAATGGGGAATTTGAATGTTGAGTAATTTACAGTGATATATCCATTAGCCGGAACAATTGGTGCAGAGCACTTCCAGGAATGAGAGATTTCTGGGTAACGAGACGACTCTCTCAAAGCCGGAAAAAATTCTCCATCCCCAGAATTTTCCAGGTATGGGGAAAATTTTCTCTGAATTTTCCAAAAGATGTGCCCCACGGAAATTGTTCCCAAAGCCGTAATTTCCAGAAAATTATGACTTTGGGAATGATTTTCCCAAAAAATTCTATTCCGGCTATCGGAGAGTTCCGGTTAAGGGGGATCTTGGCTAACGGAGATATTACTTAAACTGTACTGTCAGTAGGTGAGTTTCTTTTGAGGTGCCAAGAAATAAAGTTTTTGTTTGTATAGATAAGGTGTTTATACAGATTTATTTAACCTTTTTATTTATATGGTGGACTTACAAAAGGGAGGAAATGTAATAAAGGTTCAGTGGAGGAGACAGTTACCGAGGCTGTACAGTATTGTATTATAGCGAGTGACCCCCAGAACCAGGTGTCTTGTTGGCTACTTCACTTTACTTCCTCCCATTGAAATGAAAACTTCAATGACTGGCTTAGACAAGGGACAAATATAGCATGTAATGTCTTTCAGGGTCACTTTTATTAACTGTTTGAAATGTATGAGAGCACTAGTTAAAGTTAGGGTCTTGACACCTCAGGAAGGAACCAGCATCAACAGTGTCACATGTGATTTCTATTTGTGTAGAGTAAGTTTTTTTTAGAAATAGTCATGTATCCACAAATATCAATGTGTTTATTATGAATGCTGTAGTTGTTCATCATGTATCTAATTCACATTTTAGCCTTAGATGTAAACACAGTGTGGGACTATAAATTTGATAAGTGTAAGAAAAAAAAAACACCTTAATTCAGGAAGATTAAAAGAAAAGTAAGAATACTAATGAAGAGCAGTTATGGAATATACGTGGGAGAGATTATCACAGGGTTTTAATGAGAACAAGAAGCTATTCCAGATGGAATTAAATAATTGTCAGACTAAGAGAATATTGAGAAATCCAAATACCCAAGTATTTGCCTGGTGTTACAGATGAAGCAGCTGGTTAGTGTTCTCTACCTCTCAAGATCCTGTTTCACTTTTCTGTTAATTTTTGTTCTGCTCGTGCTATCTGTCTGGTTGGGTGAAAACAACAGCAAACACAGATGCCCTTGATTTTGCTGATCACTGAAACATCCCCATGATCCACCTTACACCATGATCCCCCATAATCTATGCACTCTGCTTTTTTCTGGGCCTCCATCTCTTCTCTCCTTTAGTATGTCTCTCGTTCCATCCTTACATCTTCATTTCTTTTCTAATGTGTCTCTCTCATTCCACCTTCTTCTTCTTGGTCTTCTTTGAAATCCCATCCAGTGCTGAATTATACATTTCTCTCTTTCTTTATAGTGCCTTAGTTTAGCCTGATCAACTCATTCCAAAACATTTTTTGTTTTTACATCTGTGAATTTCTCTATCTTTTTAACTCCACGTTTTTTTTTTTTTTTTTTTTCAAGAATGTCATTTTTGTTGCTGTTAAAGCTGCTGTTTCTTGCCTCTAGAATCCATGTTTCACACCCATGTAGTACTGTTTGCTCAACTTTTGTTTATTTTAATAGGTGTAAACTTACTCTTGGAAGTAGATAAAGACTTAAATTACAATGAAGTTGCGTGTAGTGAAGATAAAGGACAAAAATACTTTAAGAATTCTTTCTTTTAACCACATGGAATAATTTTCCCTTTACCATATTCTATGCATTTCAAAAACTGATCTTTCTGTTATACTTTTGCTTGTTATTATTTTTTTAAGTATTGTCATTAAAATATTTAGAATATTTGTAATTTTTCATCATTAAACTTTATTAAACAGGGACCCACACCCGGCCAACAGAGCCTGTGACAATCGAGCCACAGTCCCATCAGACAGAGAGTCGTCAACCTCCTCACTCCCAGCAGCTAGAGCAACAGGAGCAGCAACAGCAGCAGAAGCAACAGCAGGGTACAAGCCAGACTCCAGCCACTACGTCCAGTGCTGTCACCACGTCTCAGAGTCCCCCATCTTCTTTGCCGCAGCCTGCCACCACCACTGCCTCATCTTGCTGTCTCTTTGGTAATATTCTCAAGGCCAGTTTAAAAGGAACTAACACATCTTTTATCTCATGAAATCCAAAAGGTATAGCTTTGCTTTGGTTGATACAAGTTGCTGTATTTATGCACATCATAAATTGATAACTTTAGTATACAGTGAATGAGAGAGTTATCATCCAGTGAGTTTTCTCCAGTTATACTGTAGTGTATTAAGGAATTTTTACATGAACTGAAAGCTTTAATGTATTTATATATCTTGCAGCAAAATTCTGACACATCCTGTAAACATTGGCAATAAAAGTACAAGAACTGAATGATTATTTGTGCAGCTATAGCATATAGAGTTAAGGCATGTATGTGGAAGCTTAACCCAACTATAGATGGTTCATTATCACAGCCAGTAATGTGAGGAATGCTTGCTGATTTGCTTAGACTGTTGACCAACAGGCACTTGCTTTACTGTGACAGATTTATGAAATTTCTATGCAGTTAATACTTAATCATGTAAGCATTTGTCAGTACTTGTATATGACACTTGAAGTGGCAGATGAGAGGAGTTGTGGAATTGTGGGACATCATTAGCTCACAAATTTCGTCTTTGATAATTTGCTCTATGACTTAACTTAATCATCATTAAAGATATATTTATTAATACTGTACTTGAGTCCTGCCAACAATATAATCAGTTCAGGTCATGTGCAGATTCTGCTTGAATTAAATCCCCTCTTTGCATTTTACTTTGTACAAGTCCCTTTTTAAGGAAAATTGGCCCATGGAGTGCTAGTAAAGGAAGTTCACTAATGAGCAAATATATACCTGTATATACTACATTAAAAGTAGAAGTAGGAGACTCACTCAACACACAGTACTCACAACACATCCTCCTACACTTCTCAGATCACCAGCAACAGTATCTACAGATAAGTAATTTACACTTTTTAAATTCTTTCATGAGAAAAGTATTCATCTTTAATTAACTTTATTGGAGTTAAGGTTCAAATTTTATTTGAAAGAAAAGGGGACTCCATTTTTATTATGGGCTTTACCAGCTGATGGCAGTGAGGAATATGCAGTAAGGAACAGAGACTGAGAATATTGGGTTAATGGAAAGTTGTGTAAAACTTGAGAGGTTTACTTAGAATACATATCTCAGATGTTGCTCTGAAGACAAGGAAGGTATTGTATAGTTAATAAAGATGGGTAAGATATGAAAAAACTTGAAAGTGGAAGTTGTTCTTAATGTAAGAAATATACCACATAATTATAATAGAATGTGTGCCAACTTGATTTCATGAAGGTAGAAAGAGAAAAAAACAAAATTCTTAACAAGCCAACACATGTTCATATCAGAGCTTCCATACTTTGTGGAAACACTTCACTCTTTCACTGCCCACCCATACAAATGTAACCACTTTTTCTTTATAATTTATATTTGCTATTAGGCTTATTTCATTTGTCTGGTTTGTTTTAAATATCCACTAGCATTTCTAAGATACCTCATATACTGTACAGTAGATATACCTTTATGCTTATCAGACATACTGTATAGTTCACATTATCTTCTGATGGGCTGTGACTTGATTTAATTGAATATTGCAAAGGTTGATATATAATTGCCCCAGATTGATTGATTTTTATTTTATTTTGGGTTACTACTTGATGAGGAAGGAGCAATGGTAGGCATTCCAGGGTATGTATCTCATTATATATTATTGGGAAAGGCTATCTTGCATTGCCTGAGGGAGGAACAGTGGGCTAGAAGTCCCTATTGTGTATACTGTATTGACCAAGTCATCATGGGCTCACACCTTGGTCTCCTAGCTAAGGTGTTCTTTGTCTTCCTGCAGTATCTTTTTACCAACATTGCCATCAATTTTGCTTAATGTCTGCAACAACTTATTTTCTCTCTCTCTGGTTTTTATCACTCGCAGTCACTTCTTAGTGTAGCCTGGCATTGATATCCTCTACTTACTGGTTTATGTTGTTACTCCAAGTAGATTTTATCTTAAATAATTTTGATATTTATTTTCATCATAATTCACAATTATAACCCATCAAAGCATATTGTAATATTAGTCATTTAAATCTGAGTTAAGGCAAGATACTCAAAATGGCTGTGTTCATTTATTGGGAGTTTGGTTTAATAGCACTGTTTAATAGTTGCCCAGGAGTTAGAGAGCCTTATATCTGCTCTCCTTAAATTAGTATGGTAAAACAGTAACTTTATTACTTCCATCTATAGCCACTTCAAGATCATTTATAAAGGAAAATAGATGTTAGCCAAATAGCCTTAAACAAAATTATTAGTGTTAAATTTTAATCATACAAATATATCCTGAAGCTATCTGCTATATTTCTGTACTTTAAGATGTTATAGTTGTCTTCTAAATTGTTAATAGTGTACAGTCTGTGATTTACAGCAACACTTTGAAGGACAGTCAGTAATTTCCAGTAATTGTGAGAGCTTACCAATATATGATGAGAGACTTCATGTTGTAACTACATAAATTGTACTCATTAAAGTGAAGACTTGGTCTTCCCTGTTACAGAGTATTTATAATGCCTGATAATGGAATTATCATGTCTCTCAAATTACAAATCAAAAGTGACCTACATGTCAGTTTCTTATGTTAAATATGGAAGGTATATTACCGGTAGATGTAAGTGTATCTTTATTTTTCTGGTGCAATATTTATTCATACAAGTTGTTGGTAAAATGAAAATTTTTGCAACAATGTGATAACAACAGAGTTAAGTTGTACAATATAAAAAAAAAACAGAAGGTCAGGTGAGCCATCTATATATTGTACAGTGCAGTGCATTGTATACATTTGTTTCTGGAGAACTGTAGGGAAACACTTTCATTGATATACCATATGAGGAGTGAACAAGTTCTCAGAAAACTAGTAGCTACAGCACCAGAAACTTTTGGCTCTGTGTTACAACACTTGTCTTTATTTTTTATCCTTACTTTATCAAGTAGTAAAATTTAGGGCATCGCAATTACTGCACTGACTGTAAAGGTCTGGCCCAAGGAATACTTAAGTTGTGTATCATATGAACCATTTGTGAAACATAGCAGTAAATGTACCAGCAAGTCAGTTCAATTTTGTGAAGGCTAGACTGGCATTGATTTATTCATGAGGCAGCTAAAACTAATGAACTCCAGCCCATCACTCAACACATGTACTTAACAGTTGGTATTTGATAGATAAATCAGTTTGATGAGTTGCATAACCAGTATAACTCCCAAAATGGAAACAGACCTCAGCTGTTACTCTGTGACCTCTTATTATATTTAAAAGCAACTGCAATTTTTATGTGATCCAAAATAATTATATAATTATTATTATTTAGATGATGTCATTATTATTTAGTAAATGGTCAAGGATAACAAACTGTTTTTATGTATAATAGAGTCAAGTTGTAGTGAAACACTGCTGCTTGAATTGTTGAGGGAACATTTGTCACACCTTGTGCAGTGTGAATTTTTTTGACTAGTCCAGAGTCACAAACTATAGTGCAAGCAGATAAGCCAAGGGTATATAAGCTTCACTCATTATATCCCATGATGACCAGTCATTAGCTGTAAGCAGTGTACTGTACTCATGTTCAAACATGAAGCTTTACTAACACAACACACTCACTCCCTGCCCCTGTACTTTTATTTATAACTTTCTGGTTTTATAATAGGAACTTTCTTGTTGAAGCTGTTTAATGTTTTTCCTGGCTCATACACAATTATCAAGACTGTTTCAGAAATTATGTTGAAATCATTGAGGGTAAACATTTTATATCATTGTCAGTGACTTACTTGGCCCTGGCTTATCTGCAAGGACTAATTTACTTACAAATCAGATGCTGCTGATGCCCACATACAGTAGTTGAGATCCATTTTCTGGTCACTTTTCATAGTGTGGAACTTTGTGCCATGTTTGATAATTTTTTCTTAGAAATATTGTGTAGATGCTTAAAATTAAGTGTCTAATGCATGTGCTTATTTTAACAAGCTCTTATTTATGTTCATTTATGGAGTATATTCAGTTTACTGTTAAAAGATGTGATACTGTTACACGTACCCAATACAAACTCTTCATCGTTATTTTCATTCTCAGAATACTGTACTTGAAGAGTATTTTTCAAACATAATACATTACATCTTCAATTATGTGCCACATGAGTGTTTTTCCATCTTATTTATTTCTAATACAAAAGTATTTTCTAAAGTGAAATAGAAACTTGTACTTATAAAATAATTAATAACATTTATTTGTTCACAAGCAAGAGTTCATCGACAGAATATTTTGTTGCACTGCTTGAACTTTGATTTAATAAGAAACTCTTCTTGTGTTACATATATATCTAGTGGATGCCTTTCTTCATACCCAAAATATGCTCCTCTGTGTGTGTATAATGTGGTGATATATCTGGCGTTTTCCTCCAGTCACCGAATGTAATTAAGGTTGTGGTGTATCACTTAATTTATGAATCCCTGTTCCAAATACCTGTGATTTTGAGTGTAATGGTTGTCATGACATTGTTGCCTGGTATTGTCACCTACTGTGGACATAGTGGGCCTCAGGTGTAGCATTAGAGAAACCACAGTGTTTGCATGTTTTGTGGTAATGTTCCTCAGTGAGGAAAGCATGGCACAGCTACTTACACCTTCTCTTTACCCAACTTGTGACCAGGTACAGTACAGTACAGTACAGGTGAAGATGTGGTGCTCTCACTAAAATATTAAAAACTTGTAATACACATTGCTTCTGCTAGACTCTCTCTAGTTGTGCTGATTAACTATCTTATCATTTTTGTCTACATTGTGATACTCATTTGTACAAATGTTGTTCATCTCTCTGTATAAATCTTTGATGCCAGGTTCCCTCTGATAATTTCTTCCTGGAAGACGGTGTAGACATAACTAAGATATCCTCATTAGTACTGTACAAAATTAACCTGCCAAGATTATAATATTGTAAATCTTTATTTATGAATGTGGCTGGCTCACTGCAAACTGTTATACATGGGTATATTACAATGCCCAAGGAATCCAATAATTGATGAAAAATTTCACAAATGTAGAATGATAATTTAAATGTTTTCGTTATTTAACATTTGCTTCATAAATACACTATAGAAGTGATTCAGACAACTGGACTGGCGTCATTCAACCTTATGGTATCACAGACTGTAGTTTTATATCCAGTAAGTTTGACTATACAACCTGCCTTACTGCATGCTCTAGTAACTCCATTTAACAGGTACTATTCTATTATTGTCTAACTGTGTACTGTATATGCCAGCTTGGCTATGTGATAATCTACTGCTGATATAGAGCACCTTAGCTTCCCTTGCCTTGGTCCCTTCATTAATATTCCGTTGCCCCTTATAGTGTGTATTATGGATGAAACTTCACAGTATCATTCAAGTACCCGAGTGGCACATGGTTATTGTTTTAAGAGCTGTCATGTGTTGAAGTAAGTTCTTTAAATATCTTCTTACTGAATTATTTATATTTTTAATTATTATTAATGTTTGTATATGTTCAAAGATTTATTTGTTAGTGTTATAAGAGGCATCATTGTCACTAGAACTCAGGGTAGCTGTAACATACAAAAATGCATATTTATATGACAGGTCATGTCATGAACCATTATTTATTCATGTCTTCAACATCTCTAATAATTGATTCCCTTGTTGGCTTTAATGAACTATGTGTCACTCTCGTGTAAGCTGTTCCCTGTTATACTGTAGGGTGACTAGAATCAAGAGCAACAAACTCTCCCTTCATTTGGGGTTGTTTGTTCTCTCTTTATAACTGTAAGATAATCCTGAGCAATACCAATGTTTGTTATGGTAATTGTCTATCATGGCACTGAGGAACATCTCCTTCCTCTCCCCCACTCCCTGCCTGTGAGTTTGATTTTTATCTTTATGTTACTACAAGTTTATGTGACAGTTTTGTAATTCTCATTTTGTTTTGTAATCCTGTATATTATTTTGCTGTGAAGTATCATTTTAAATCAAGGTTTATTTTCCTTGTGAGGATGTTCATGTAGTTTGTTTGGTTCACTGTTTATTGAAGAGATGATGAGCATAAAACAGTGACTAATGTCAGTGCAGGAAGAGAATGTTATAAAATGTACCATATACAATACAATACAGTGCAGTATATTAAATTTTATATGATGGACATCACAGTTTAAATTGGCTTTCTTTCTTCAGTAATTAGACAGTTATCTTAAAAGTTTTATTTTATATAATAATCAAAAGTTTTTCTCTTGAAGCAAAAGCTTAAAAATGGATTTGTAATAAAATATACAAGCATGGAGGGGAGTGATATGTTGCAAATATTTCTGAAGTCATTAGAATGTGACTGTGAAAGTAGCAAATAAAATTAAGCTTTAAATTTGGATTTAGTTGTCTGCTGGTACTGCATGTTCTATTTTTTCCCATAAGAATTAACCCTTTAAGTGTGTGTGTGAAAACTTGAGCATCACCAAGAAAATAACCTTTCCCTCAGCTTCAACGAAAAATACACTGGTATTGAGGTGTTTGATTATCACATAGTACATGTTTGTTTTAATAACAAAGTGGAACATAAAAAAATGCTACCCAAAGACAATATGAGACCCCAAGGTCAAAACCGGCCTATCTCTAAAAGGTTATTTTTGAGATATTCAACTTTAAAGATTAGTTCTCCTACATCTCAATAACTAAGAAATATAAAAACATGAGATTACACCGAATAATACTTCTTGCCTTCGTCTA
Source organism: Homarus americanus (assembly GCF_018991925.1). Lineage (NCBI taxonomy): Eukaryota > Metazoa > Arthropoda > Malacostraca > Decapoda > Nephropidae > Homarus > Homarus americanus. Next base: position 24,864,824 of record NW_024722227.1, on the reverse strand, counting down.
CCGAGTGTTGAGGGATGCGGAGGTAGACCACAGGAACACTTTAGTGCCCGTAACTCAATAGACTAAACTGGAGGATAGGCCTGTCTTGATCCCGGGGCCAAATATGAAATTCTCTATAGAAAACTGAGAAATGTTGGGATACATTTTGACAAGGGTTGTAAAAGGGTTGCATAGTTTTTATTTCATATCCCTTGTTTATATTTGGAATTCTCCTCAAAGATGTGTATTAACTCCAGTTATTTCATTGTTTGCTGGTACAGTACTGTACAATGTTTTAGGAGAAGCAAGAAATAGAGGAGTTGCATGAAATGAAAACTGTAAAGTGTTGCTAGTATATAAAGTCACAAAGACAAGTAAACATATTTATATCTGAAATATACTTTGTAAGGAAGAGCAGAGAGACGGAAAATAATTTGGAGCAATTAGAAAGTTGGATTGTGGAAAATGATGAAAATTCATGTTAATTTTTGTGAATTATTATCACAACACAATCAAAACTCCAAGAAATCATTGTTAATACTTTGTTTTTTGGGCAGGGAATAAGTGTTGTATTCTTTGTTACAATAACTGCTTGCAGTAGCATGTATTGAGTAAAGCAGCTCTACACTTTAACTTGCAGCACAAAGTTTTAAGAACACAGTATGTTGTTGTTTTTGTTTTACTTCATAAATACCTTTGTTTAATGGCTGCAGAAATTGCAATACTCAGAAAACTATGTTTTGGTATGAATTGTGGAGCACAACAGTTTTCAATGAAAATATTTTGGTGTATATGTCATCAGTTTATCAGTCATAACTAAATGTAGTAGACTGGATGCATATGTGATGAGAGAGTACTGGAAAAGGAATTTCAGTTAACAACAACAGGAATAGTAGAAAGCCTCAGTTCTATCGAGCAGACTGTTATAATCACTGCAGGTTCTGTACAGACTGTGCAGATTAGTATAAAATTTAGGAGAGTAAAACAAAGCTGTTGTTTTTCTTTCGTGTTAAGTAATCATTACCATTTATATTGATGGTCAACTATATGAAAGGTTTTCTTTGGTTAAATCAGTTTCATTATCCAGCTAAACTTGTTCAAAGTGAAATGATGTCAGAAATATTAGCTTAAAGGCAAGTATACACTTTAATGAAGTGGATAGTAAATATATAACTTTCCAGCGATTTACTTACATTATTGGTTAAGATGTAAAAAAATATAAACAGTACAGACTAAGATCATGTTTGCTGTCATCACTACATAAGGGTACACAGTGGTGCACATAGACAGGATATTGATGTGTTCAGATTTAGAAGTTAATTGGCTCTCGGGTGTTCTTATATTTGTTCTACCCCAAATCCTGTGACTACTGTACACTCATTCCCATAAGTGCTGTGAGACATTGTATTCTTGCTTCACATTTGGGATGTGTTGAGAGATCTCACTGAAGAAAATATAGTGGAGTCAACATGTGTGATAAAATGGAAATTTTCAAATGTAATTGACTGACTGATTCAGTGTTTCAGATGCTGATTTATAGCTACATTATTGAAGCTCAGAAAAGTTTTTGAGATTTGAAGAAACTCTGTACATTAGGTATGATACTGTTGATGTTCAACATACACAGTAGTATAGTTGATATAAGCAATAGATAAATGAACTCATAATTTGTTTATAAACTTTCACTCTTGTTAAGCTGATGGTTTGACTTGAACAAAATAGCAACACACAATCATGAGAACTACTTAAACTGAACCCTGCATAAAATCTCAAATGTCTAGTTATATTATGTACATGTGTGTGTGTGTATGCAACATAATGTTACTTTTAGAATACAGTACTGTACTAGTCTTTTGAAGGAAATTCATTTCTTTAAACATGACCAGATTTGGATAAATAAATTAATAAGATTCATTTCTCCTCACTATTGTAAGTTTTCTTATTACTGTAATAGGAAAGGGCATGGTTAGCCCATTCTTTAGTTTGATGTAACTTTGATGTAGAAAAACATCCTCACAACAATACAGTAATACTGAGATGCAGTATAGTACAGTATTAAGAGATGCATTCACAGCCTTCATAGCATACCATTCATATTACAAACAATTTTTTTAATTTGATCAGCTTGTTCATAATTCTTTTAACTAAGTTTTTGCTCTAACTTGATGACTTGCCTTAGTCATTACTTGCTCTATCACCATCGTCATTTGACTTCCTTTGAAGACATATTTAGTATAAATTCAGTCAATACTTTTTTATAATAAGAGTCCTTATAGAAGGTTAATTTCAGTACAGTATAGTACTTGGTAATAGCAAAAAACAACACTGATACTGTGCCACAATTCATACACTGAAAATTGCAGTATGTTATGAAGTACTGTAGTACATTGCTGCATACTGATTGTGGAAGTCGAATGTAAACAATGCACAATAATTAATATCTTGCTACCATTTTGGTCTTAATTAATACAGTACATACTGTAAATCAGTAAATTTGTTATTTATTTATTCATTTCAGTGTACAGTATTTATTTATTCAATTGTATTCCTTTTTGGCTTTGTGTGTTAAATAAATGTAATAAATCTAAAGTTTGTTAAGCTGAAATGTCATTTATTGAATACATATTCACATATCGAGGCATTACTGTACAGGTATAGTCCCTCATAACCAGGTCTCAGAAAACTGGAGGTTCTTTAAAACCGGACATTCTCTTCCTTGGGTTAGATCTGATTTTCTTCCCTTGCTTACACACACACACACACACACATCCAGTTGCATGTTTGTTTTACTTCCTAAATAACAAAATAAAGATAATATTGTTGCCTACATAATCTAATTAATGAAACATACATTAAATTTAGTCTATTTAGAAGTTGAGAGCTCCTTAAAATCAAGTTTTAAGACGAGTTTGTGGATGTTCCAATCCTAAAGTTTTTTGACGAGTCCTGACATTTGCCATAAGAACAGTTCATAAATAATTATTATTTGAATGAATGAATTGCCCAATACCTCGATTATTTTATTTATAAATATATATGTCAATAAAGTACTACTGTATTATTGTTTTCACATAGCTTTTGAAATTAATATTAGTCAAGTTACACCTGTATTAAACTCTCAACTTCTAGATAGACTAAATTGAATGTATTTTTTATTATAAAAAGTTTGCTTAAAACGGCATTTTCTTTCTGGTGTTATTAAGAAATTCAACATATATTCAACTAAGTTTGTGTGTGGAGGCAAAACTTGACAGCCACTGCTGGTAGGTTGACCCAAGAGCCCACAAAACTGAAAAATCCACACAACTGGTTCGGTCTTGGTCCTAAATGTCCTGGATTTAAGGGTCTATACCTCTGATGTTATTGAAATATTCATCGTGTATGGATATTCCTGTGCTTAGAACTCCCATTGATAGTTGCTGAGGCATTCTGTGATAACTGAAGTTTGTCATAGTGGACACCTATAGTCTCCACCTTCCCTTCATCCACAGACAATCAGACATCCCCAATACCTCCCACATCTGCCTTTATCCTGGCTTTCAATTGTCAGCTTTTGTCATTGTGAGTATGTTGCACTCTTCTTTATTTGTCTTTTCAAGGAGATATACAAAGAGAAGTAACAGTGGTGAGGTGTGTGTGTGTATGTTTGAGGGTCTTCAACTTATTTACTGTTCAACTCACTTTTATTGGAGTCATATTAAGAAACTTTGAATAATATTGAAAACATGATTAAGTTTGTTTTTATTTGATGAGAAAACCGTATGAAATTTGTTTATTATCTCTGTACGTATTTCTTTATGTACATGTGAGAAAGAAAAAAAAACCTGACTAAAAACAAAGATAATTTTTACCGATGTTTGTGTGACATGGACATTGTTAAATTAAATGGCTGTAGTACTGGAATCACACTCAGGTTTGCACAATATCTTACTACTGTATTACCATATGAAATGTATTTTGGTTTGTTCGTTTGGAATATTGTAAAGCATTTTATCTTGAGAGACTAGGTAGAGGTGGTGTTGAGATTGAAAGGAAGAGAGACCTACATGATATATGTTCTTTGTTGATTATATAATTTCTTAAAGTTTGCAAGTTTTCTTTATATAAGTTTAACAAGTCTGAAGTTCGATTTCAGTGAGGTGACAAAAACAGTTACGGTATATATAAAATTAAAGTGATTACAAACTGGCCTTCTCTTATATCCAAAATGATGAGTTATTAGATATATTCTCATCTTGTGAACCATATTAAATTTAGGGAATAGATGACAGTAACACTAAGAAGATCATGTGCACACTAATAGATCCTTGCAGTTATTTTATACTGTACGTATATATATCGACTCAATAATAGTCTGTCACTCCTGTAAGCCCTCCACCATAACAGTGCAGGTAACCAGAATCAAGATCATCACAAACTCTCCATCATTCTATGTTCTTTATCTCTTGTGTCAGCAATTGAGAAGTTAGTTACATACTGTACCATGGTAATATACAGTAATTTTATGATGTTATTGACTTGTTTACTGTAGGCCAGGGGTTGAGAGCTCATTATCATTGTTCCCTAAATATTACTGAAGTGTTCTGTACCCAGTGAATGATGTGCAGTACAACATATTGTCCTGACTTAAAATTTGTAACTATTTCTTGAGGAAATTGAGGTAACTACCATCATTTTCAATTACAGTTTTAAAGTTGTATAAAACACAAATAATACTTAATATATGTGTAGATTCATGGTCTTGTTATAAAATAAACTTTAAATATACTGTACCTGTAATTTATTATAAAAATCATATAGTACTGTACTGTAGTATAATGTTCATGTAGTATTTAAAATTCTGTGTTTTAACCTTCATGCTGTGGAAAACACCAATTTACAAGAAAGAATTTATCTCTTTATGAAGATAGTAATATGTTCTGCTTTGTAATTATTAAAAGTGTAGAAAAGCTCCCGTGAATTTAATGTCGATATGCATATGTGTATACAGTAGGTACTTTTGTGTATATAATTATGTATGTCTATAATGCTGTATCCATACATGCATGCATCTTCACATACATGGGTATCTAAACCAGATCCTAACATGTCAAAACTGTTACCAGAAAGATTCAACTGTATTTTTATCACATACATTTTCTTATTTATCAAAAGAAGAAAAATAGTCAGTGATTATACAGTACAACATAGCATGTGGTGACATCAGAAATCTATCATGTTCTTAAACCCTCAGTGGGAGGGCTTTATGCATTTTTAGTAATGTGTTTATTAACAAGAGCATATTTTACTTTAAGCATCACTACCAAATATTTGACTTGGGGTGAAGAATAGAGTAATATAATGTTACTACTGTACTGTATAGGTGTAACTTACAGTAGGTCAGAGCCAACCAGTACTACAGAAGTGTGCCACAGTTGGAGGGTTGTGTAGAAACAATAACTCAGGTTAGTAAATTAAGATAGGCTTATGAAAGTGATCTCACTCATTCACTCCATTAAATAAGAAAATAAATTATATAGTAATTTTTCTGTCTGGACTTGGATAGGAATAGTCTGATATTGTCAATACACTCGAAATAATATCATGTCTTCATTACCATATACATATTAGATGACTTAAATTTGGATTTAATTGAAGTGGTGGTAAGAAATGGAAAATTGGAACCTCGTGCTCTTCCCCCAGAGGTTTCTAATTTATTCAAAAGTTGTGAAGTTGTAATCATTATTGGCTTTAAATATACTGTAGTCTTTAATTCTTAGAAAGCAAGAAGACAAATCCTTTATGAATTACATTCCTCAGCTTTTGTTAGGTGCGTCCAGTTTATGGATATTGGCTTTATGTATTGTTAAAAAGATCAGCTTTACAATTTGGACTCTTGGATGTTTAGAACTGAGTTTTTGTTAGTCAAATTAAGGTTAACGAGAATTAAGTGATTTTTTTATATAGTGTAGTGTACAGTACTTTGTTTATTTTTACTTATACTGTATGCTATGTCAAAAAAAAATTAGCATAAAAAACTGGATAAGTATATAGAAGAAGTGAAATTAGTTTTTGGTCTATGCATTCCATTACTGAAAACAAAAGTTTATTAATATTTTTTTATGTTTTTATAATGTTAGTTATGTGGGGTAGTTACCTATAGTCAAGGGGTGTTTAGTGGTATCTAGGTAATATAAGCAATAGCAAACTTGTATTCTTTAATATAGTGAATATAATGATTTTATCTCATGAATTTCTTTACTTTGCAAATAGATAGAGGTATGAGTATTATTTGAACTCTAAGTGTATGTGTTCCATTTTGGGAATACTGTACATGATGTAAGGTAGTTTTACTAAGGTTAGATTAACCCAGTATACTGTATATCTTAATGAAATTATGGCTGGGCTTACCGGTACTAAGCATGAATAATAATACTATTAATAATAATAATAATAATTCCCTTCATAGAGCTGCCTTAATGTTAGAGACTTTTACTAACTTTGCCAAAGATAGATCCACTAGGTATAAGTGTCAGTTTGCCAACCTTAATGCAGTCCTTCCAAATTGCCTGGGGATGATGGTTGTGTCTAGGAGCCTTCCATAGGTAACAAAAGTTTATATCCCTTTATTAAGCAAATTCTACACATACGTACATAATGTATTACTGTATTATTTCTCTCTTTTCATATATTTCTGTAATTCTTTTCTCTTCTGAACTTTCTTTTTTGTATCTTGTGTGTGGGGTAGTCAGGTATGTACTTAATTACAGCATGTGTTTTGCTTTTAAGTAATGATGCATAATTTTACATTTTGATTTCTAAAGGCCTTGAGGCAGATTTGTTTATTGTTTGTGTGTTTCTTGTGGCTGCTGTTTGTAGGGATAAAGAGTATACAGTTGTTCAGTGTGTGTTTTGCTTAAGTTTATACTGAGTTGCTATGTGTAGCTATGTACAGTGCTGTGTATTCATGTGTGTGTGCATGCTTTTTATTTGTTTAAATGTAACTATTGGGAATTACTTTTTGTGTGTAAGTGGTTATGTTATACAGTACAATACAGGGTGTTGCTATTTTTATAGTCACCTTTGGCAGGATCAGATTAGTAAACATTCCTAGACACAAATATCTGATCCTCTTATGTTTTCCTATGCATGTTTGCCCTCCAGAAGTCACAACCAATCCCGATACAAAATTTCTTATGCTTCATGCAGTTATCCTGCTTGAAAATATAGTATTTATGTTAAGAATGTTAATGCGTAAGCACAAGATCATTACAGTCATCTCCTTTTCTGAGGCCTTTGTCCTTATTGAGGATCTCTAACGTCATTCTTGGTTTTCCTCCTGGCTCGATTGCATTCTGACGTCCTTTAGGCTCTTGATGCTAAAACATGGAGTTCCACATTTCATATGCCAGTAGCTGTATCATTCATTAAAATATTGAATATTGTATTACAAATTGATCCCATATAATTTTTACTTTAATTACAGCTGAAAGTGCAAGTTATTAGTCTTTTCCAACCTAGAATTAATGTTTTGGGATATAGTTATTGAGTAAACCCTGTTGAAGGTAAAAGATTATCTTGCACAGGAACCTTCTTTTATAAATAATGTTTAAATGGTACTGGTAACAGTTATCTTAATTTACAATTGGTTTTTAATTTTCCTTTGATCCCATTAATGAAAATGGACAACATGGCCAACTGCTATCAACAACTTTATTAGACAAAGTATTTTGGTTCAAGATTAGTTCAGCTCCATTAGTAAGTTGTTTTTATGATCTCATTCACTTAGTGACAACACTAATATGCACTGTATAACTAATACACTTGATAGATATTTTATTTCTTTGTAATATCTTTTATTCAGGTGGGCTAAACTTAAATATTGTAGAAGAGAATATGTTTCTCAAATGTATTTTGTTATTGGTTTTTTAATTGTTTTCTCTGTATTTGGAAAAACTGTCTTATTTAGCACTGTACTGTACATAGGGAGTTCCGTATGAAGATGAGGTGAATTTAACACTGATCAGAGGTCTGGTACAGTAAGTAGAATTGTATGGTTTTATAATAGTTTGGTTCTCTTTATTAATCAGGTAAAATGTAAAATACTTGGTCCATTTCCTGTCAAAAGTGTGGAGGTTTGCATTGCTGTTATGCTCAAAATATCCTGATACCAGTAGAAAATGTTACAATATACAGTATCTATTGTAGGAGTTTGACCAATGTAAATGTATTTCAGAATAAAATTTCAAATTGAAGTGCAACAAAGACTCAATTTCTGTTGCAGCACTCCAAAAGTAACCTGCCTTGATTTTGCTCATAGTAATGAGAACTTCAAGCTTTCATTTTATTATAATTAATGTGAATTAGTAATGTCTGTGGCAGTTGAGTGGGTACAGTTGGTTGCCTCCTGTTCAGGGGTCGGTGGTTCATCCAGCTGTAAATAGGTAACTAGTTTATAACTTGGGGAAGTGAATGCTGTCAAGTGCAGTACCGGCCATGCTGCCTCTTTGTGTAACAAAGGCTTAGTTTACATTGTGTTGTATCCACACTGTCCCTAACGGGCAGTCAGGTATATGGGACCCACTTTCACTTTTCAGTAATGTCTGCTAAAGAGTAATTTAAAATGTAAATGTACACATTAACATCATCCATCAACAAGCAAAAGTGCTTGGGCTATAAGTAGACACAACAGTGTTGCAGAAGTGATTTACGTCATACCTATATTCTTAATAGAAATTTTAAATTGGATTTGTGGAATTCTTTCAGAACTTATATTTAAAGTATTCCACATTATGAATCACAGATTGACTTAGAGTTATTATTTTGTATCTAAAATTATTTTTCAGGGATAATTAAAATCATGTACACATCTTGCTAATTTTTTCTGGCACAGACTTATGGTTCTTCAGCAGGTTTTTTAATGGGTGCCAAAGTATCAAATTGTAAATTAAAGTAAATTGTAATACAAACTATCACAACTGAGACTATGCTATTCATTAGGAATTTTATTTATACCAATTTTCTATATGTAATGTTTAGGATAAGTGTGTACTTTACAATGTGCTTAATTGCAACTTTTTCTCATTTATCATAATAAAGAAATGTTAAAGCGCATTGTGTTCTACTTTTTATTTTATTTTTTTTTTTTTAAGATGATAACATTTATATAGTTGTAAACAAGAAACACCAAGACAGCATTAATCCCATAACACATTTTGAAAAAATACTGGACTGTACAGTACAGTAGTAACTTTCATTATTTTCTGCTTTTATGTTGTTTCTGTATCTGAAAATTTTGAAACAGTATTTTGTTTCTATTTATGAATCAATTATATTATTTATATTTTGTGCAATAATATAAAGGTTCTGTCATCTGTCAAACCATTGAAATTTCCCAGTATTAAGATATGAATTTCATTTGAGGATTCGCCCCCAGGCCCTGTTGTGGGTTGATGACCTGTGCCCGGGTGGGCTATTACCCGTAAAAAAAGAAAAAAGAAAGTTTGATTGATTATTAATGAAAATGCTGTTATGATTATCATAAGCATCTATAGGTGTTGTAGTATAATGAAAAAATCTACTATTTTGTGTAAATGGTATAAATGCCTAGTAAAACCACCATCAGACACAAGTATGAACCATCGTTGCAAATGGCCTTTCCAAGCAAAGTACTGTAGACTTTTTTTTTTAAGTGTGTTGGTTTTGTAATTATGTACTAAATTGTACTTAAAAGTTCCTTCATAATTTGAGGATTATATCAGCCATTATTTGACAGTTTTTTTTTTTTGTGAAAGTTGGTCTTATCTTCATTTTCATGTTCTGGCACTGTTCAGTAATCATAGCTTGCTTGCAGTCAGTTTGGAATGAGGATGACCAAACTACTCTTCCCAAAATGTTGGTTCCTTGTCACCATAGAAGTGTTATGTTATTTGATGTGATATTTAAGCAGCTTTTTTGTTATTTTGCAATGGTACCAGGAAATGCCTTCATGTATAATTGGCAATAAAACTTTGAATAACTTTCATTTCTTATAACTGTGTTCTCCTTTCTGATCTATAAACACTTACACTGCTCTGTGTGTCAATTAGCGTGCCTCTTCTGTGACTATTCCATGCATTAATTGACGCAGGCCTTTTCCTGTCACCATTCAAGGCCACAGATGACATATGGTTGTTCCAGGCACCTACAGGTGTCACTACTGATACGGGAAGATACCATAAGTGAGCTTACTCATGTCATGTGCTTAGTTATGGTCTAGCCACCATAAATAATATACAGTGGTCCCTCGGTTAACAAGCACAATCCTTTCTAGAAGGTTGCTCGTTAACCGAAACCATTGTTTCAATGGGTTTTTGGGTAATTGGTTCCAGCTCACCGAAAATTGCCAAAAATGGCCTAAATTCAACAAAAAGGGTAGAAAAGTACACTTACTTTGAGGTGTGAATGTAGAAGGCTCCTGGATGATGATGATGATGATGGGAATTAGAATGGGGGTGGAGGAGAAGGAAGAAGAGAAGGCATTGGAGTGGAAGAGAAGTCACCTCATGGTGCCATTTCACCCATAAAATTTTAGTTCTTTTGGTGTAATTCAAGATTATTTTCTTTAAATCAACACTGCACTGCATTATATATTGTCAATATGTAAAATAAATTTCAAAATGACCAATAATTTGCTTGGAAACACAGAAAAAAAGCGTTTAGTTGAAGAGAGTCTCAAGCAAGATGTTACCTCCAGTGAAAACAGAGAGAGACTAACGCCTGTCTGGTGTGTTGCCAGGCTGGATGGCATGCCAGAAACTAGTTTCTTTACCTTCAATTATGTTCAATAATTGTTAAAATTACGAAAAAAATTAATATTAAACTTTTAAAATTATTGAATACTGTAAACTTCGTGATATTTACTAAAATGGTAAGGAATATAAGCCCTAGAACCGATTACTGTATTGGCGGACTAATACTACAGCTGGTGGACCGCCAAATGCAAGCGAAAACATGTTCAGGTCGGCTCGTAAGAAACTCGTTAATCGAGGGATTGCTCGTTAACCGAAGTTAAAAATCTTATGGAAGGTAACTCGTTAACCGAAATCTCGTTAACCGAGGGACCACTGTACTGCCCAGCACCTCCCACTGGATCCCTCAAAAGAAATGGAAACGTCCCAGGTTTATTACCCTAAGCAAGTACCAAAAGATTCTCTTGAGCAGTGATGAAGAAGGGAAAGTATAGGGATCTGATGTAACAGCATCAGAAACAAGTGGAGAGTGATATATTGCTCGGATGAGGCCGATGGTCACTGTTTTTGGAGGTTTTGCTACCACATTTTCTACGCACCCCTACACCACAGGAAAGGTAAGAATTTTTTTTTTTTTAATATTCTTTAATTTTATATAGAATATTATCTTTTCATAAGGGTGTGAGCAGTTTAAGGGTTAAGCACTGTTGTTTCAGGGCCTTTCTGTCTTTTGAGTAACAAGGCTTGCAAGGCCTTCTTTCCAGTAGATCAAATCCTTATCTCGCCCTCCTCCTCTCAATGGTATTCACAAATTTCAACTCGCATGACTTCCTCATAGGTACTTTTGGTTAGAAATGTGTTCAATATAGGTATATCTTTTTATATGTTACTTTGCTATTCACTGTTTTGCTTATATTATGTTGATAAATTTGAGTAAAATACTAAAAAAACAAGTCAGTGATACCAGTGGGCTACTTGGGTAGGCTTGGAACACTGAACAACTGCCGACTTCCTCCACTGTGTCCCCTCCCCAGGGGTATCAGTTCACGCATTGCCACCACATTCACTTGATCTTGTTTATTTCCAGTGAGTAAAATCTTCACAAAATCCAGTAAATTGGTGAAAAATGCTCAGCAAGTGATATTAGTGCCTTTAGTAAGAAGAGTGCAAGGAAAATATTAATCTACAAATTAATTTGTTGTTTTTATGTTATGAAACTGGCGAACAAACTGTTTACATCACTGCTGTAGAGTGCGTGTCCTACCTGCCATCGTCAGTGAGTGTGATCGAAATAGATAATTCAGCTCTATAGTTAACAACTTAATAATTAATGACTTTAATAGCTACAAGGAGCTGTACAAACAGAAGAAGAAGAAAGCTGTCCAGTTGTCTTTGGACCGATATTTTAAATGTCTAGCCTGAGATGAAGAGGCAGGTAATCCTGCAGCTCTGTCTCATTAACTCCATCACTCCCTACCCCAGCTGGCCTCTAAACACTGTTTATTTAACCAACTTAGAGTAAATCTTCAATATCTGAATATTAATTTAAATAATTCTAATCTAATTTAGGTATTTATTAATAATTTAGTGAGAAATATTTGACCTGAAATACCCCCATGACCACAACCCCTATTTTTTTAATCTATGGTAAACTCGTATTCAGTCTACAGGTACGCCCCACGTTGCAGAGACTTAGGTTGCGGAAATTTGCCCATACAGAATTTATATATTATGACCACTAAATTCGAGATACAGTACATAAATTCGACCTTATGGAAATGGGGTAAATTTAAAACAATTTAAATACAAAAATCACAATACAGTATACAGTCAACCCTCACTTTACGCGGTCCCACATTCCGCGTTTCCACGTTTACGCGGTGCCCTGCCAGAACCCAGGATGCTCACATTCCGCGGTGGGTGTACCCCTTTACACGGTGAAGTATAATTTTTTTAATTTAGCTCATAAAATTCATACAAATTACCCGGCCAGAATATAATTTACATTGCTGGAATTCTTACAATTTGGTGATCATTTTGAATATAAACATCATATATTTTGCATTAGACATAAAATTTTTAGATAAAATGTTTAATCTGAGTAAGTATGTTATCTTTTGTGCAAAATATATGACGTTTATATTCAAAATATTCCTGGTCTTACAAGGAATCCAGCAATGTCAATTATATTATCCTAACTTTAATCTGAGGTATTATTTAATACAAAATGTTAAAATCTAAATTTTTCACCCAACATCTCTTGAAGGGAGGATTGGTGGGGGGTGGGGGGGAGGGTTGGGACTGACCGCGCGGTTGGAAGAGGGGGGAGGCAAGGTGGGGTACTTTGATTGACAGATAGTGTGTGAAGAATATTTTTTTTTTTATTAACTGAAGATATTTGTTTTAGCTCATAAAATTCATACAAATTACCCGGCCAGAATATAATTTACATTGCTGGAATTCTTACAATTTGGTGATCATTTTGAATATAAACATCATATATTTTGCATTAGACATAAATTTTTAGATAAAATGTTTAATCTGAGTAAGTATGTTATCTTTTGTGAAAAATATATGACATTTATATTCAAAATATTCCTGGTCTTACAAGGAATCCAGCAATGTCAATTATATTATCCTAACTTTAGTTTGAGGTATTATTTATTACTATACCTGGTTTTTCCCCCAAAATTTCTCAGAGGGAAGAGCCAGCAGTGTAGTGTGAGAAGAGGGGGAGGGAGTCGTGTCCATTATTTGAATGGACATTAACTTGGCGACTGTATATCTCTATTTCTCTTAAGTATTAATTGTGTGCATGTACCATCATAAAATTAAGATGTTATTTTTTATGTAATGAGTGATTGTCAGACCAAACCTTACAGCCCAGAATTATGTCACATATAACAGCAAGTAACAGTATTACCCGCCCTAACGGTTTCACTTCTTATGATTTATCATATCTGCTTGATTGCCTCGCCAAACTGAACTCACTTAACCGCAGTTTTTCACATATACGGTGAGTGTCATTCGAGGCAGCTATTTTTGAATTTGCCCCACCGCCACCTGCTGACTGCCTGTTTTAGCTCATAAAATTCACCTAAAATTACCCAGCCAGAATATAATTTACATTGCTGGAATTCTTATAATTTGGTGATCATTTTTGAATATAAACATCATATTTTTTGCATTAAACATACAATTTTAGATAAAAATTTTTCTCTAGGTAACTATGTTATCTTTTGTGCAAAATATATGACATTTATATTCAAATATTCCTAATCTTACAAAGGAATCCAGCAATGTCAATTATATTGTCTCTTTAATCTGAGGTATTATTTAATACTAAATGTTAAAAACTCTGGAAGGAGGATTGGTGGGGGGTGGAGAGAGGAGGGTTGGGACTGACCCGCGCCTTGGTTGGAAGAGGAGGCAAGGTGGGGTACTTTGATTGACAGATAATTATGCATTGAAGATTATTTTTTATTAACTGAAGATATTTGTTTTTAGCTCATAAAACTACAGTATTACCCGCCCTATGGCGGTTTTTCCATAGCGTTTATCATATATCTGTGATTGCCTCGCCAGAAACAGACTTTCACTTAACGCGGATTTTTTCCATATCACGCGGTGAGTGTCGGCTCGAGAAGCTATTTTTAGATTTGCCCCCCCTGCCTGACTGCCTGTTTTAGCTCATAAAATTCATACAAATTACCCGGCCAGAATATAATTTACATTGCTGGAATTCTTATAATTTGGTGATCATTTTGAATATAAACATCATATTTTTGCATTAGACATACAAATTTAGATAAAATTTTTCAAATTAACTATGTTATCTTTTGTGCAAAATATATATTTATATTCAAAATATTCTGGTCTTACAAGGAATCCAGCAATGTCAATTATATTATCCTAACTTAGTTTGAGGTATTTTTATTAAAATTTAGTGGTTATCCCACACATCTCCGGGATGGTTGGTGGGGGGTGGGGAGGAAGGACCGACCGACCATCTGTTACCCTGTGAAGAATTATTTTTTTTATTAACTGAAGATATTTGTTTTAGCTCATAAATTCATACAAATTATCCGGTCTGAATATAATTTACATTGCTGGAATTCTTATAATTTGATGATCATTTTGAATATAAACATCATATTTTTGCATTAGACATACAAATTTTAGATAAAAATTTTTCTCAAATTAACTATGTTATCTTTTGTGCAAAATATATGACATTTATATTCAAATATTCCTAGTCTTACAAGGAATCAGCAATGTCAATTATATTATCTAACTTTAATCTAGGTATTATTTAATACTAAATGTTAAAAACCCTGGAAAGGAGGATTGGTGGGGGTGGGGGTGGGGGGGAGGTTGGGACTGACGCGGTTGGAGAGGGGGTAGGCAAGGTGGGGTACTTTGATTGACAGATAGTGTTGTGAAGATTATTTTTTTTATTAACTGAAGATATTTGTTTTAGCTCATAAAATTCATACAAATTACCCGGTCAGAATATAATTTACATTGCTGGAATTCTTATAATTTGGTGATCATTTTGAATATAAACATCATATATTTTTCATTAAACATACAAATTTTAGATAAAATTTTCTCTAGGTAACTATATTTATCTTTTGTGCAAATATATGACATTTATATTCAAAATATTCCTGGTCTTACAAGGAATCAGCAATGTCAATTGTATTATCTAACTTTAGTTTGAGGTATTATTTATTAAAATTTAGTGGTTTTAAAAATTTCTCTGAGAGGAAGAGCCAGCGAGTGTAGTGTGAGAGAGGAGGGAGTTGAGTCCAATATTTGAATGGACATTAACTTGGCGACTGTATTTCTCTTAAGTATTAATTGTGCATGTACCATCATAAAATTAAGATGTTATTTTTACTACAACATAGGTATGTGCCTTCAAAGTGGAGTTTGGGGGTCAGGCGGTTTCTATTGGAATTAATCCCATATGTTCTGTTGT
Source organism: Homarus americanus (assembly GCF_018991925.1). NCBI lineage: Eukaryota > Metazoa > Arthropoda > Malacostraca > Decapoda > Nephropidae > Homarus > Homarus americanus. Next base: position 24,849,152 of record NW_024722227.1, on the reverse strand, counting down.
TCACTTAGCGGATTTCACTTAGCAGGCCCTCTGGGTTCAATTGGCCGCGTTAAGTGGGGTACAACTGTACAAAAGAAAATTATATAAAGTTAAATTTACCTGTACATGTGGTTTCTTCTCCAACACTTTCTATGAAGATATTTCATTCCATCCATCAATGGGTCCCAGCTTTCATAATGTGTGAGAAGTGAGACAGCAATAAAAGATGTCATCATGGGATTGCACCAATATAAATTAGCAGTGAATACTTGATGCCCTAGGCCAGATGTCCACAAACATTGTCAAGGGAATAGTTAAGCTCAAAGATAAAGTAGCCATCAATGATGAAGTAAGGAAGCATCCTGCAAAATAAAACACCTTCAATTCCCAAGTAATTCCAATGTAGGTCAAACAAT
>NW_024722227.1:24710897-24848657 GCF_018991925.1 Homarus americanus | reverse complement strand
TCGGTATGCTACGTTCAGTTACGTATTGCTGGCTGAATGTAGAGGCGATGCCCTGGTTCGCCGGGTTGCGCAAAGCTGTGGTGTTGGAGGCAAAAACACAACTTTAATGTTCCAACATCAGATCAACCTAATAGTGGATGACCTGGTGTGTTTAACGATCTCATCAGGAAAGCTTATCGTAAGTGGCACTGCTTATTATAGCGACTAATGCGACCCGGACACACCGTTCTTATGATGCGTGCATCACGAACCTTGTCACCACGCCTTGGTTTGAATGCCGAACCTTGGGAAGTTGTCCTTCACCAACCCCTCAGAACATGGGGTGTTACAGACGCCAGTACTGAGGAGGCTTTAACTTCAGGTCACCCACGGCATTTCCACCAATCAATAAATTGAGGGCGGTCCTTGGCAACTTTGAATCCCGGTACGGTCTTTTTCCTCGCCTTAGATATGTAGGTCATGAGCATTTCTTCCAGAAGAGTCGGTCTAGTCAGTTGAAGACTTGCTTAGGGACTGTACCCTCCTCATAATTATGGTTCATGCGAGAAACAGTGGGAACTTCTCTGTTTGCTTCATGGGTCGGTGCTAGCCCTGATTCTCCTTGTATTTTTTAAATTTAATGGATTGATATATATTTCCTAAATCTATCGACATCCCCAGCTTCAGCACTGAACTCAGGAATACGTTGGTTTATCTTTAGTTATATCTTTCCTATGGCTGCCTCTGTTGAATCATCTTTGTTAGATAAAGGTGTTTTTAAGTAGCTGGGTCACAGTGGTCAATCGCATTGCTCAACATCCGCTCCCTTACTCTGCATCCTCAACATCCTGAGGCCTCATCACAACCCATAGCCGTCCAGTCTGGTGTTGCAGGGCCAGCCATCTCATGATCTTATGGCACTTTTAACTATAGAATGCGTAGGGAGCCATTGTTCATCTGCGCCCAATCACTGTCGTTCCTTCTCCATGTTCATGTCTTTTTTATGATATCAATTTCACGTCCAAAAGCGTAACTGCCCACCGTGATCTCTTAGCAACGTGCTGGGAGCTTTAGTAGTTAGTCGGCAGGCATTGCGGATCACACAAAACTGGCTGCGAGATCACAAAACACGCCAACCAGTGTGAAGTTGAAATGGCGGGGCGTATGGCGGAGAGTGCGTACCGGCGGCTGTCCTCACGCTCACAGTTGAGGCGGCAGCGGTTCAGAATTTTTGCTTTCGTTAAATTTCTTGAATAAACAGAACAACCATTGCGATTAGTGGAAATGGGTAACTGTCATTGATTCTTGTGGATAAACAGAGATTTACAAAATGCGCTGCTGTCACCGATTGAGTAGCGATTATCAGCTATATTCACAATGTAATGTGAATTATTAAGGATGTCACCTTCATTGGTGAGTTTGAGGGTGACTAAAGAGGCCGATGCGGACTTTAGGGGCGTTTCCCCGCAAGAGTTCCACGTAATAGGGGCGCCGTATCCGTCAACCGGGAGGCGGTGGCAGCATCTCCCGGGTTGGCGGCTTGTCTATAATGGACACACAAGAAGCTACTGCACCTATAGAACCCCACTTCAACACTTTCATAGCCAACAGAACCTCAACAAACCAGACTAAATCTTCAGCAACAAAAGGCATTCCACATACATTATATAAAACAAAGACCACTAACAAGTAGTGACCATACTGTACACCAATACAGTTTCCCAGGTGCCAGACAGATTCTGTTCTGAGGCTGTCCTTAAGTCGATAGCCATAAGTCAGAACATACCCTATGTACTCTCTCCATAGCTCAGTCCCTGCTACCACATCTTGAATCATTTAAATTAGGAGAAAGAAAAGAAGAAATTGAATGATAAAATACGGTAAGTAAAATTAAAATTATAACTTTATTTGAAACCTAGGGCTGGCTTGCATGTAGGGCTGGGCATTTAGCAAGGGTGACAGGGGCTTTATTAGCGATGGTTGAACTGAAGATGGTGATGATGATGTAGATGTTAACAGGGCTGGTTCTGTGGAATATACAGTGGTTGATGGGACTGGTTCTGTAGATACTGCAGTGGTTGATGGGACTGGTTCTGTAGATGCTGCAGTGGTTCATGGGACTGGTTCTGTAGATGTACCAGGGGTTGATGGGACTGGTTCTGTAGATGCTGCGGTGGTTCATGGGACTGGTTCTGTAGATGCTGCGAAGGTTGATGGGACTGGCTCTATAGATGCTGCAGTGGTTCATGGGACTGGTTCTGTAGATGCTGCAGAGGTTGATGGGACTAGCTCTGTGGATGCTGCAGTGGTTGATGGGACTGGTTCTGTAGATGCTGCAGTGGTTCATGGGACTGGTTCTGTAGATGCTGCAGTAATGGTTGGTGGGACTGGCTCTGTAGATGCTGGGGTTGATGGAACTCGTTTCTACTAGGTGCTGCAGTGGTTCGCGGGACTGGTTCTGTAGATACCGCAGAGAGTTGATGGGACACAGGCTCTGTAGGTGCTGCAGTGGTTCATGGGACTGGTTCTGTAGATGCTGCAGTGGTTCTCATCAGGACTGGTTCTTGTAGATACTACAGGGGTTGATGGGACTGGCTCTGTAGATGCTGCGATGGTTCATGGGACTGGTTCTATAGATGCTGCAGGGGGTTGATGGGACTGGCTCTGTAGATGCTGCAGAGGTTGATGGGACTGGTTCTGTAGATGCTACTTGAGGGTTGATGGGACTGGCTCTGTAGATGCTGCAGTGGTTGGTGGGACTGGTTCTGTGGATGCTGCAGTGGTTCCTGGGACTGGTTCTGTAAGTGCTGCAGTGGTTGGTGGGACTGGCTCTGTAGATGCTGCGATTGGTGGGACTGGTTCTGTAGATGTGAGGGGTTGATGGCACTTTGGTTTTGGCGCTATCGACTTTTTAAAACCTTTTTCACGGAAGGTTGAACTGAAACTTTCTTTTTTTTCATCATAAATCTCTTGTAGCATCGTGAATCGGTAATACCCTTATGAACGGTGAGGATTTTGCTGTGTGTTAGTTCTTGTTGTTTCAAATTTAAACAATCCTTCATCAATAAGCCTGGAAACCTTCTGCCATTTCTATTGTAATGGATCACTTTGGTTCTGGAGTTCATCTTCCTTTGACAGAATTTGCTTCTCAGTTTAATCAGGTCATCATTGTTTTAATTCTTCAGCATTGAGCTCAAGCAACTTGTGTGACATCATCCTCAGATATAATGTTGAGTTGGTTCTCAAGGTCTACCACTGTCTTGTCACTTCCCTAGCATCATCTGCAAAGCCCTGAAATTGTGTGGACAAACTTGGGCAGGGTTCTTTCCAAACAGCATTCATGTTGGTTTCTTTACCTCAGCCCATGAATCTGTAATGTTTTCCTGCATCAAAATGTTGTAGGATTTCCAGAGTTCTTTGAAGTCTTAATTCTTTTGTTTTGTTGTCCTGATAGCTTGAGCAAATGACCTTCTCAAGTAATATGTTTTAAATAAACATAACTCCCTGGTCCATGGGTTGTAAACAGATTTTGTGTTTGAGTAGATACCAACCATAATGTTTGGATGAACATCATCTGAAAATGCTGGATAGCCAGGTGTTATTGTCAAGAAAAAGAATTGTAAAGGTATTGACAGATTAAAGCAGTACAATGATGAGCCACTTCAGGCACAAAATGATTAAGGTACAAATCTTCAAGATTTAGTATTACTCAGCCTTCTTATTAGCTTTCCAGATAACTGAAGTGCTGCCTTAAAACACCCTTCAAAGCTCTGGGATTTTCTAACTGGTAGACAAAAGGTTTTTTGTTTGTTGTCCTTGGCATTTACTTTAGTATGGTCAGCCTCCTTGGCAGCTATGCCCTGGTGCTGTTTTCATGTTTTGAAGGTATGTGATTTGGGCATCTTTTTCCAAAATAAACCAGTCTCATCAATATTAAAAACTTGCCCAGCACAATAACTCCCTTACAAATTATTTTAGCTAAAACAGCAGGAAATTCCCTGCCATCTCACTAGCTGCTTCACGCACACTTTAATGTTATGTAGTTTGCCCACCTTGAACCAGTTAAACCAGCCCCCACTAGCAACAAATCTTCTCCATCACTTTCACCACACATTTAGCCTTCAAGTCAGCGTGCAAGCTTCTCACTTTTTCCTGAATCAAGGCTAAACTTTGAGGCAAACATCGTTGATTTTATCTTCCACCCATATCACTGACAATCTTTCCATTTCAATTAACACTTCTTTGTTTTTGCTATCACAGTTGACTGCATTGGGGTATAGATCCTAACATGTTCAAGAATTTTCTCCGTCTTTCAAAATTTGTTCCAACTGTTGAGCAACTTGAAGTATGCCTTACTGATCACCGAGTGTTTTGGCCTTTATCAGAACATTTAATTACATCAACTTTCACTTCCATCATAATGATTTTTCCTGTTCTTGGTTGCACTACTATAACTTGCATCAGGTTTGTGTTTGGGAGCCATGGTTAAAGGCCAAAAATAGAGAGTTAATAAGCAAAAACAACATTTGCTCGATCCACTGGGTAAGGCGGTGAGATGGAAGCATACTGATGTTCCTCAAGGTGTGTGGCTGGGTGGTGCATCACCCCATTACGCTGCTCTGCCTCCTCTATGCCATGCAAACTAGTTCTCCGTCGTAACCTGCTAGTACTTATGTCAGATTTTTAAATAATTGACCTTATGGGACCTTTTAGGTATCCGGTGAGGTATTATGTAAGTCGGACGTTAGTAAGTCGGGGACCCCTGTAATCCTAACCATCTCAACAAGCCCATACAGATGCACTCTACTCCAAGACTCTAAGGAAAAAAGGCCAACTGGGAAAGAAACAGGAAAAATCTAAACCTACCCACTGATCTCCAGGAAAAACCTGAGATATCAAAACAGAAACCACTACCATCAAATGAAATCAGGCTGCAGACAACATACTCACCACAGTTTACAAATATTACACAACAAAATGTCACAGGAATTATATGTTCTGCAATACAAACTAAATTAAAGAAGAATGCTTATCAGCATCAGGAAAGCTGGAATGAGCTGATTCAGAACATTGACATTACAGTTCTAGAAATGCAAAGGAGTTCTGGAAAGGTATAAATAAACTCTTAGGCAATAATAAACCAAATCAAAATTACATAAAAGACCAGAATGGAACCAAACGTCACAAGATGAAGATATAGAAATGGGCGTGAAGAATGAATCTCTTTGACAATGAACAGACTCATGAAATGGCAGGGATGTTAGACAGAACAACTCCCTACACAGTGGACAATAACACTCACCACCATTGGACCAATAACTTTGGTGAGTTATTCACTACATCCTCTCACCCAGAAAGACACCCGGTTACCAAAATCACAAAACATGATAGATAAACCTGCAAATAACTCTCTCAAAACCATTATCAGTATTATTCAGGTCAGTGCTAGCAGCAGGATATTTCTTAGATGTACAGGTACTCAAAAATGCTAAAATGACCTTCATTCCAAAACAAGATAAAGACCCCACACAAGGTCATCAACTACTGTATAGACCCACTTCACTCTTAGGGTGCCAGCAAACTCTTCAAGGCTATCAACAATAGTTAAAAACACACAACAGCGAGAAGACAATTAAACCCCATAACATGGCTTCACGGGTGAAGACAGACACTGCACTGACTATTTCTGCTGCTTAGTAGCTCAAAAGAACCAAATAAACATAGTCAAGGAAAGCATTTGACAAAGTCTGGTACACAGGTCTAAAATATAAAATCTACGGCTAAATTTCCCATCCCATTATAAAAAATGAGTGACTTCCTGAATGATTGCACAACACAAATTCAAATAGGAAACTTCAGACAGCCAATAGAATGAGAAAGTGGTGTGCCACAAGGCAGTGTGCTCACCAACCATTAAAAGAAAGGGACAAAATTTGTCCTCAGATGACATTTCCGCCTTGAACCAAAAGTTCAAGCATCAGTCTGGAGACACAGGTGCCTGAGATTTATCAATTGTTGTTTGTGGAATATTATTTCATTCACTCTAGTAATTATACAATATTTCTTATTATGTTATCAAAGGTAAATGTAAGGTTTATAAAATTTATTTGTCACTGTGTCTGTCAACTCAACACCTGCGTCTCTGGGACAAGATGCAGAGACTGAACTCCCGCCACACAGACAGGCTTCCTGACACTATCTACACTACCTCAGAAGCTCCCTGCAAGTTCGTCTCGCCCTCTCGGCATTGAACTTCTCTGCAACTCGGCGACCTGCAGCCACAGCAGACAAAGTATTCCAGAATACACTGCTGTGCACCATGCTGCCGTGAACAACTCAGTGGCCACCATCACCTAGCTCGGTCTCATCAACCAGATCAACACTCCTCAGAAGTAGCATCCCAAACAAACAGGACATGAGGACCTGCTACAATCTCTACCGTAGGATGGACACCCTCGAGCAGCTCTACTCCTCCAAGCCTGCTGCTCTTTCCCCTGCCCCAAGGCACTGTGTTCTCTGACCCCCACATCCCAGTCCCTACTTGAGATGCTGCCGTAATCCCCTGCACAGTGTACCTACCTCTGCTGGTACCATCAACAGTTCAGGTGCTAACACTAGAAGTTATGAGGCTCCCTGCAACACTGCAGAAAGAAGGCATCGATGGGGATTAAGTAGACACCACAACCTCCGTCACTTCAGGCACCTCACTGCTGCATATCAGAGCCGCATCTCTGGCAGGAAATTCCTCGTTGACACAGGGGCATCGGTCAGCATCATGCCTCCCTCACTGCAAGACACATCAAAGCAACCCTCATATGACCTGTTCGCAGCCAACGGTACCCCCATCGCCTACTACGGCGCACACATCCTCGCCTTAGACCTTGGTCTTCCCAAGACTCTGCACTGGGCCTTCGTGGTGGCAGACATCTCTCAACCCATCCTTAGCTTCGACTTCCTCACCTTCCACAAGCTCATCGTCGACCCAAGCAACCTCTGCCTCATCCATGAGCCTACAGCACACACGATCCGGGGTACACGTGCCGCAGTCGCCGACACTATCGACTCCCTCTCGCCGTCCAACGAGTTCTCCTCCCTGCTCAAGGAGTTCAGGAACTTTTCTCACCCCGAGTCTCTCCACCACCACCTACGTCGGGAATCTTCCACCACATCGAGACTACAGGACCTCCAGTCTTCTTACCACCATCGTGATTCTCAGAATGCAGCCAAGTCGGAATTTACAGGCTCCGCAGAAGATGGCATCATTCACTTCCATCACAAATTCCATATAAGCATCTATCTCAAGATCGACTTCTGGAGCGCGGGTTTTCCATCAGATTCCAGTGGCACCTGCAGATATCCAGAAGACTGCCCTCACCACTCCGTTAGGTCTCTTCGAGTATGCCAACATGAGTTTTGGACTACGAAATGCAGCTCAGACCTTCCAAAGGTACATGGACCACATGCTTCACGACCTCGACTTTGTCACTGTCTACATAGACGACATTCTCGTCGCATCTCCAACGCCTGCCGAGCATCATCACCACCTACAGCTCCTTCTCCAACGCCTGCAGAACAACAACATGAAAGTTCACCCTGTCAAGTGCGTCTTCGGAGCCTCCTTCATCAACTTCCTCGGTCACAGAGTCTCATCGAGCGGCATCCAACCCCTACCACAGAAGGTAACTGCTATCAAGGAGTTCCCCAAACCTGAAACAGCAAAGAAGCTCCGAGAATTCCTGGGTTTAGTCAACTACTACCACCGCTTCATTGCCCAGGCTCCACGATCTTCTCAAGGGACTCCCCAAGACATCTCACAAGCCTCTCATATGGACTCAAGAGGCTTTTACAGCATTCACCACTATCAAGCAGCACATCACACACCTTACCCTGCTGGCTAACCCTGCCCCCAACGCCCGGACCACTTTCACAACAGACGCTTCTTCTACTGCCGTGGGCGCCGTCTTACAACAGGAGATCAACGGAACTCTCATGCCCATTGCCTTCTTCTCACAGCGGCTTCAACCACTTCAACTGAAGTACAGCGCCTTTGATAGAGAACTCCTGGTCATATATCTTGCTGTCAAACATTTCCAGCTTTTCCTCGAGGCCCGTCAGTTCACCATCTTCATTGATCACAAGCCCCTCGTCCACGCCTTCGCTCAGCTGTCAGGGCTGTAACTTGTTAAGTGGGAGGTTGTTCACGCCTGCTTGCCTGTTCGTCCCCCACTTGGGAGGGTAGATAGAGGTGAGAAACGGATCATGCCTCGACCCACAGATCAGACACTACCCAGCCAGCACCACAGCCCCGCTGTTCGTTCAAACTCTGGTTGTGGTCTCATCATAGGTCCTGGACTCGTGGGCTGTTTCCCCAGACCTTCACAAATCGACTGTCAATCCCGGACACCTACCCCAGCTACTATCTCGGCTGCCACGTCATCGCCAGTTCCTCCACACCCTCTGTGCACCTGGCCATTTCTCCTATGTAGCAAGACATCGCCCGCCGTCGCTCAAATGAGGAAGCTGACTTGACCTTTCCCTCAGAGCAGATCACTGCTTCAGAACTTTCCCCAGGGCTGCCGCCGAGAAATATCTGTTCATTGCTTGACTCCATTAAATGTTTGACTCCGTAATTGTTTGATACTCTTAATTGTTTGACTTACATTAATTGTTTGACTCCTTTAATTGTTTAATTCCTTAATTGATTGACTCCTTCAATTGTTGACTCGTAATTGTTTGACTCCCCAATTGTTATTTGATGTTTGTGTGAGTGGTGTCAGAGTTTTGTGTTATTTTCATAGTAAAGAGATGTCCATCTCAAACGGTTGTTTGTTATCCTCAGAAAACCATGGTTCTTGACTTTCCTTTTATAAGATCCTGATTAGGCTGGCAAGGGTCATATCCCTAAGTCCCAGGCCTTTACATCAGCCTCCAGACACATATACTTCGTGTTCTTCGCCACTTGGCTTACATCTCGAGTTCACCAACGACATCCAACGCGATCAAGGGCAGCCACAACGATATCGCTGACACCCTGTCTCGCTAAATCCAGAATTCTTCCCTTATCCCCACCCATGGATTACAGACAGCTCACCGTAGCTCAAGAGAATGACGGACCTTGCAGCATACAAGACATTTCCTCACTGCTTCTCTCCAAGAACTCCTGTTCCGCACAAACATGAAGTTGTGGTACAACATGACCTGTGGGTAGCCTAGACCGTCAGGCCTCACATCCACCGCCGCACCATCTTCGATCGCATCCATGGTCTCAGCCACCATGTGTACAGGCTCCCAGCGCCTTCTTACTGAACATGTCGTCTGGCCCGAAATCAAGGCTGATACTATGAAATGGGCTGCTTAGTGCCATCCACCAGTCCTCTAAGATATATTGACTAACACCGGTTCCTTAGAAACCTTCTGTGCCCAAAGGACGCTTCCAGGTAGTGCACCTCGACATTGTGGGACCTCTTCCAGCATCCTGCGCAACACCTACATCTTCGCCTGCATTGACCGCTTTTCACCAGGTGGACAGAAGCCATTCCCATGCCTAATGCCACAGCAGAGTCAGCTGCCTGCGCCTTCCTGTCCTGTTGGGTCTCCCTGCCGCCCCTCCCAAGACTGTCATCACTGACCGAGAGCCCAGTTTGAGTCATACTCTGGCATAGTCTCCTACAGTACCTCGGCACTTCCAGGCACAGCACTATTGCTTACCACCTCATTCTAACGGCATGTTAGGGCGGTTTCATCGGCAGCTGAAGGGCGCCATCCAGGCACACACGACCCCTACAGCTGGACGGATGCTCTACCCTAGTGCTCCTGGCATCCGGCATCACAGTTCTATGTGCCTCCTTTCATCTTCAGGTACCTACTGCTCCTGATGAGGATCATGCACCCAGCCCTGTGGACCCAGACATCCCACCCAGCACCCCTAAACTGTGCACCATATTCCCCAGCAAACCACGTCTGCGCCCTTCACCTGTCTGGTCACCGTGTTGCCCGGCACACCTCTTTTTTCTCCTCAGGTACTTATTACCTCTAATATGATCCTGCATCTGGCCCTATGGAACCAGACACCCCAACCGCCTCCTAGGACTTTGACCTGCAGCAGAGAAGCACCACATTTCACCTGTTCCTCCCGCCTTTTCAATCTTCTTATTTACAACCCTCCTTCTCCTTTGCTTCTCCCACAGATTTTGTGTCACTAGACGGAGTCGTCACCGCATGCCGAGTGGTTCACACCCGCCGTTATGTTCATTATGTGGAATACAACCCCTGCGACAACACGCGGCTGATTGGTCACTTGTCAGTCCGCTACCAGCCAACCAGCGTGAGTTCCACAGAGCCTTGCTTTAGGGATCTGTGCAGGATTGGCCAATTACTGCCTTCACCAGCCAATCAAGCAGCCACTCACTTCACATCTCTCAACCAATCCGGCAGAATAGTATAAATACCCTCAGCCTTGCGGAAGGCATTCTACTCAACACTCTCAAACAGAAAAGACCCCCTTCAACAAGCTCCTCTCAACAGCAACTCCTCAGCACTGCAGTATATGTGTATATATATATATATATATATATATATATATATATATATATATATATATATATATATATATATATATATATATATATACTATACATATATATATATATATATATATATATATATATATATATATATATATATATATATATATATATACTGTATATATATATGTATATATATATATATATATATATATATATATACCGTATATCACGCCTATAAGACGAAATTTGAACATTAAAAAATCTGCCCAAAGTTAGGGTGTCTTAAACCAATTGTTTAAAATTCTTACCTCTTAAATATTGTGGTTTAGTGTGTCAAGAGTGGTGATGAAAACATCGTAAGCCACTCACAAGGTCTTACCACTAATTATTTTATACTGAAACTTACGTTTGGCAAGCTGGATTCAAATTAAGATTACTGTACTGGTATATTAAAATAATAAAAATGTATTATAAAAATGTATTATAAACCTGTCTAACATACCGTAAAAGAGATTTATACCCCTGTAATAAACACAGCTATCATCACACACCCCTCCCCACGCCCCCCCCCATTTGCCAGTGAGGAGACAAGAAAGGAAAAGTGCATTAATTCTTGAAACTATCGACGGTTAATTACAGACGCTCAAGTGACGTCACTAGTGTTTACACTACACCAGCTGGTAATATTTGATGCCATTACTTGAAGTGAATTGGCCTTATTTTAAGTAACTAACTATAAATAAATACAAAAATTAAAAAAAAAGATCAAAACTGAGAAATAATATACTGTATGTATGTTGTGTTGTCAAAGTAAGAGGAACAATTGTGTAAGTACGTAATATTTTTTCACTCAAATCCTAATGAAACACTACTGGAGAACATTCCTTTGTCGCAAAACAGTTTATAAATTAAAGAAAATAATTACTGTGTGTTTAATATATTACAGTATATTATAAATAAATAAATAAAACAAATAATTCGGTAAATCTATTTAAAGTAAATGGAAAATAAGCAAACATGTTATTTACCAAGACCCTTCCGTCTGGCTCAGGGTGAGATGGAGGGGAGATAAAGAAGGCTATTTATAGCCCATCAGAAGTGGCTAGTACCCTAATGCACCATAAATAATTCATTGAACATTCATTTTTTGTACAATATATATATATATATATATATATATATATATATATATATATATATATATATATATATATATATATATATATATATATATATATATATATATATATATATATATATATATATATATATACTGGTAACCTTTTTCACTCAAATCCTAATGAAACACCACAATTATAATACGGTGGTTGCTGTTGAACCACATGTTGTATAAATAGTCACACCACCGAGACGAGGGAACACTCCCACCACGCTTCAGTGACGTCACTAGTGTTTACACTACACCAGCGAGTATAATTTGATGACATTACTTGAAGTGAATTGGCCTTATTTTAAAAAATCAAGGATGGTTGGTAAAGGACTACTGAGTCAGTGGGTAAGTGTCACATTTGGGGTACTGGTCTTATACAGCAAATAGAGCTCAAAAGCTACTTTTTAAATGGAAATTTGGGGGGCCGTCTTATGCACCCCGACGCCTTATAGGCCGCGATATATATATATATATATATATATATATATATATATATATATATATATATATATATATATATATATAAAATTACTTAACGCTCAATAGAACCCAGAGGTCCTGCTATGAAACTGCTATGAACAACAACAACAGAACATATGGGATTAATTCCAACAGAAACCAGCCCACCCCTCAAACTCCACTTTTGAAGACACATAACTATGTTGTAGTAAAATAACATCTTAATTTTATGATGGTACATGCACACAATTAATACTTAAGAGAAATAGAGAAATACAGTCGCCAAGTTAATGTCCATTCAAATAATGGACTCAACTCCTCTTCTCACACTACACTGCTGGCTCTTCCTCTGAGAAATTTTTGGGAAAACCACTAAATTTTAATAAATAATATCAAACTAAAGTTAGGATAATACAATTGACACTGCTGATTCTTTGTAAGACCAGGAATATTTGAATATAAATGTCATATATTTTACAAAGATAAAATATTTACTTAGAGAAACATTTTATCTAAAATTTGTATGTCTAATGCAAAATATATGATGTTTATATTCAAAATGATCACCAAATTATAAAATTCCAGCAATGTAAATTATATTCTGGCCGGTAATTTGTATGAATTTTTATGAGCTAAACAGGCAGTCAGGCAAATCTAAAAATAGCGTCGAAGGGACACTCACCGTAGATATGAAAACCTGTGTTAAGTGAAAGTTCAGCTTACAGGCGATTTATATGAAAAAAGCATATATGAAAAACTTAGGCGGGTAATATATATATATATATATATATATATATATATATATATATATATATATATATATATATATATATATATATATATATATATATATATATATATATATATATATAATATCAGACATCTCGCTTATAAGGACGAATTTGAACATTAAAAATCTGCCCAAAGGTAGGGCCTAAACCACCAAGTATAAAATTCTACCTCTTAAATATTGTGGTTTAGTGTGTCAAGAGTGGTGATAGAAACATCGTGAAGCTACTCACAAGGTCTTACCTAATTAATTATTTTATACTGAAACTTACGTTTTGGCAAGCTGGATTCAAATTAAGATTACCGGATATTAAAATAATAAAAATGTATTATAAACCTGTCTAACATACCGTAAAAGAGAATTATACCTGTAATAAACAGCTATCATCAATTTCTCCCCATCGCTTCATTTGCCAGTGAGGAGACAAGAAAGGGAAAGTGACCGCTTAGATTGGGCTATTTTTAGTCAGGAGTTGGTCAGTAATGCATATCGGTATATTTACTGATAATAATACTTACCTCCTATAAATAATTAATTTAAAATTTATTTTTTTACAAGGAATATTCAGTAAATGACTGCATTAATTCTTGAAACTACTGACAGTTAAATACAGGCGCTTAAGTGGCGTCACTAGTGTTTACACTACACCAGTTGGTAACATTTGATGCCATTACTTGAAGTGAATTGGCCTATTTAGTAACTAACTATAAATAAATACAAAAAGTAAAAAAAAAGATCAAAAGTGAGAAATAATATACTGTATGTATGTTGTGTTGTCAGTTAGAGGAACAATTCAAACTGCAATTATGTGTAAATTAGGCAGAGTCAGGTCAGTTACTGAACCTGACTTGGTCACAATTTTGATGCCATATGGCAGCAGGGTCTACCATTAGACAACACATTATCCTTCCAATATCTTCCCAGGCGTGTAGTATCTACCTGTTTGATAGCCCCTACTACCTACACAATTTTTAGTAATATTACTTTTGATACAAGATAAATTTAGACAATGAAAATAAACATCAAATTTGATTACTAAGACGCTTCCTATTGGCAGCTGTAAGAAGAGGAGATGGGCTATTTATAGCCTGCTCTTTTGTGTCAGCTAACAGTACTACCCAAAATTTATAATAACTAATTTATTTATTTTGTACATATATTTTTTGTATATATATATATATATATATATATATATATATATATATATATATATATATATATATATATATATATATATATATATATATATATATATATATATATATATATATATATATATATATATATATATATATATATATATATGCATGTATGTGTATGTGTAATCCAAAGGGATAATGGATTAGTTGGAAATTAATCCATAAAAGAAAAACAAATATTTACTTTATACGTTACGTAACTAGTTTCCAAATATAATTAGAACTTGGTCGGGGAGGTGACTCCTCACTACACTTGAATGTATTAGTCACTTTTGGTCAAATGGAACATTGCAAATCATACTAGCATAAAACACACTGAGTGAAGCTCTGTATTTATCACTTATTAAGTAACACTAACCACGATTTGAAGCATAACTCACGGGAAAAAATATAGGGGATTGGTGGTCACACTGGGCCGGTGGCGGGTGAGGCGGGTGGGCAAAGCGGTTGAGGCGGAGCCCGGGTGAGGCAGGGCGGGTGAGGCGGAGGCGGGTGAGGCGGGTGGCGTAGTTAAGTGTAGTGGGGAGGAGCCGGCGTGGTTGTCGGGCCAGGCAGGGGCTTTGCAGGGCGGGGCAGGGATGGGAGGAAAGATACGGAGGGTGAGGTGAGGATTAGGACAGGGAGGAGGATGTGGGTTAAAAGACATGTTAGAAAGTTATAACAGTTAGGACAGACACCGCTTTCATCCCTGAAACACAATTTCTCGTTCAACACTGACCAACAATCAAACTGCACTTAGGCTACTGAGAATGTCACAGATCGCTGAGGGACACTGAAAATCACGTTAAGCACTGAACATATTTCTAGAAAAATTCGCTATACCCTGGGACATTTACTTGAGCTGTACTTGAGGAACACTAGGACACTTTTTCACGTACTAGCAGGAACTCCTTATCACGCACTTTAGAACAATACTCAAACAACAGGCCAGGTGTTATGGCTAAATGAGGAGGCATGGGTTTACGTTAATACACTGTTACCAATAACAAGGAGGACGGGGAGGTGAGTTAACGTTATAGTAAACTGCCACCAATATAATGAGGCACTCTGATAAGAAGATTACATATAGGTAGAATATTGATAGTATAAGAGTATAAAGGGAAGATTTTGGTAGCGTGATCATGATAAGTTATTTACTCTCTGGACTTACACTTATCGTATCTTATCGTCAATACACATCTATTATGTCTTAAGGCGAGCTTCTCAAACACAGCTTGGTATGTATGTATATATATATATATATATATATATATATATATATATATATATATATATATATATATATATATATATATATATATATATATATATATATATATATATATATATATATATATATATATATATATATATATATATATATATATATATATATATATATATATATATATATATATATATATATATATATATATATATATATATATATATATCTTATAAAAATCCTGGGAAAATGGAAACAAAGTACCTTAGCTTTGTCTTGATACAAGTTTTTATATTTATCAAATTTATCTTATCCACGTTTTCATTGTGGATTTACATGAAATATATATATATATATATATATATATATATATATATATATATATATATATATATATATATATATTACAATTAACCTCACTACGCGGTCCCATTCGCGTTTCCATTCTGCGATTGCCCTGCGGAACAGGATGCTCACATTCCGCGGTGCGTGTGCCTTCTGGAGCGGCTGGCGAGCAGCGCCATTTTGGATCAAACCTCCGCCATCCGCCATGTTGTATTTGCTGGTAGCAACATGGTCGCCTAAAGGTCGCCCAGTCATCAAAACATTACCAGTTCTTCACCGCCACCCACCACAGCGGCAAGTCAGTGATAGTGATAATTATGGTGAGGATATGGACTTATATGGACTTTGGGGATTTTGACAAAGGGCCCTGCAAGCCTCTGTGGTGGATAGTGATACAATTGATACAAGTGATACAGGTGAGCCAATAATCTGCCCTCTGCCTCCGGAACCAACCCCCATCCCCGTGTGCCCAGCCATCTTTTCTACTAATGTAAGTGTTAAAAACCTAATATTGATATTTCTCTTGGTATTAATTGTGTGTGCATACCATTATAAAGTTAAGATAATTTTTACTACAACATGGTTATTGTGTCATCAAAAGTGGAGTTGGGGGTTGGGCCAGTCTCCATTGGAATTAATCCCATATGTTCTTTTGTTCTCTTAATGCGGTTTTTCACTTTACGGTACCCTGTGGGTTCAATTGACTCATTAGCGGGATACAACTGTATATATATATATATATATATATATATATATATATATATATATATATATATATATATATATATATATATATATATATATATATATATATATATATATATATATATATATATATATATATATATATATATATATATATATATATATATATATATATATATATATATACTGTTTATATATATATATATATATATATATATATATATATATATATATATATTTTTTTTTATATAACGTATATGTATGTGAGCCTAACAAAGAGAAAATAGACAAACACAAAGAGAAATTTGACAACTGGCCATATCCACTATGCTGTAATACTAAAAAAGTTAATATAAATGTAATACTGTATATTGATTAGATCAATATATTTATATTTGTATCGTATTTTACCTTCCTGCAGATACGACAGGGCCCAAATATACGAGGTGGTTAGAAGTGGGCATGTGACGCTGATCGTGTGGGGCTACATATCCCTGCTCAGTATGGGAGATGTTTTCTGAATTGAGGGGAGGTTTACAGCCAATAAATACCTCGATATCCTGCGGAATCAGTTACTCCCTTCAATTAAGGAACGCAATTTACCATACCCTGCAGGGCCAATTACTTTTATTCATGACAGATGCCCCATCCACACGGCCAGAGCAGTGCGTCTGGTGTTTGATGGGCAGCAACACTTCAGGCTCATGGAATTGCCAAGCAAGGGGTGCAACATGAATCCCATTGAAAATATCTGGGCAAGTATCTTCAATTCCTGGGAGCCCGAGTTCCAGAGGTATCTGAACCAGCTGTTCGACCACCTGACAAGAGAGTGGGAGATTTTTAGAAACAAGCCTGAGCTTGATACAAAATGTATCTTCTATGTAGAGGAGGCTAGAAGCTGTAATTGATAAGGAGGGTGGATGAACCCGTTATTAAACCTGTCTATATTTTAATCCTCGAAAGAAAGAAATGTATCATAAACCTCAAATTGCAATGACAACAATTCCAGCTGCAATATAATTCAAAAGGAAAAAAAAGTGAGAAACTAAAAACCCAAATAATGACGGAGAGCTATTCAACCCCTTTCTGAGTTCTTATCATATACTGTACGTATACTCTGTCTTTGTCTGTCTCTCTCTGTCTCACTCCCTCTCCTTTTCTCTCTGTCTCCCTCTCTCCTATCAGTGAGTTATTAATAATAATACCGTCAAATGCAGTGAGTGTCACACCAAAATGACCACTTCAGTGTTTTCCTTCTCCACATATCTGTAAGGCACTGGTGCAGGGATAACACATGCTATTAGTGTGTCAGTTGAGTCTATTACATAGTGTCTGTCCTCTAACTTACGGTAAATTATAATGTATCAAGTAATGCTCACAATGTAAAGATAATTAATTCCTTCATAAAACACTCAAGATTAAATGTGGAACATATATTCTTGAAATTTGATGTGAGAATCTTGTGGCAGCCCTGGTCGTAGTTGCGTTGCCAATTCATTAATAAATTTTTTCATTATTTAACCAAATTACGAAGATTTGGAAACTTGTCATGATCTTAAATAATAATGAATACTGTAATTTATTATGATAAAAATGCTTCCTTAGGTTTGCTTAATAATTATCCTGACAGTGATACAGCCGTAAATAGATCCACCAATCACAATTCTCATTACATACAGCCTTACTTTACCAAGTATTGCCAGGTAAAATTGCAAGTATGAAAGCCAGGGTAGGGTCGATAGATCTTTGGCCGACTGTACATGGATTATATACAAGGGTAAGGTAGTGGAGGCAAGTGTGCCAGTACAGAACCAAAGGAACTTAAGAGCCTTAATTGACAATGCAATGATGCTCAACCCTAGCTACCTCCATGTCATAGGGGACTTCAACTATGGCGATATCGACTGGAGAAATGAAACCACGCCAAATTACCTAAATAACCCCGCTACCCTTTTTGTAGAAACTCTGAGAGACAAGTTTCTGTTCCAACATGTTAAAGATCCATCTCATTACAGAGGGGAGCAAACACTCAAGCCTCTGAACCTCATCATAACTAACGAGGAGGGTATGGTGGCCAAGCTGGAACACCTAGCCCCTGTTGGCACCAGTCACCACGTAACGTTATCATTCAGATTTAACTGTTACTTGGTTCATGACACAACCAGGCCAAGGTTAAAATATTACAAAGGAAATTATGACGGGATGAGGGAGGAGATGAGGAGTATACACTGGCTTGACTTACTAAGGTATAAGAACGCAGACACTACACTTTATATCATAGCCAGTAATGTGAACCATTTGATCGAGAAATATGTACCCAATACCAAACCCAGTGCCTCCAGGAATACGAGGGGATCCCTATACATGAACCATGCGGCGGTGAACAAAGTTAAGAAGAAAACTCAGAAATTCGAGACGTGGGTTAGGACAAATGATGAGCAGGAGAGGAGGATGTATGCCAGATCCAGGAACCAAGCGAAGTCAGAGTGTAGAAGGACTGAAAAAGAGTTCCAGAGGTGGATTGTGAGCGAGGTTAAGTAAAACCCAAAGGTGCTTTACTGCTACACAAAGTCAAAATTCAAAACGTGAGTAGGAGTATCGGACCTGAGGCTTGAAGATGGTAGTTACGCAGATTTTGACCAGGACAAGGCGAAGATGTTGAACAGATTCTTTTCCTCGGTGTTCACGAGAGGATGCGTCAATCTTCTTGCGATTGAGGACAGACAGTTTGACACTGAGCTGACCCGCATTGTGTTCACAGAAGAGGGTATAAGAAATAAATTGTCAAAGCTAAAGGTTCATAAAAGTCCTGGCCCTGGCATGGTGCATCCCAGAGTGCTGAGAGAACTGTGTGCTCGTTACACAGTTCTCTTAGCACTCTGAGCCCCTGAAGATCCTGTTCTGTAAATGCCTGGATGAGCAAAAGGTCCCCAGTGATTGGAAAATGGCTTATGCGAGTCCTATCTTCAAGAAAGGCAACCATCACTCCACAAATAACTATTGACTTGTGAGCTGTACCAGCATAGTGTGCAAAAGTACTTGATAGCATCATAAGAGATGCCATGATGAAACATCTACTATGAAACAACCTTGTGAAGGACTGCCAACATGGTTTTATGCCGGGATGCTCCTGTTTAACACAATTACTCAAGGTACCGGATGTTTGGACCCAAATTCTGGAACAGGGTGGTAATATCGACACTATATACCTAGATTTTGCCAAGGCTTTCAACAGCATACCCCACGAAAGGCTGAAAATTAAACTGGAAGGGTATGGGATTCTGGGAAGTGTCCTAGCATGGATTGGAGACTTTCTCCATGACTGCAAGCAGTGTGTGGTGATTAATGGCACGAAATTGTCAAGTGTACCCGTGATGACAGGGATACCACAGGGCAGTGTATTTGGCTTCTTGTTGTTTGTTTGCTTCATAAATAACATGCCTGAAGCTGTACACTCCTCCATACAAATGTTTGAAGATGATACCAAGTTATTTAGAGAAATTAAGGACCAAGCAAACTGTGAAGAGTTGCAGAAGGATCTCACTGAGCTTCAAGAAGGGTCGAAGAAATGGCTGCTAAGTTTCAAGAGGATGCACCTGGGTCATACCAACGGTAAGGAGGCGCATCATATGTCCTAACTGAATGTGAAAAGGACCTTGGTGTGTATGTTGATAATGAACTGAAGTTCTAGGGCCATTGTGAAAAGAAGGTGAATCAAGCAAATAAACTAGCAGGTCTTATAAGAAGGTTGTTCAGATATCTAGACGGTCCGTCCCTCGTAATGATCTTCAAGAGTGAAGTGCTTCCCCATCTGGAGTACTGTCACCCCGTCTGGTGCCCTTGACATGCTAGGGACTGTCAGTTGATTGAAAATGTCCAAAGAAGGGCCACCACACTGGTGTCCGCACTTCAGCACCTAAGTTATCCAGAGAGATTAGAGCACCTGCAACTGCCTAGCTTATACTACAGACTGGCAAGGGGTGATCTAATTGAGGTGTATAAACATCTCATAGGGCACTACTCAGTTGAGTGTTCTTACTTGGAGCTGGCGGACGCTCGCCCAACGAGTGGTCACAGCTCAAGGTTGAAGAAGCCGCAGGCCCAGAAAACTGTGAGGCAAACTTTTTTGGAGTAGGAATTGTGAACTCCTGGAACAATCTGCCGGAGAGTATTGTGATGGCACTGAGTGTGACCTCTTTCAAGGCCAAACTTGACCAACACTGGAGCAGGTTCAGATACATTCATGAGGCATTGCATGCCCTGTAATTGCCAACAGTGTGTGTAACAGAGACGTGACCGACCGCCCAAGCGGCTAACGAGTCAATCAGTGGTGAATAGGATAAGAGTAAAAAGAACGTGGAAAAAAAATTATGATAAGGTGAAAAACATAAAGGGAATAAACATTTCTTTGTGGGCCAGCGAGTGTAGCATGTTGAGAGGGGGAACTGGAAAGGGAGCAGAGGAAATGTCCCAGCTGAGCTGAATTCCTATGGCAAGCTTTGAGGCCACGTGATTGCATCTTATACAAATGAAGGTTGTATTAATCTATCATTTAGCTTTTCCTTAATGGTTTTAGCTGCATATTTTCATCTAGATAGTATTTTATCAATGTTTTTAATGTGTTAGTATTAAATTACAGTAGTGTAGATGGGTACTATTTTTCATTAGTTCGGGTTTTTTTTCATGAACCGATTTCATGTTTTGGGGTACAATATTTTTATTTTCTTGTCGTTGTGGAACCAAAACCCATTTTTCCCTTTTGTTCTGTTATTCGAGATATGAAAATTCACTAAGTGAATGATTTTCCAGTCAGTCATTAAGCAACGATACCTGTTAACAATCACACTCCGAGGAATACATAAGCCCCCTCTCTTAAGTGTTATTGTGTAATCATACTTGATTGTATTGCTAAGTGACTGATTTACCCATCATCAAGAAATGGCAGTGTATACACAGGCAGGCATACTATCTGTTGGTAAACAAAGAGACTAATTTTGGTGGTTTAGAATCAAACCTTGAAGCTTCATCATGGAGGTTGCAGAACATAAGGCACGATGAGTAACTTTTTTTTTTTTTACTACAAACACACTTACAGAGATACACAGTACACAAGTGTTCTCTTTGAATTTATGATTTTGGTTAATTTGCTGAGACACACTAAAATGACAAGACACAGGTACTAGACCTTGGACCTAAAACGTCCCGCCCTTGTCTTCCCCAAAGATGTAAAACACAATTTTGCACCATTGTATTTTATTGCTTTAAAAAGTATAATATTTCTCCAATTTCCTTTGATTATAACATACAAAAGGAGTAATTTTTTTAAAAGATAAAATTTAAGTAACAACTGGAAGCCAAGAATACAAGGCATACATTTACTGACAGTCTTTGGCAACATTAATCCTATACAATGTATTTCAGGGGCTCAGCATAACTACATTTCTCTGACACAAGCATTCTAGACAATTAGTGGCACATGAACATATAGCATACTTAAAAGTCCGACCATTTATATGTTTTTCATATAACAATCTCTTGGAAAGCACAATGAGCAACACTTTACAATTAACTTTTACATTTCCAAGCTACTGGTCATTCACTAATAATCTTACTTAAATCATTTAGATTTCAACATCAGGTCAAACTTTATGCAGACTACATCACAATGTACATACTTGCCACAGCAGGGCAAAAAATTTGCATTTAAGAAAAGTAAGCCCAACTGATGCTTATTACATGTAGGGAATTTTACAGTTAATAAAGGGAAGCATTTGGTAATTCTGTATTTACTACATGCAGTAAGTCCTTAAAAGATCTCAAACTTTGGTGTTAGTACCTTGGATCTCATAACTTCCATCTTATTATCATAATAAAAAAACCTATGCATTTGGTTAAAAAATCTCCTAATATTATCACAGTAAAATATTATTACCTTAATGTAAGAGAGAGATGATTCAACTACAGATTGTATATCATGAAATTAAAAAAAATTATAAATAACAATGGAAAACTTTCATGTATCTTAGTCTTCTTATCACAAAAAGGAAGCCGAGTAAACTAGTGCATAACCTTGAACATACAGGCACATATGGTAAATACAATTACCTACAACAAGAAATATTAACCAAACTCGATGTCCTTCTATACAACTTTATGTAATCCTTATGATTAAAATAAAAATGAATAATTTGTATCTTCCTTTACATTTTCATTAAATGCGATAAGCTATTCACATTCTTAAAAGTCATAGTGTGTTGCTCTTTATAAGAATATCTTCAAATGTATATAAAAGCAGCAATAATGTCTTAATCATGAAAAACATCATATATAAAAATGAAAAATTTTAGAATGTGAAAACTAAAATCTGCAATTATCAAATACATTTTGTGAATTACACAAAAACCTTGAGGAAAATCTTCCTAAGTTTAATATAGTATCAGATCTTTGAAGTTCACTAATTTGGAGGGAATGTTATATGTAATCAGCTGCATGAAATATATCACAATAAGAGAACACAATACAGTACAGTATCATGAAATAAAGCAAAACCAAGTCAATGAATAGTTTCATGTCTTGAGCTTATTACTGTAAAACAACTATTAAATGATATTCCACCATTTTCAGACCACCACTTTAAAAGAAATTTCTGCAGTACTAAAATGGAAAAATCTTAAAACACTTGTTCTTTGGTGCTGTGATTAAATCATTACTGATACTATGGGAGAATTTGAAAAAGTAACTCAAGTCAACATATCAAACTCTTCCATAATATTTTCTAACTTGAATATCACTGTTTATTTACAATAAATATAATCATCCAAATAACCTGCCCTCCATCCAGAAGGCCTCTTAATGAGAAAAAAATATATTTAATTAAATGTTAGAAAGATATGATTAATGCATTTTTGTGCAATGTTATAAATAATTTTGAAGAATTTCAACAGATAAAATTATAAGAAAGAAGAATTTTCTTACTTGTCTAAGAGCAAACTAAAAGCAAAGTTTATGGTGCCCAAAATTTCAGAAAGTTAGTGTGATGCTCTTGAAGCAGTTTCACCAAGTTAAAGAATAGGATAGCAGGGTTATTCTTACTTGTCCAAGAGTGGAGGATGTGGTGCCATAGGCATCAAGAGGTTACTGTACTTGACAACATTCTACATTACCATATACAGAGATGACTACACTCCAAACAGAGCATAGAAAACAAAATATGGTAGGAATGGAAGGACCTACATGAAACATCACATTACCATACCATCATTACATTTACAACTTGATTTTATACTATTTCTTTACATAAATAGTGAATTATCATTAACCCTCTAATATTCTTTTATGCATAACAGGCATAACTTTATTAGGAGGTAGCTTGAGCTTAATTTGGCATATTTATGTATACGTATATTTATCATTTGATACAGCAGATATACACACACACAAATACATATATACACATACTCAAATAAATAGATACATATACAGTATATAAATACCAGGATGCAAATATACACATGAATACCCCCTAATGCAAACAGGTGTACACACAAACATACACAAGAATGTCAACACAAATACTAACAAAGAAACCCCTGGGGGCCACACCTTGTCTTTCATTACCCTTTTCCTCTCCTTAAGTACAGTACTTGAAGAATATATTTCAAAGCACATTTTTAGACCTAAACTATGCTCATACATGACATGTTCACATGCATGCAACATGGGAATGCACATATACCCCTCCTCACACACGCATGCACGCACAAACACACACACACAAAGGCGTCTACAATTAACCTATCACTGTATTACAGTACTAAATGCATTTCTCAGTCATATGGATAAAATACATATGCAGATAATCATTAATATTTCTGCTGATGCTTATAGGTAAAAATAAGTAAAATATCAGAAGCTATTACATGTTTTAGCTCAGATGCAACTTTGTGACTAGCTATACTAATAGAAATAAAAATATAAAAAGTGTGGGGGTATTACTAATTAAAAGATAACACATTATTGTACTTACAAAAAACAGTCATAAAATTGACAACTGCTAGTTCACAAAGTAAAATATAAAATTTGAGAGATTCTGCAAGAATATTTATAATTAGTGAGATATTTTACTACCTCAGTAACAGTATTCATTGTCATCTAGTGTACTGTACCTTGATATGGAGACAATCTTCACTACAATGATGTGTTCTTGTGCTATTCTTTACAGCTGTCATGCTAATAGCTTGGAGGAACAAGTCTACAGTGAAGGTACCGTAATGAATTTTGGAATTTTGGTCTTGACCAGCGATGACTCCCACACTAGAAGAATACCACTTTCAGTGATGCCGCATAAATGATGGTTGTCATGGGTGTAGTGAAGCCTGTGAAAAATTACACAGTTAAAACATGTGTAATAATATACCTTCCTCTTTACACACACAGTCAAACAAGGTAGAAAGAAAAAAAAAAAAAATACAAACACCCACTACCTCATTCAATGAAATATATCAGTGCATTAAAAAAAATAAATAATGGTATACTTGTAGATTTTTAAAAAGAAAATCACTTACATTTACGGATGGTAAGATGGTTAGCAGAGAATGACGCAATAAAAACCCTTAAACTGCCTGAGAATGTTAAATCTGGGAAAAGTATGATTTAAGAATATATAATGGGACAAGAAGTGCACCTTCCTATGGGTTGCACGTGCCACTGAAATATAGCAAGGGAAAATTATAAGTTACAGAAGGTGCATAAATGAATGAAAGGAGAGTCTGTGTTAATCTTGGTTCAAGTCTCCCTACATCATAGCAAGAAAAGATCGGCAGAAGTGAAAAAAAAAAGATGAAAAACTCCACAAAGTCTATTACAGGAAGTAATATATGAGTCGCAACACACATAAATATCTATCAATTATCATTGTGTGGGGTGGATTAAGGGACACAGAAACCTCAAATATAGGAGGGGGATCTAGTAGGGAGGAGTGGTGAGGTGCAAGACAAGTGTAGAAAATGACAGGACAAACTAAGACATGTTCAAATACTTATCGTACACTTACTCATATCCTTAACTTGCATTTACAATTCACATACAGATTAAATCAATGAAACATATAAGAATACTCGGCCTCAATATTTGTATAATTTGACCACCTAACAATTACCCAAAGTACAGTAATGGAAAAAAAGGAAGAAAATATAAAAAATTTTAAAGAACAACTTACGAAGTTATTGGCTGTCTTGCTCTGTCAGTTCTCAACTCTCTTACTGGTCTCAGATCCCATACACTCCATAACCTGATAAAAGAAAATTATACAACTTAACTGTAATTATTTAGATCCTCTGCTGACTCGCTACTTTGCTAAATTATTTTCCATATCCAAAACTGTTAAGGCTAGCAGTTAGTGGCACAGGGTAAGTGTGACATAAGTAAAAGTTACCGTTACGAGAAAAAGGGTGCACCTGATTAGGCCATCTGCCAAACTTGTGGCAATGACATTGATGGCAGTACCCTCAGGGGCTGAAGAGAAGGTGATGGCTGTAACAGGTGCAGGAGTGACTGCTGAATCAACTAGGGCTCCATTGATGGAGTACAAGCGCAACACTGAAGCAGCAGATCCAAGTGGACTTACAGAAGCCCAATCCCCTAATGTCTCACTCATAGCTAAGAGAGAGACTTCAACACCACTGGACCCAATGCTTCGGATGTAAGACAACCTAAAACAAAAATCACTCGATTGTAACTTTTAATTGGCCAGTGTGCGTGTGCTACATAAATATCTGAAAAACATTGTAAGTCAGCATAGAAGGTGGAAAAATATCAAGAGTGATAATTGGGAGAACATATTATGAACTGTAAAAAGTAGAGTTGCTATAAGCAATGATCACTAAAATATGGGTGAATGGAACAAAGTGCTGTCTTCACAGGAGTTCAAATGGGAATAGTGTTGAAGTTAAAATAAGTTCCAAATTCCCAATGGAAATATAGGTATCCCTCGTTTAATGATGTGGTTGCATTCCCGAAAACCTAACGTTAAACGAAATTAATGCTAAACGAGGGATAAAAGCAAAGCATGGAAGGCAAACAACAGGTTCAAGCAGCAGGGTGGTAATCACAGAGTACAGTACTGTACTGTACTCCCTAATAATAATATTAATAAACAAGTTTGTTATAAACAGTTTCACAGTTTAACGACTGATTTATTAACATCAAACTTCTATATAATTTATGTGGTTCAGAGGTAAACTATTTAGTGAGCACAGGGTGAACCTAATTCAAACAAATTTCATATTACTTATGTCAAAAACGAAAAAAAATTGGCACGATAAACAATAAGATTGAGACAGCATATCATAAAATACAATAGATCCTGCCATACTAGAACCTTCCTCTGGGTGGCAAGACACAGTTCAGTCAGGCAGTCACCAAGTTGACTCAAAGATGTGTGTGTGTGTGTGTGTGTGTGTGTAATAATAATAATAATTAATGGTTTATTGAAAGAGCATGGCAGCTGGAAGGCTGAAAATATACAGTTACATAATTGGGGAATGGGTCTCTTGATTGACAAATAATATACAGGTAACATAAGTGACACAAATATGATATATAAAAACTAGGTGGGGAGAAGGTTGTACTACAGGGCATTTCAACAGAGTGACAGTGCAAAAAGGTAAGATTGACTGGGAGTGAATACACTGGTTGATTACAAGTTATTGATAATTTTTACAATGGTTGGGACTGGTCTGTTCTTATAGCGATCAGTTCGTGCTCGTATGGGCTGGATGCAGTTGTGGTGTTGAACAGCAATTCCCGGACGAGGGATCTCGGGTGGTAGTAGGAGTCGGTGTCGAGGATGGTGCAGAAGCTTCTCACCAAATTTGCAGATGAGGTCGTGGTGCTGGTCAGAGAGAGCCAAGAGGGTCAGTGTGTTGAGAGTTTGCATTTCTTGATATGTGGACTAAGTTGGGGAGAGAATAATCTTGCATGCCCTCCTCTGCACTTTTTCTAGGTGTTTACATTGTGTGGCATTAAGGGAGGAAGATCAGGCACTGTGGAGCTCGGGCGCAGGAACTCCGAAGGACTTGAATCGGTGGAGGAGGTGGAGACGGAAATTGGAGGATTTGACGTGTAGTTTCCAACTTAGTTTGTTATCTATAGTAATGCTGAGGAGCTTAGTGGAGTCCACAACCTGGAGTGTGTTGGGGCCGAAAGTAATGGAGGGAGGTGGGACAAGGTCAGAGGAGAGGTTGATGTGCTTTACCATGGTCTTGGTATGGTTGATGGTGACATGGTTGTTGGTGGCCCAGTTTTGGAGACTGTTCAATAAATCCTGAAGGGTGGTATAGTCGGGAGCCGAGTTGTTGACACTGATCCCAATAGTGGAGTAGACGACATATTTCCAGCGAGTAGAGGTTTCTCTTCGGGCATCATTGATAAGCGTAAGGAAGCAGAGCGGTCCCACCTTGGTGCCTTGGGGGATGCCACAGGTGAGTGACTAAAAAATGGAGACAGCCCCTCCAAGCGTAAGGCTTGGCGTCGGTCACTCAGGAAGTCTGTAAGCCATGGTATAAGAATTCATTAAAACCCAAGGTCGATAGCTTTGTTGATGATTAAATTGTGGTCGACTAGGTCAAATGCTTTGGTGAAGTCAATGAAGGCGACAGCCACAGACGTTTTTCGTTTTTCTAGATGGCGGTATATGTAGTCAAGAAAGCTGACAAAACAGTGAGTGGTGGAGGAAGTTTTCATATTGCCAAATTACTGAGGATCTGTGGCACCTGCAATATCAGCATAAGCCCAGTTAAATACGAAACTTTCACAGATTAAGCTGGGTATTGGGGTGATTGAAATGGATCATAGCTCAAATAAGGATTGTGTTGTGGTTGACTTGGGCACTGGTGACACACATGAGGTCTTCCAGGCAGCTGGGCACCTTGCTTGGCTGAGGGAAGCATTGATGATGGAGCAGAGGGGGGTTTTAGCTAGTTCCGGGGAGAACTCCTTGTATAGTTTCATTGGTAAGTCAATGGGGGTGGTGGAGCGCTTTAACTTCAGTTTGTCCAGACGTTTTGCTACTTCAAATTCTTCTACTAAGTCAGTGGGAAGGGGGGCTGGTAGGTAAGCAGGGAGACTGGTTGTGTCAAGCCGGGGGAGCATCTGGCATATAGTTGCGAAATGGTTGTTTGATTGCTCAGCTGTGTTACCATTAGTGAGATGGCTAAGGAAGGGGAGGGGGTGTTTTATTGTTTAGTCCACAGAGTTCTTTATGCTTACCATACCACTGACTGTTGTTGGTCTGCTTCAGGTGTTGCCACTTGGTTGGGTATTGAGACTTCTTTGCAGTGTGTATTTTGCGGATGACTTGGTTGCGAAGGGACCTGTAACGGTTGTGGTCATTGAGATAAAAGGCTCTGTCTCTTTGTTGCATAAGTCTTTTGATCCGAGGTGTGATCCAGGCGCAAGTCAGTTGGGTGTGATCTGACGGACTTCTCGGGGAAGAAGTGGTGGTGAGCTTCCATGGTGGTGTTGGTATAATTTATCCATTTGGTGTCCACGTCATCCACACTAAGTACTTCAGTCCAGGGAAGGTGAACTATCCAATGCCTGAAGAGATGCACTGCAGAGTCAGTAATTGGCCTGTAGGTCTTGATGTAGGGTCTCTGTACTTGGCTGGTAGTGGCAGCTGGAGACCAAAGCACTGATAGGTGTGTGCTACACCCGATAGGAGGCAATGGTTGAGGAGGATGGTACTGGTCCGCTAAGTCAGTTAAGATAAGGTCAAGGGTATTTTGACCGTGTGTGGGAAAGTTCACAACTTGTGATAGTAGCAGCTGGTCCTGGATATCAGTGGTGTCAATTTCGTTATAATCCGCACATAGTACTAGCTTGGCACATGGAGTACCTAACTCTGAGGTGGTCTGAGGTGGTAATGAGGTGAATGATAAGAGTGTCTCTGGTGGGTGAGCGTGGTGGATGGTATGCCACACAGTATATGAGAGAAGCAGTGTGGTGTGGGTGGGCCCATGGCACTACCTGTACCCATAATGCCTCCACATCAGCTGGGACTTGAACATCCAGGCGTGACGGGCATAGTTCATCTTGACAGAAGAGGGCAACGCCCCCTCCGCATTCATGTGAACGAAGGTGATGAAAGAGTTGATATCCCTCAATATGATGCGTTTCAGGCACAATTTGCCAAGCTTCACATATGGCAACAATGTTGGCAGCTACTGATCGGACTGTGGTTGCCAGTTCGTCAAATTTAGTGGCTGAGAAAGTGACGTTGGGGAGCAGTAAAGACAGAAGACCGTACCATATTCATGGGACTTCAGTGTATTGGTATGGTCTGTCAGGAGTAGTTTTCTCTGGTTTTCTAGTGAAGGTGATGGTCCTAATGGGCTTCTGTTTATGACGTCCTTGTCTACGGCTACGAGAATGGAATATGTTCAGTGATTTAAGTAGGGCGATAACACCTGCCATTAGCATAACCGTTCCCAAGCTTTAGACGGTACAGGGAGCATCTGGAGTAAGTAATTGGTGAACATCTGTTGATATCAATTGTTGTGGACAGACGGAAGTGTTTGTCCGAAGTGGCCATAAACTCACTGGCGGCACTTTGAGAGCCAGACACTGGTAGACATCTGTTAATATTTGTCCAGTCGTAAACACTGCGAGTCCTTGTCTCCGGCACTTAAGGGGTCGCCGACACAGTACCCAAGGTATAAGTAAACACCGAAGAACTCTGGCATTTTGAAGGTGACCGACAAAGTGCCCACTGTCTGGTATTACACTGCTGTGTTTTGGTGCTTTTCCTTGGAATACACTATTATTGTACTGATCACTTGAATGTTTTGCTGATAAATCCCGGTGTAGTGAGGTTGGTAGGGAGTTGGGATATAACAGGGGAGGGCACAAACAGACTTGGCTGACTGATGAGGGAGGGAGGGAGTGTGCGTACGTGCGTGCGTGCGTGCGTGTGCTGTGATGTCACATAGGGGAGAGAGAGCACAACTGGGTGACGAGTCGGTGACACAGTTAAAGCCCACTCCCTCTGCACATACATTCACTTCATATACACCCACAGCCATGCTCTTCCTTTTCCTTATTTTATGTTTTATTATATTTTCTATATTTCCAAGTCACATTATGGTATTGTAATGATTTTTCCACAACTTTTATAGTTTCATTGTATGTAACAAAGGAAGCATGCCATCTCACAGGCCACCTCATCCTCTGTGTTTTTCCTCCTTTCAGTTATTCAACCTATCGCGCTAAACCAAATTTTAACCTAACGTTAAGTGAGAAAAGGTGTCAAAATGATTTTACCATTAAACCAAATTATCATTAAGTGAATAAATGCTAAATGGGGGATACATGTATACAAAATAACAGACAGTAATGATTTAGTGTATGTAGACAGAGAGAATGTAGAGAAACATGAGAGGAGGGAAAAAGGTAAAGTAATATATAAATTTAGTGTAATCAATGAATAACAAAAGAAACAATATTAACAGATGATTTTATCAATTAATTAGGAGAAATTTAAGGTATACTCAGCTGGCTAAGAATGTTTTCAAATTAAATAATTTATAATAGTAAACTAAAAAAAATTACCATGCCAAATTTCAAGTCATTTTGGATGAAAAATTATGATATATTGGAAGTTGATGGACAAAGGACATACAATTAAGCAACTTAGCCAAAGATAAAACTAAAGTTCACGACAGTCAAACCTGTTGGTATCCCAGAGTACACACATCCCATCTTTGGCACCAGAAATACACACACTGAAGGCTTCAGACACATGCATGTGTGTGATTGGAGCAGTGTGTGCCAGTAGGAAGGTTGGTGGAACACAGGCTGTTAATTCATCACTCACATGACTGGGAGTAACTGAGTACACCAAGATCTGACCTGATGCTAACCCAATCCACACTTGGCTACTTCCACAACTGCATAACATTACCTGAAATATAAAAACTTTCAATGTATAACTATTCTAAAACCTATATACTGTACTGCAGTGAGCAATGTACAAAATAATGACTGTAGCCTCTAAATCACTGGGAACACAATCTGTTCTCAGGTTGAATTTTCAAAACTAGGAGGATAAATCCTTGTATTGTATTTGTGTGTGTGTTATTCTTACACAAAACAAAAGTCTTACTTCATCATAATGTGGCACAGAAACCAGGGGGTGAGCCACAGTATCCTTGAGGCGCCGACAACGAATGATGCCATCGTGGTGGTGAGACGACAGTATATAAACACCATTCATACCTTGAAAACCATAAAATTATGAAATTATTATCAACAGCATAATACTGAATAACATGTTCATCAGCAGTCACACATTTTTAGGCTTTACATGAAAAAAAAAATGAAAGTGATAAGAATCCACGACCTTTTATACATCTATTACCATTCTGACAGATTTGGCTTTTCCATAAAGATGTTTTCACTTAGGTAAACAAAAATAATAAGATAAGCTTTACAAAATGGTTACATAACTTGGGTAAACAGTATGGGTGACGATGGCCTAAAGCATTTGACAAAATATTCAAACATTACATAAACTGCATCAGTAGGATGGTAAATGTTTGGTAACTCAAAACTGTCTTCTCTTCATACATAAAATAATATACTGTACTGTAGTTGGAGATCATACCTTTATTTATTCCAGAATTAAGAACGTGCGTGTGGGAGGGCATCAGGAGCAGCTCAGTGGGCGATATACTGGTGACATAAATGGCGGGAGTCTTCAGAGTTTGTACTAGAGCCAAGATGGGACGATCGTCAGCAGGAGAGCCAGCATATGTTCCCCAGCGTAATCCTCGCACTTCATGCAGCACCTCAGGAGCCTGTTAGAAAATAATTAAATAATATATAATAAATAATTAATTAAATAAAAGAGTAAAAAAAAAAAAGAGTACACAATTTTTTTTTTTTAATATCTCAACATATAAAGTGGACCAAACAATACTTTTGGTTTATTACCCTAAAATATTCATTATATATGTGTGTATCCCAACTGTAAGATATCATCGTGCTTTTTATCTTATCATCCATTCAATCTTGTTATCCTCTCAGTCTTATTATCCCTTCCTGTTATCTTCTCAGTGTTGTTATCACTTCTTGTTATCCTCATAGTCATATTATCCCTTCTTGTTATCCTCTGTCTCATTATTCCTTCTTGTTATCCTCTGTCTCATTATTCCTTCTTGTTATCCTCTCAGTCTTATTATCCCTTCTTGTTATCCTCTGTCTCATTATTCCTTCTTGTTATCCTCTCAGTCTTATTATCCCTTCTTGTTATCCTCATAGTCATATTATCCCTTCTTGTTATCCTGTCTCATTATCCCTTCCTGTTATCCTCTCAGGGTTGTTATCCCTTCTTGTTATCCTCTGTCTTATTATCCCTTCTTGTTATCCTCAGTGTTATTATCCCTTCTTGTTATCCTCATAGTCATATTATCCCTTCTTGTTATCCTGTCTCATTATCCCTTCCTGTTATCCTCTCAGGGTTGTTATCCCTTCTTGTTATCCTCTCAGTCTTATTATCCCTTCTTGTTATCCTCAGTGTTATTATCCCTTCTTGTTATCCTCTCAGTCTTATTATCCCTTCTTGTTATCCTCTGTCTCATTATTCCTTCTTGTTATCCTCTGTCTCATTATTCCTTCTTGTTATCCTCTCAGTCTTATTATCCCTTCTTGTTATCCTCATAGTCATATTATCCCTTCTTGTTATCCTCTCAGTCTTATTATCCCTTCTTGTTATCCTCATAGTCATATTATCCCTTCTTGTTATCCTGTCTCATTATCCCTTCTTGTTATCCTCTCAGTCTCATTATCCCTTCCTGTTATCCTCTCAGGGTTGTTATCCCTTCTTGTTATCCTCTCAGTCTCATTATCCTTTCTTGTTATCCTCTCAGTCTCATTATCCCTTCTTGTTATCCTCTCAGTCTTATTATCACATCTTGTTATCCTCTCAGTCTCATTATCCCTTCCTGTTATCCTCTCAGCCTTATTATCCCTTCCTGTTATCCTCTCAGTCTCATTATCCCTTCTTGTTATCCTCTCAGTCTCATTATCCCTTCCTGTTATCCTCTCAGTCTCATTATCCCTTCCTGTTATCCTCTCAGTCTTATTATCCCTTCTTGTTATCCTCTCAGGGTTGTTATCCCTTCTTGTTATCCTCTCAGTCTCATTATCCCTTCCTGTTATCCTCTGTCTTATTATCCCTTCTTGTTATCCTCTCAGGTTGTTATCCCTTTGTTATCCCTTCTTGTTATCCTGTCTCATTATCCTTCCTGTTATCCTCTCAGTCTTATTATCCCTTCCTGTTATCCTCTGTCTCATTATCCCTTCCTGTTATCCTCTCAGTCTCATTATCCCTTCCTGTTATCCTCTCAGTCTCATTATCCCTTCCTGTTATCCTCTCAGGGTTGTTATCCCTTCTTGTTATCCTCTCAGTCTCATTATCCTTCTTGTTATCCTCTGTCTTATTATCCTTCTTGTTATCCTCTCAGTCTTATTATATCACATCTTGTTATCCTCTCAGTCTCATTATCCTTCCGTTATCCTCTGTCTCATTATCCCTTCCTGTTATCCTCTCAGTGTTATTATCCCTTCTTGTTATCCTCTCAGTCTTGTTATCCCTTCTTGTTATCCTCTCAGGGTTGTTATCCCTTCTTGTTATCCTCTGTCTCATTATCCCTTCCTGTTATCCTCTCAGTCTTATTATCCCTTCCTGTTATCCTCTGTCTCATTATCCCTTCCTGTTATCCTCTCAGTCTCATTATCCCTTCCTGTTATCCTCTCAGTCTCATTATCCCTTCCTGTTATCCTCTCAGGGTTGTTATCCCTTCTTGTTATCCTCTCAGTCTCATTATCCCTTCTTGTTATCCTCTGTCTTATTATCCCTTCTTGTTATCCTCTCAGTCTTATTATCACATCTTGTTATCCTCTCAGTCTCATTATCCCTTCCTGTTATCCTCTGTCTCATTATCCCTTCCTGTTATCCTCTCAGTGTTATTATCCCTTCTTGTTATCCTCTCAGTCTTGTTATCCCTTCTTGTTATCCTCTGTCTCATTATCCCTTCTTGTTATCCTCTCAGTCTTATTATCCCTTCTTGTTATCCTCTCAGTCTTATTATCCCATCTTGTTATCCTCTCAGTCTTATTATCCCTTCCTGTTATCCTCTCAGTCTTATTATCCCATCTTGTTATCCTCTCAGTCTTATTATCCTGTCTTGTTATCCTCTCGTCTCATTATCCCTTCTTGTTATCCTCTAAGTCTCGTTATCCCTTCTTGTTATCCTCTAAGTCTCGTTATCCCTTCTTGTTATCCTCTCAGTCTTATTATCCCATCTTGTTATCCTCTCAGTCTTATTATCCCTTCTTGTTATCCTCTCAGTCTTATTATCACATCTTGTTATCCTCTCAGTCTTATTATCCCTTCCTGTTATCCTCTCAGTCTTATTATCCCATCTTGTTATCCTCTCAGTGCTATTATCCCTTCCTGTTATCCTCTCAGTCTTATTATCCTGTCTTGTTATCCTCTCAGTCTCATTATCCCTTCCTGTTATCCTCTCAGTCTTATTATCCCTTCCTGTTATCCTCTCAGTCTTATTATCCCATCTTGTTATCCTCTCAGTGCTATTATCCCTTCCTGTTATCCTCTGTCTTATTATCCTGTCTTGTTATCCTCTCAGTCTCATTATCCCTTCCTGTTATCCTCTCAGTCTTATTATCCCTTCCTGTTATCCTCTCAGTCTTATTATCCTGTCTTGTTATCCTCTCAGTCTCATTATCCCTTCCTGTTATCCTCTCAGTCTTATTATCCCTTCCTGTTATCCTCTGTCTTATTATCCTGTCTTGTTATCCTCTCAGTCTCGTTATCCCTTCTTGTTATCCTCTAAGTCTCGTTATCCCTTCTTGTTATCCTCTCAGTCTTATTATCCCTTCTTGTTATCCTCTCAGTCTTATTATCACATCTTGTTATCCTCTCAGTCTTATTATCCCTTCCTGTTATCCTCTCAGTCTTATTATCCCATCTTGTTATCCTCTCAGTCTTATTATCCCTTCCTGTTATCCTCTCAGTCTTATTATCCCTTCTTGTTATCCTCTCAGTCTTATTATCCCTTCCTGTTATCCTCTCAGTCTTATTATCCTATCTTGTTATCCTCTCAGTCTTATTATCCCTTCCTGTTATCCTCTCAGTCTTATTATCCCTTCCTGTTATCCTCTCAGTCTTATTATCCCTTCCTGTTATCCTCTCAGTCTTATTATCCCTTCCTGTTATCCTCTCAGTCTTATTATCCTATCTTGTTATCCTCTCAGTCTTATTATCCCTTCCTGTTATCCTCTCAGTCTTATTATCCCTTCCTGTTATCCTCTCAGTCTTATTATCCCTGAGTCTTTACCTTTGTTTGGATTACACTATGTTGTTTATGCTCCACAATGTACACCTCCACACCTCCACTCACCTGAGGGTTCTGCGGTGGTCCAGTGTTACTCACACTTGGGTGAGGACTTGCGAAAAGTTGTTGTGGGGTTTGTCCGTATGTTTTGATCATTGCTTTACGAGCCTCACGACTGATCTCGTCGCTGCCACTCTCAACGTCATAGCCAAAGTATGTCTGACGGATGGGGTAGGAAGGTAGTTGAATTCATACTCAGTTCTAGTAATTATGAAACAGATATCCCTTCAACAAAAATGTATCCAATATTTATAATTCTAATTCATGGTCAATATTAACTTTTGATCAGTGAATAAGAAACAGTGGATAGGGCAACCAGATCAAGTAGTAGGAAAACCTTCAAAGTAATAATTAAAGTTGCATTTTAGAAGGAAAGTGCGTCATTATATGTTTAAAAAATATATGAAGAAAAAGTTCCATGTAATAGTAACTGAGTCCTCATTAGTAATACCTGAACATATAGCCACACAAAGAATATGTGAGCCAGTTAAGATACATGAGTCCTGGTCACTTACAGCGGGATGAAAGACATTGATGGCATCTACAGCTGCTCGTCCAGTTTGCTTGTAGCCAAACACGAGATCAATCCAGTGATGCAGATTCTGTGTGACTAGCGGAGATTCTAAAGCTGCACGGTGAATTAAAACAAACCTGTGGGTGGGTACATCTTGTGAGTAAGAATCAAGATACTGTATTTAAATTTCTTCAAATCCAAAATTAATATCAAGGGACATATTAAGAGGAACTAATGAAAAAGATATAATTAACATGATGTACCTTTTCTGATACTGAATTTTAGCTGTAATTAGCATTAGATCTGTATTTTATAAGCAGGCTATACCTCTTTTTCTCTTGTACAAGTGTAAGCCACTGCCACTAACATTTAGTTACTAAGCTTCAAGTATCATCCTATATCATTACATTTTTAACAGTAATCAATAAAACACTGACCATGGAGAACCTTTCCCCAAAAGTGCACATCTCTTGTGCATACATTCATACCTTAACCAAAAATATGTATGTTTCCCCATTGTATTATTTAATTTGATCTATGGTCTCTATTATGAGGTACTAATATACTGAGATAATGATGGGAAATTCCATATAGGTACTGTACTAGAAATGAACACAGTCGTGTCGCATCTTCCACACATTTAACTTATGCGCATTCAACTTTATGCGCCTGGCTTAGGAAAAAAAAAAAAAAAAGAACAATGCAGTGAGTTTGGGAGTGTATGGCTGGGGGAGATACTTCCACCGGCACCTCTCTTGGCCTCAGTTGCCGCATGTACTGAGCAGGGGAGGGGGTTTGGGTTGTGTGCCTCTGCCAACTGACCTTCAGCAACAGTTGCTAAGGGTCGGTCAACAGAGGAAGCACATCCCAGCTCAGCTGCGATGCAGTGTGTGCACCATCTTGTGTAATTTTAGCTTTTTTTATACTCTCATTATTTTTCCTAAATATTCTCTGCTGAAATCAATTTGAAAATCAGTGACAAAGAGGATAAAGTAAACTTACAGCGGAGGTGATTGTGTGGTGCACATTTAAACTGAAATAGGCCTAAGCATCTAGGTTGCCAGATGCACTATTGACAAACTGCCCACTGCTTCCACACTTACAATCACCTACCACACAGAATACACA
This sequence comes from Homarus americanus, assembly GCF_018991925.1. NCBI lineage: Eukaryota > Metazoa > Arthropoda > Malacostraca > Decapoda > Nephropidae > Homarus > Homarus americanus. The sequence continues at coordinate 24,811,162 of NW_024722227.1, read as the reverse complement.
CCCATGTTCTTCATATTTCTTATTTTATAGTTTTATTTTATATTTTCTTTATTCATTAGTAACATTCGAGTACTTAAATGGTTTTTCCACAACTTTCATAGTTTTATTATATGTAACAATGTCAACATGTATTACCATCTCTCGTAGGCCACAGCTGACTGGTATTTCTGACTCCCAGCGCATGTTTCAGAAAAACAGACTTATTTAACAATTAATCTTCTGTACATAAATGATGTGGCTTAGAAGTAAAGAAAATATAATATAAACAATAAAATAAGAAAAATAAAGCTCACATGTGGGAAGTAAATGTGTTATTAGGAGGTGAGTTACTGGACTTTAAATGTGACACACCCACCACAGTGGCCACCACACATCTGTGAGTCACCTGAGCTGGGTGATTGCCTGCACTGTGTTGTGAGCTGGATGCGTGGGAGGTATGCGTATGGAAGAACTTATTCTTTGTACATAAAATAACATACAGTATTACCCCGCTTTACACGGTTTCACTTTCCGCGATTTCTCATTTACGCGGTACCTGGCCAGAACCGGACTTTCACTTTCCGCGGTGCATCTACTCATATACGCGGTGAAGTATAATTTTTTTTTTATTTTTTTTTATTTAGCTCATAAAATTCATACAAATTTCCCGGCCAGAATATAATTTACAATGCTGGAATTCTTACAATATGATGATCATTTTGAATATAAACATCATGGATTTTGCATAAGACATACAAATCTTAGATCTTATGTAATAATTTGGTTTACGCAAAGCAAATATTTTATCCTTTGTGCAGAATAACAAGTTTACATTCAAAATATTCCCTGACCTGCAAGGAATCCAGAAATGTCAATTATATTATCCTAACTTCAGTCTGAGTTATTATTTATTACTAAAAATGTAAATATACTATTTTCTCCAAAAGCTTCTCTGGTAGGGAGGAAAGGTGGGGGGTGGGGTGGGTAGAGAGAGGGAGGGAGGGAGGAGGAGGGAGGGAGAGGGAGGAGGGAGGGAGGGAGGAACCCAGCTAGGCGGAGTATTTTGATTGACAGATAGTGTCCTTGAAGAATATTTCTTTGTTTATTTACTGAAGATATATGTTTTAGCTCATAAAATTCATACAAATTACCCGGCCAGAATATAATTTACATTGCTGGAATTCTTACAATATGATGATCATTTTGAATATAAACATCATGGATTTTGCATTAGACATACAAATTTTAGATCTAATGTAATAATTTGGTTTACACAAAGCAAATATTTTATCTTTTGTGCAAAATATATGAAGTTTACATTCAAAATATTCCCTGACCTGCAAGGAATCCAGAAATGTCAATTATATTATCCTAACTTTAGTCTGAGGTATTATTTATTACTAAAAGTTAAAATCTAGTTTTTTCACCCAACATTTCTCTGGTAGGGAGGGAAGGTGGGGGGTGGGGGGGAGGGTTGGGACCGACGACCCAGCTGGCGTGAGTGTGAGGAGGGGGGGAGGCAAGGTGGGGTACTTTGATTGACAGATAGTGTCGTGAAGAATATTTTTTTTTTTTATTAACTGAAGATATTTGTTTTAGCTCATAAAATTCATACAAATTACTCCGGCCAGAATATAATTTACATTGCTGGAATTCTTACAATATGATGATCATTTTGAATATAAACATCATGGATTTTGCATTAGACATACAAATTTTAGATTTAATGTAATAATTTGGTTTACACAAAGCAAATATTTTATCTTTTGTGCAAAATATATGAAGTTTACATTCAAAATATTCCCTGACCTGCAAGGAATCCAGACATGTCAATTATATTATCCTAACTTTAGTCTGAGGTATTATTTATTACTAAACGTTAAAATGTAGTGTTTTCACCCAATCGTTTCTCAGAGGTAGGAGCTAGTGAGCTGGGAAGAGGGGGGGGGGGGATTTGAGTCCATTATTTGAATGGACATTAACCTGGCGACTGTATTTCTTTTAAATATTAATTGTGTGAGCATACCACCATAAAATTTAGATGTTATTTTTACTACAGGTATTAAATGCAGTACTGTATACTGTGGGTTCAATTGACTGCGTAAATCGGGGTACTACTGTACTGTATACTGTACCAGTAAAAAAATATATATACAGTAGTACCCGATTTACGCTGAACCCACAGGGTACCAAGGAAAGTGAAAACCGAGTAAAGTAAACAACAGAACATATGGGATTAATTCCAATAGAGACTGGCCCGACCCCCAAACTCCACTTTTTGGACACATTACAGGTTGTACCTCTCTAGTCCGGCATTCTGTGGTCCGGAAACTCCAGTGGTCCGGAACGATTTTAGTTTGTCCAATAGGTAGATGGGCAGCTCTTTTTTTTTTTTTTTATCTGAATTATTATTATTATTACAGGAGTATTAAAGTTTTGCCCCTCAGGCCCCAATGTGGGTCAGTGACCTATGCCCGGGTGGGCTAATCACCTTAAAAAAAACAAAAAAACAAAGCCGCGGAAAATTAAGGTTTGTTTACATCCGGCAGTTCGGCTGCTCTCTCTCTCTCTCTCTTTCTGCTTGTCTATAGAGAGTACAACATTTAACCCTTCAATATATATATGAGCAGTAAATAAGTGTTGCTTTCATATTCTTATGTAGAGTAATGACGATATGTTTTCACATGTGCGCACTTACATACGCGCAGTCTCACTTTTTTTTACCATTAATGGTTAGCTACTTATATTGTTTCATTCATTAGCATTAAATAACATTACAGGTACTTCAAACAACCATATTAATTTTTTTACATTAATTTTACTACAGCTAAACTCAGGGTCTTATTTTCTTCAGTTTTATATGTAGAACCAATCAGTCACTGGTTTTGTAAGCTTTAACATAAACAATGCCAGCAGCCGTCTCGTCTCGTCTCGTCTCCTCTAATATTCCACGTATTATTAATAAATTGTATTGTTAATTTTGCACACACAAACATTAATTCAATAAAAGCATATTCAGAAACATTAATTAAAACATAAATGAACAGTAAATAAGTGTTGCTTTCATATTCTTATGTAAAGTAATGACGATATGTTTTCACGTGTGAGCATGCGCACTTACATACGCGATCTCTCTTTTTTCTTTACCATTATCGTTAGCTACTTCTATTGTTCCATTTATTAACATTAAATAACATAACTTAAAACAACCATATTAATTTTACTACAGCTACAACCAAGGTCTTATTTTCGTCAGTTTTATATGTAGAACCAGTCAGTCACTGGTTTTGTAATCAATGAAAACAATGCTGTGTCATTTCCTCGTGTGTTTTAATATTCTACGAATTATTAATGAATTGTATTGCTCATTTTGCACACATAAACATTAATTCAATAAAAAAGACATTCAGTAATAAACAATAATGAATCTTTTGTACATAAGAGAAATGATGCTGTTTACACGATTATGCACATCGTCTGCACGTTGGCGGGCCGTTCAAACAAGTCGAAATTCAAGTTTCCGCCGTCAAAATTTTTATTTATTTATTTTTGTGTGTGTTCCAATAAAATATGTTAAGAATTACAAACTCGCGAAATTTGAGAAGCTACTATACGACATTTAACCCTGCAATATGTCTTCAAAGAGACCATGATGCAGAGTAAGTGTTGCTAGTGCTTCCAAGCATAAGCACAAGTCACTATCTGTCCAAGAAAAGGGTGAATTTCCATGGTCCGGCACCGGTCAGGTCCCGAGGTTGCCAGACTAGATAGGTACAGCCTGTACCTATGTTGTAGAAAAAAAATAAAAAATAAATTTTATGATGGTATGCTCACACAATTAATATTTAAGAGAAATACAGTCGCCAGGTTAATGTCCATTCAAATAATGGACTCAAATCCCCCCCCCCCACCTCTTCCCAGCTCACTAGCTCCTACCTCTCTGAGAAATTTTTGAGTGAAACCACTAGATTTTAACGTTTAGTAATAAATAATACCTCAGACTAAAGTTAGGATAATATAATTGACATTTCTGGATTCCTTGCAGGCCAGGGAATATTTTGAATGTAAACTTCATATATTTTGCACAAACGATAAAATATTTGCTTTGTGTAAACCAAATTATTACATTAGATCTAAAATTTGTATGTCTAAAGCAAAATCCATGATGTTTATATTCAAAATGATCATCATATTGTAAGTATTCCAGCAATGTAAATTATATTCTGGCAGGGTAATTTGTATGAATTTTATGAGCTAAATAAAAAAAAAAAAAAATAAATTATACTTCACCGCGTATATGAGTAGATGCACCACGGAAAGTGAAAGTCCGGTTCTGGCAAGGTACCGCGTAAATGAGAAAAAGCGGAAAGTGAAACCGTGTAAAGCGGGGTAATACTGTATACAGCAGACCATCCATTAACGAGTGGTTCAATTTACGAGGTTTCAGTTAATGAGTACAAATTCTATTAACGACAGCCTTACGAGAAACACATTTTGGTGCAAGCATCAGCTGATCGACTCGTCCGCCAATAATCGGTTCTATGTATACCTTTGTTTCCAGTGGAGTAAACATCGAGAAGTTATGCTCTTGAATATTTTTGCATTTTTATATTAAAATTATTGGTCATTCTGAAATTTAGTTAAGATATTGATAATATACAGTGCAGTGTGTTTTGAAATAAAAAAAATCTAGACCAGGATTTCGGAAGATTCGGACAAAAAATTTGGGGGTTATGGACTAAGAAGCATTCCCAAAACAGGGTGAAGGTAGTTTTAGCAGAATGTAAATTGCATTGCTGGAATCTTTGTAAGACAGTAAATAATTTGAATATAGACGTCATATATTTTGCACAAGAGATAAAAATTTTAGTCCTAAAGTGTAGTATATTTAAGTACATGTTTTTCATCTTGTATTTTTGGGTTGATGTACATAACTTTGTACATACTTTTTAAATAATTTTAAGGGAATTCTGTGAGTTGGAACTAATTACCCAATATCCCATTAAAATACAGTGACGCCTCGTTTAACGAACTGCCTTCCATAAGGATCTTCAATTCGGTTAACGAACAAAAATTCGGTTAACGAATTTCTTACGAACTGACCTCAACATGTTTTCGCTTGCACTGACCGGTCAACCAGCTTTAGTATCAGTCCGCCAATACATTAATCGGTTCTAGGGCTTAAATTCCTTACTATTTTAGTAAATATCAAGTAGTTTATACTATTCAATAATTTTAAAAGTTTAATATTCAATTTTTTAGTCATTTTAACAATTATTGAACATAATTGAAGGTAAAGTGACTAGTTTAATGTGCGGCATCCAGCCTCTTAACACAGCAAACAGGCGTTAGTCTCTCTCTGTCTTCACTGGAGGTAACATCTTGCTTGAGGCTCTCTTCAACTAAACGCTTTTTTTCTGTGTTTCCAAGCAAATTATTGGTCATTTTGAAATATATTTTACATATTGACAATATATAATGCAGTGCAGTGTTGATTTAAAGAAAATAATCTTGAATTACACCAAGAGAGCTAAAATTTTATGGGTGAAATGGCGCCATGGGGTGACTTCTCTTCCACCCCAATGCCTTCTCTTTTTCCTTCTCCTCCACCCCCATTCTAAATCCCATCATCATCATAATCATCCAGGAGCCTTCTACATACACACCTCAAAGTAAGTGAACTTTTCTACCATTTTTGTTGAATTTAGGAAATTTTCGGTGAGCTGGAACCAATTACCCAAAAACCCATTGAAACAATGGTTTTGGTTAACGAACGACCTTCTGGAACGGATTGAGTTCGTTAACCGAGGGGTCACTGTAATAGATTCAGTTTACGAGATTTTCAGTTAACGAGTGACTCTGTGGAACCAATTGTGCTCGTTAATGGAGGAACCACTGGGTATAACAGAAAAAAATACTGCACTGTCATTTAGCAGGAGATGGTGAGAGAGCAGAGCAGTGAGTGAGGAAATGCCAGCTGTAGCTCTCCCTCCCTCCCACCCTCAGTAAATGCTTCTACACACATAATAATTAAGTCCCTTTATGTTTTTGACCTTATGATAATAATTTTTTTTTTTTTGCATAATACAGTGTGTACTGTAGGTAGTAGGTAGTAGGCAGCTATCAAACAGGGAAGTACTACCGCCTGGGAAGATATTGGAAGCATAATGTATTGTCTAATGGTAGACCCTGCTGCCATATATGACCAAGTCCCAGGTTGCTGATCTGACTTTCTGCCTCATTTACACATAATTGCAGGGTCTCAATTGTTCCTCTTACTTTGACAACACAACATACATATACCGGGTATTGTTTCTCACTGTTGATTTTTTTTCTTTATAGTTCTTTTTTATTATTATTATCAGTATTATTTTATTTTAAATTTTGTATTTTTTATTATAAATTTTATTTAATATGAATTATTATTATTATAATTATTATTACATCCCCCCCCCTCCCCAAGGCTCTGATGTGGGTCTGTGACTTGTGCCCAGGTGGGCTAATCCCTGTAAAAAAAACACTGAAATAGGCCTAACAAGCCAAGTCGCCAGATGCGCTATTGACAGGTATATACAGGTTGTACCTCTCTAGTCCGGCAACCTCGGGACCTGACCGGTGCCGGACCATGGAAATTCACCCTTTTCCTAGACAGACAGTGACTTGTGCTTATGTTTGCACCACTTTCACTGCTGCATGGTCTCTTTGAAGACATATTGAAGGGTTAAATGTCGTACAGTAGCTTCTCAAATTTTGTGAGTTTTTAATTCAACGTTTTTTATTTGGACACACAAAAAAAAAACTACATAAATTAAAATTTTGACGGCGGAAACTCGAATTTCGACGGGTTTGAACGGCCCGCCAACGTTCAGACGACGTGCACAATCGTGTAAACAGCGTCATTTATCTATGTACAAAAGATTCATTATTGTTTATTACTAAATGTCTTTTATATTGAATTAATGTTTATGTGTGCAAAATGAGCAATACAATTCATTAATAATAAGTAGAATATTAAAACACACGAGGAAATGACACAGCATTGTTTTCGTTGATTACAAAACCAGTGACTGATTGGTTCTACATATAAAACAAGAAAATAAGACCCTGGTTGTAGCTGTAGTAAAGTTAATGTAAAAATTAATATGGTTGTTTGAAGTAATGTTATTTAATGTTAATAAATGGAACAATATAAGTAGCTAACCATTAATGTTAAAGAAAAAAAGTGAGATCGCATATGTAAGTGCACACAGGTGAAAACATATCGTCATTACTCTACATAAGAATATGAAAGCAACACTTATTTACTGTTCATATATATTGAAGGGTTAAATGTTGTACTCTGTATAGACAAACAGAGAGAGAAAGAGCCGAACTGCTGGATGTAAACAAATCTTAATTTTCCGCGGCTTTGTTGTTGTTTTTTTTTACGGGGATTAGCCCACCTGCGCACAGGTCACTGACCCACATTGGAGCCTGAGGGTCGAAAATGTAATAATCCTGTAATAATAATAATAATAATAATAATAATAATAATAATAATAATAATAATAATAATAATAATAATTAAGATAAGTAAAAAAAAAAAAAGCTGGTTATCTACCTATTTGGCAAATTAAAATCGTTCCGGACCATAGAATGCCGGACTAGAGAGGTACAACCTGTATAACCGTGTACAGTAAAACTTTGATAAATCGGACTTCAATACATCGGAATTCACTTTTTTCGGACTCTGTGAGGTGCTCTGGTCTCCAGAAATCCAAAAATACTAAGAAAAAAAATTGTAAGTCCAGTACAGTACAGTATATAGTTTAAGAAATGGGGAACATTAAATTAAATCGTATAAAAAGAACAACACTTACTAAATACTGTAAGCAAACTGGGGCTGATCAGGTGTTGCCCCATTCACCAGGTTTATTTATTTATTGATTCAGTATTATATTCTCATATGATTGGCCTCTTATGGTTTATGGCTCATCATGATTAACATAACATCTTCGGTAATAAAGAAAAAATACAATACTGTATGTAATTTGTAATATAACTTGAAAATAAAAGGATAAGCCGTATCAGAAAGTTATTTACTCAAGATGTATTCATGAGAGCTTTCAGCAGACCAGCTCACAACAGGGGTCACTATAACACACTGTATAGTATGTGATATGAAGATACCTTCTTAACAACGTTATGTAATACCTTTGAGTGTTATATGATGGCTTAATATGGCTACTTGTACACTTAGACAATTGATTAATGAATAAACCAGGGTATATGCAGATACATAATACTGTACACTGCAATATTACTTATTAAAGTGATGATAAATACACAACTTCACTGTATTAATTTAGTAAGTGTTGAAGACAGACATTGTGGTAAGCCAATCAGCTGTTTGCCCTTTGTAAACAAATAAGAACATAATAACATAAAAATGAAGGAAACTGCAGTGGGCCTATTGGCCTATACTGGGCAGTCCCATTTACACCCAACCCCTATTGCTCATATATCCATCCATCCTATGTTTGAAGCTATCCAGCGTATTTGCCTGAAGGAGTTCAGTCCTGAGGGCTACGTTCTCCCCCATGGCATTCAGTGTGGGATTCTTTTTTCAGGAAAGCTGATTCTTTAAGGAAAATATTTTATCAACCTGGCACCAACTGATCCTAAATTATATGAGAATTGTGGTGGAATTGCATAAAGAAGTGTTGAAGGAATCTTAGGGGAGAGAGGGGGAGGGAGCCACCCACCCATGCTACCACCCCTACCCTCTGCCAGCTGCTCCCAGATAAACATTCGTCTTCCACATACAATATACTCCTACACTTATTTTATCTTTATAGTACTGTACAGTATACAGTTTACTCTTTATTCATAAGACAAATACAGTTCTGTGGTTACTTACATATAACACTTTACAGTAAATAACAATCATCTGATGACAACAGTTGTTGACAACCAGACTTATGTTTGGTTTTCAACCCAGAGAGTTCGGTTTCATTGTTTTATTGTTGATGTAATATTCTTTTAATAACCTTCTTATATACTTAAAGACCTTAGTAGTTGAAGTGCAGTAAATGTAATATCATAACAACAACTGATTTTCTTTAAACAGTTCAGATAAGCAGTGCTTATTGAGGCCAACTAACTACCTCTGGTTGGCAGTACAGTGGTGGTACAGCAGTAATACATGTACCTCTCACTGCTGTGTAATGGGTTCAATCCCCACCCAGGACAGATGTGAGAAGGGTGCTATCCAGTGTGACCTTACCAAATATCACAGGTTTTCTCTAGGAACTCCAGTTTCCTTCTTTACTAATGCAGGACAATGCAGGTCATTAAAAAAAAAAAAAAAAACAGACTACCTACCCAAACAGATAGTAAGGTGATAGGTAGTTAGTTGAGCCACTCATTAAGGTAAGGATTGGGTATATGTTAACAAGAGAGACTTACCTTCGTGGGTCGTCACAGCTCCAAGGAGGCAGCTGGACATGGTGCACTCTTTCACCACTCTGTCGCACACCCATGTTAAAACCTGGAGAACAAGGCTCTGTCACTTGGTAAATTGCTTTGTAAATAATCATTGTGGGTTTCAAACTTAACTCAACAAAAAATTTTAAAAGAAAAATGTCTATACTGTCCTTTATGTTTTTCCCAGTTATTCAGGAGCTGTAAAAGGTAAACAATACTGCCTCACTTTATCCCTGTCAGTGTTCATATAATCCTCCAAACAGGGCTCACCATTTTTCACAAATTCCCAATTTTTGGATTTGCAAATGCTAAGAACATGCCCCCCCCCCCCAAAAGGAATATGACACCAGAAACTTAACCCTTTACTTGTTTAATCTATTACGAGAATAAAAGGTGAGAGAGAGAGAGAGAGCGGTGAACTTGCTGGCTTATTACTAATTTGTTTTGAAACAATGGTGGCCTATCAGTGTTATGTTTGTGGATAAGCCTTGCTGTTTTGACAAAAATGTAAAATCTTATTTTGTTCAAAATTGCATTGCAATTAATCTTAATTAAGGACTTGAGGTCAAAACTTATACGTACTCAGATTAATTGTTATAATGATTTGAAATATTTAAATTTTGGGGACAGCCCTAATTACTGGAACTTGCTATGTGTAATTTTTTGGAAGTGAATTTAGGTGTGTCAGTTATTTTGGATGTACTAAAATATTTAAATAAGTTAACTTCCAATTCCATGATAAGAAGTGTTTCTTCTGCTTTCACCAAGTACTTTACAATATAAGGTCTTTGTACTGTATCTCTAAAATGCTTCAGAAATGTGAAGTATTTCTCTATCCAATGCATTTGATTAGTTGGCTGTCTGCCTTTCAACACCCTCCTTATGTATATAAGTACTGAATTAAGATTGTGTACATTTACCTTCTGAATTTAGAAAAATCTCAGGAAGGAAGAAAAACTCAGGAATGAGCTCTTTGAAATCTGTTGTGGAGTCACAGGAAGCAAGCCGCCATGTGGTTTGTACAGCGTGGAAAGTGCGATCCGGGATGTCAAAGTTACCATCTGCAAATATAGAATTCCTTTTAATGTACAGTATCCTGTATTGGTACACGTTTGAAAAAGAATAACAGAGCAAATGTGAGGTGACAGCTGCAGTTTGTAGACGACACTATTCTGATGAGCGATTTAAAAAAGTTGCTTATGGTAGTGAATGATTTTGGAAGAAAGTGTTGTAGATAGTTAAGAGTGCAGGGGCAGATCCAGGAATACCAAAAAGGGGTGTCCAAGAAATCATGGGTGGGGGAACACGGCGAGGCGAGGTGAGCACAGCGAGCCCACCCAGCTGTGAGCCCCCACCCAGAAAACTTGTGAAATCTAACCAATATATGATGGCCATTTTGAGCCATGTGTACTTGATATTAGAAGATATTCTGAGGTCAATAGTACTGTAATTACTTTTTACTATACAAAAATGCCTGAGTACAATACTGCATCAATGAATAAGTATTGGAATTTTTTGATGAAAAGGGGGAGGGTCTGTACCCCCAGGACCCTCCCTGGATCTGCCCTTGGAGTACTTACCGTATGAAGAAAATTAAAGTGATGAACATAAGTAAAAAGAAAGTCAGATCAGCAACCTGGGACTTGGTCACAATTTTTGTGATGCCATATGGCAGCAGGGTCTACCATTAGACAACACATTATGCTTCCAATATCTTCCCAGGTGGTAGTACCTCCCTGTTTGGTAGCTGCTGACCTATCGGTCAGGTCAGTTCACATTGGTCAGTAGTGGAGTATACCTCTACATGGTCTACTGCACAAGCTTTCTCTACTTGTTTCTCCATCATTACCCAGTGTTTGAGTCATTATATCATAACCCTGGACCAAGCATCTCAAAAAGAGCCTCTAAGAAGAAACCTATCCAGTGAAGGGGCACATACAAGAGCTTAAACATCCAAGATAATATATAAATTTTTATTTGAGCAGATCAAGGAAAAGTACCATTGTTTTTTGTTTAGTTTTTTCCCTTGGGAGGTGTCCCTCATATTTTGTAAAATCTTGTAATTTGTAAGGGCTAGAGACCATTTTATTTCGAATTATGGGTTTTTTACTGTATTGGCTTTAATGGGGATACTGTCTAAACAGATTTGATATAGGCCTGATGAGAGTTTATAGGTACAAGAGATGACACTTCATGTGTAAATGTGCTGGAGGTGGATGGGTGAGAATGGCCATTGCCACATTCTCCAGTTTGTTTTTATTTAATCATTACTATTACAAATAATATAACATTAAATAATAAAAAAAACTATAATACCTGTATATAATTTGTAACTTGACTTCAAAATAAAAGGACAAGCTGTATCAGAAGATAATCTCTTCCCTGACCACTGATCCTCTCCCTCTGTGAAGGCCTGACTATTATTGATTCATTATTACTATGTCTGCGGACCATAAGTCCACGTCGACAATACTTGTGAGTATATAAGGAAAAAAGTTATCATAGTGTTGGATGGATATATTTTCAGCCCGCAAGAATAAAAGCGGCTGAACGTACAGTATTCTCTTTCAGTAGATCATGCTGGGCTTATATTTAGGCCTAAAAGATCCTGATTGGACAGCCATAATTTTGAGAATCAGTTACTGATTAATCTTAAAAGAAAAATTTACAAATAAACAAATGTAATGCTGTGTCTTTTATTTTTATCTTTATCTAACTACAGGTGCTCCCTGACTTACGACCACATGGACTTACATCCATGGGTACTTACGACCTGCTCTGACCTTATGACCGTTGGGACGTACGACTGCGACCGTCGTGACCAAAAATATTTTCAAATGATGCGCGCATTTTCTATACCGAAACGTTTCTGTCCCGGGCGAGAGGGTGGTTTGTCTCGGGTCGCCTCGTGGGTTCACTCACTCAGTGGAGCGCTTAGTTGGTGTTTGGCTATCGTATTTTATACTGATCGCGCTGTGAACTTTCATTATTATCGTATTTAATTGACTTTATAATGACTGGAAAGCGTAAAAGTGAGAGTGCTGGTGGTGCTCCAAGGAAAAGGAGACAGGCAATTACTTTTGAGATGAAAAAGAAGATAATAACTCAGCATGAGAAAGGAAAAACAGTAGCAACGATCTCACGTGACCTAGGTTTCTCACACTCGACCATATCCACTATTCTGAAGGACAAGGAACGTATTCGTGAAGTAGTGAAAGGAACAACACCTATAAAGGGAACTATAATATCAAAGAGAAGACAAGGTCCTATTCACGATATGGAAAAATTATTGGTGATATAAATAGAAGACCAGATACAGAAGCGTGTACCCTTAAGCCTTCTAACCATACAGGTTAAAGCAAGAAGCCTGTTCCAAAGCCTGAAGGAGCAGGCAGGAGATGAATGTGATCAAACCTTTACAGGAAGTCATGGGTGGTTTGATAGATTTAAAAAACGCTACAGTCTACATAATGTTAAGGTGAGTGGAGAGGCAGCTAGTGCCGATGTTGGTGCTGCCGAATCTTTTAAGGAGGAGTTAGATGATGTTATTGTGGAAGGGAATTATTTGCCTGAGCAAATATTCAATGTGGATGAGACTGGATTATTGTGGAAGCGCATGCCTGAGCGGACATACATCCACAAAGAGGCGAAAACAATGCCCGGATTCAAGGCATTCAAGAACAGAATTACACTTCTGTTGGGGGTGAATGTTGCTGGTTTCAAGCTAAAGCCCTTCATGATCTATCATTCAGAGAACCCCAGGGCTTTTAAACATGTCAGCAAGCACACACTGCCAGTGTTTTATCGCAGTAACAAGAAAGCCTGGATGACCCTAGTACTGTTTGAGGATTGGTTCATGACTTGTTTCATTCCACGAGCCAAGGAGTATTGTCTGCAACAAAGGATTCCATTCAAGATTTTACTGATTTTGGATAATGCTCCGGGACACCCACCACACCTGGACGACATGCACCCTGATGTTAAGGTAGTGTACATTCCACCTAACACTACCTCTATCATCCAACCCATGGATCAAGGTGCTATTGCTGCCTTTAAAGCGTATTATTTACGCACGACCTTCGCTCAGGCTGTTGCTGCTACTGAAGGTGAGAAAATGCTCAGAGAGTTTTGGAAGGAGTACAACATTTTGTCATGTATAAAGAACATTAGTGCAGCATGGGATCAGGTTACAAAACATTGCATGAATGGAATATGGAAGAAAATCCTGAAAAGATATGTGAACAGTTTCAAAGGATTTAATGAAAATGAAGTTATTTCGGATATTAGTAACAAGATAGTGGAGTTAGGTAAACAGCTGGAGTTAGAAATTGATAATGAAGATGTTGGACAGTTGGTTGAAAGTGTAGCAGAAGAGCTCAGTAACGAGGATCTTATTGAACTAGATGCACAGAAAATTGCAGAGGAAGAAGAGAGACAAAATGTAGAAGAAGAACCTGCACCCCCCAAAAAGTTTTCAGTGAAACATATGGCAGAGGCATTTGCTACAATTAATAAAGCAATGCAAATGTTTGATGGCATGGATCAAAATTATGAGCGTTATGCCAAAGTTGACAGAACGATCCAAGATGCACTTGCTTGCTACAGAGAAATTTATAATGAAAAGAAAAAGCAAACTGTGCAGTCTAAATTGGACATCTATTTCAAGAAGTCCCCCAGTGCTGTCTCCTCACGCCCCACCAGTGCTGCCTCTTCACTCCCTCAAGATGATCCAATACCTTCAACCAGCAAGTTTCCACAGCACATAAACCTGTCTGAAGAAAGCGACATTGATGACCCACCCAGCCCTGTCTCCTCTTCCGCTTCTTCCAATTAATATACTGTAGTCCCCATGTATCCTGTAAATAGAAAATTATGGGGGCCCTGTGTGCATTCAGCTGACTACATTTAAGGTAAGTGCTCAGTCACACTGTATCCATTCCTCATTATTTATTACTTTTACTGTACTGTATCCATTTCTCATTATTTATTACGTTTAGTGTACTGTATTTCATTGTAGATTTTAATTTTTTTTTTTTTTTAAATATTTCAATTTTTTTTATTCATTTTTTTATCTATGTCGGACTTACGACCTGGATTTGGGTCCCTAACCCCGTCGTAAGTCGGGGAGCAACTGTACTGTTTCATAATTAACTGTGGATTTATTTTAATATTTGAGGCAAATAATAATTTTGTTGTTACTTGTTACTTTCAGTACTTGAGTACTCTATGAATGGGATACTTTTTTCTTCTTTACATTCACATTTGGATACTTTTACATAAGTAACAAAGTCCAGTTCTTTTTACAACTCTGTCTATTGGTTAAGGACAAAAGTGTGATGGGGACTGCCAAGCGTCGGCACACTGGGCCATCTTACTGACCATATTGTAAGAGTCGAAGCTTTTTTTTGGATGGTGGTCTGCTTCAATTAGCCTCAATTAGCCTAGTTTATTGAGGTGCTACTGTATTGTAGAATAAAATTTAGAATAGACATTGAGTTATCAGATCAAAATGGTTTTATAAACTTATAGATGTCTTAAAAAAAACATAAAATAGGCATTAATGAATGAGATATTAGAACTCTAAAAAAAAAACTTTACTGATAACAGGAGGCTGCAGTACAGTACAGCTACTCCTCGACTTATGACCTACTCGACATACGACCACCCGGACATACGACCGCCTCGTTGTACCAAAAATTTTTCAAATGACCTATGTATTTTCCAGTACCGAAACGTTTCCGTCCCATACGAGAGCTTGCCGTGGGCTGAGCCCCCTCGTGGTGTACAGCGTCCACGCCACAGCGCGCTCAGTTGGTGTTTGGCCGTCGTTGTTGTTGGTAGTGATTGTGCTGTGTACTGACAATATTTTCGGTTCTAATTCCCTTTAAAATGACTGGCAAGCATAAAAGTGAGAGTTCTGATGGTGCTCAGAAGAAACAAATGGCAGAGGCATTTGCTACTATTAATAAGGGGATGCAAATGTTTGACAAAATAGATCAAAATGTTGAGCGTTTTGCAAAAAATGACAGAATGATCCAAGATGCACTTGCTTGCTACAGGGAAATTTACAATGAAAAGAAAAGGCAAACTGTGCAGTCTAAATTGAACATATGTTTTAAGAAGTCCCCCACTGCTATCTCCTCACGCCCCACCAGTGCTGCCTCTTCACTCCCTAAAGATGATCCAATACCTTCAACAAGCAAGTATGTTACCCTGTCTGAAGAAATCGACATTGATGACCCACCCAGCCCTGTCTCCTCCTCTGCTTCATCCAATTAATGTAGTCTCCATGTTGAAATTAAAAAATTATTGGGGCTCCTTGTGCATTCAGCTGACTACATTAAAGGTAAGTGCACAGTAACACTTTATTCATTTTTCATTATTGATTACTTTTACTGTACTGTATTTCATTTTAGATTTTCTATGTATTATTTTTTTGCATTTTCAACTTACGACCTGGATTTGGGTCCCTAACCCCGTCTCATTTTACGTGGGTCTCGCCTGTGCAGCAATCGCTTATGCAGTTGGTTGAAATGTGACCATAGTTATAGCTTACGCGGATAGCCATGGGTAGCGTAGGTAGTGGTATTGCATTAATTTTGTAAACTTTTGCTTATTTAGCCCCAAATTTATCAATTTTGGTAATTTTAGTTATTGAACATTATAATGTATCAGTACTGTAATGAATAAATTAAAAAAATGGCAAGGTGAAGAGATCAGTGGTCAGGGTAGAGATTATCTTCTGATTAGCTTGTCCTTTTATTTTTAAGTCAATTACTACAAATTATACATCATATTTTGTTCTATTATTTAATACTGATGTTAGAATATTTATGGTGAAACATACACCATAACAGGCTGATCATACGAGAATAAATAATGAATAAAAGATAAAAAAAAAAGCAAATGCGGCAACGTCCAGTCACGTCCACCATGTTTACGCAGGAAGTGTTATCTATTGTATCTGTTAGCTCTCATTAGGCAATATATCAAATCAGATTAGACCACTGTACATTATTCCCATTAAAGACAATAGATACATTACAGTGAAACCTCGCTTTACGCGGACAATTGAACCCACGGAGGCCCGCGTAAAGCGAGAAACGCGTAAAGTGAACAACATAACATATGGGATTAATTGAAATAGAGACTGGGCCGACCACCAAACTCCGCTTTTTCCCGACACAATACGGACGTTTTACTAAAAATAACATCTTAACTTTATGATGGTATGCACACACACATAATATAGAAGGGAACAATCAATAAGAGAATAATATACTGTAGGTTAGGTTAGAAAAAAACAAGGTTAGGGTTAACACTTACGTTACTAGAAGAGATGGGTCGGTGTATGGGAATGGAGGCTGGTTCCGAGGCAGAGGGCAGGCTACTGGCCCTCAGGTGGGTCATCATCACTGTCATCCACACTTATTAGTGCCTCCCTGACACATCCCTCAAAGTCACCATCACACAGCCTGTCACACTATCACTGGCTTGCAGGGTGGCTGTGGTGGGTTCTTGAGCAAAAGAACTCAGCTTCAATGTAACTGATGGCTGGTGTTGTGATGTTGTCATGATACACCTTGATGTGAGGGCTCCATGCCTGGCCACCCAACAACTGGGTAGTGAATTTCATACCGATTATCGTCAGAATTAAATCGAGGAAAGGAGGAGCTTCAGTTTCTCTACACTCGATGGCACCCCTTACATTACATCACGATAACTAGATTCTTTGCTTGGGATAGCGCACCACCTGCCTCTTCACTGGCGATGTCCATCATCTAACATCTGCGTCGGTAGTCACATCAGGATCATATCACACCTCCATAATGTAAATTAGATTGGTGGTCTCGGGAGAAACCTTTGGCTGTAGCACTCTCGCGCAGCTTCTTTGGCAAGGTCCGCTGCTACTGCAACAGTCTGAACCTCACGATGCAGACTGACTCTGCCTCCTGGAATACCTTTTAACCGTCTCCATCGCGTGCGACGAGCCGTTGCTACAGACAGCTGATCCCTTTCACAAGAAGTCCCAGCTTTCTTGACGTTGAATTTTCTCCAAAAGTGTTTCACAAAGTGCTTGCTCTGCCAACCTGTTTCCATTCTCGTCCTCTCCTCTCGCTCTTGCTATCGGTGTCACCCAGGTTCACATAACACATCCTTGGTGTTGGTATAGTCGTTCAGGGCAAAAGCTTCTTCCACAGAGAATGCAGCTTTCACATTGCAGAATTAATTCTTGGTCCATGGGCTGGATTAATGGCGTAGTGTTTGGGAGAGAAGACCACTTTTGCGTTGGGGTGATGATCCAACGGTAAAGGCCAGTATCCTGAGTCGTTAATCGAAAGCAGCAACAAAATCTTAGATGGAACATTCCTAATGCTCACAAGAATTTCTTCACATAGGGAACGAAACATTCATCAAACCAGGAGAGGACAGAGTAGAGAACATCCACACGCCTTCTGTCGATCAGCCAGTTGGGGCCATTTAAGCAGTCATGTCCATGCTCTTGGCGTCTTGGCTTAAGTGCCTATGTGGATCACGATAACCAGGCTTACAGGTGCGGAGGCATTGGTGAAGTAAACAGGGCGGTGATGCGCTCCATCTGCAACTTCGGCCCGACACTTGCTGGCAGTCTGCGACAGAAGGGTCTTTGGAAGGTAGCTTTTTCCAAAAGACCAGACTAGTCCATGTTGAACACCTGGTCATCGGTGTACTGTCCTTCCTCATAATCTCACATAAAGGAAAATCCTAACCATAACATAGTCCTTCCGTCATCTTATTCCTCTTGACCTCTGCAACCACCCAGAGGGAAGCATTGAGGTTTGGGCTCTGCAATTCCCCATCTTGTGTGAGCTTTCTTTCAGGCGTGTCACGCCATGTTCACGTTAGCCTGGCGGTCAAGTAGCTCACAAGTAATTTCTCGTCTTGAGAAGCACCTTGGTGTGGCAGTATGATCATTGAGCACTTGTAGTCTTTGTGATGTTCATGTGCTCTTTTTATTTTGGCTGCATCCTTCTTGATGCGTCTGGATCGTAGATTCGATTAACACACCATGCTGGTAGCCTTGAGATCAACCTGTCTTGTTCCTTTCTCAACTCTTCGGATGATCTTGTATTTAATTTGGTAACCGCAGACGCGTAAGTAGCATAACTGCTTTTGGCTTAAGGCGGCTGGGTCCAGGTAATGCAAAGGTTTTCCTTGTGGTGGTGGTGGTGGTCGGTGGCAATATCTTATGGAACAATAATACCCGATGCTGGGTGTAGCCGGAGGTGTAACTGATCTTGGGTAGGTCAGCAAGACTAGCGGCTCGGCGGCGGGCATGTCGCCATTACATTAAACCAATCACAGCTAAGCGGGAGGTAAGGATGTGGCTAATCACGATTCGTCGTCATCTGACGTCACGATAACATAACAAAGGCATACTTTCATAACCTACCCGCGCCGCTTACCCAACATGGCGGGATGGCTGGAGAGATGGCGGGAGGTTTGAATCCAAAAATGGCGCGGCGTGAGATGACCGCCAGCCGCTCTCCGCGTAAAAGAGTACACGCACCGCATAAAGTGAGCATTCCGGGTCTGGCAGGGTACCACGTAAAAAAAAAAAAAAACGTGTAAAGCGGGGTAATACTGTATATATTTAATAATAAATAAAGTAATAGATTTTATATAAACAAATTAATGAACTGTATTACAGTATACTGTACTACTGATTTTCATCCTCGGAAACTCGTTTCCATGCACAGAATAGAGAGAGATTTCCCGGAAATTTTCTGGCTATTGGTGGGCCCCGGGGACCAGGGATTCCGGCTACTGTATTTCTGATATCCAAACCTTGAACGAACAAACATTTTTTCTGCAAATTTTTTAAAACTAATGACTATCATCTAATGTAATGTGGAGAAGACCAGAACTATTCAATTGCTTTTCATGATTGTTGCAAGCCTTAATCCAACTTAAAGGAATAAATTGACTAAAATGATAATTAAATGCTGTAGTTAAGTCCCAAGGGTCTGTGAACTAACAACTCCCCAGTGCTCTCACCCTGATATCGAAGGAATAGCTGCGTGAATGGTGGAAGTCGAACCAGGAAGTGGAGGACAATACCAGAATTGCTGTAGTGTGAGCCATAGTGGTAGGGTCCATTCCCTGCATTCTGGCTAATCTGTGTTGTTATCTGTCAATGTGAGATGGTTATTATTATCACTGATGTGCGAGTTGAAAATACACAAGAAAAAGTTTATTATTTTACAAATAAGTAATGCAGCTAAAAATTTCACTTCATATTTCCATGATTCCTGATATTTTCAATGGTAAAGTATGGTGAACACTGTATGGCTAAGATATTTTTTGTTTTATCTTGTTATCTATAACACCAAACTCCCCCAGTGAGCTTCCATCTCATAAGGTGTTCAAGACTACAGAGTCTCTAGGATGCTTTATTACTGTACAGCATTTTTTTTTTGCTTTATAGATAACCTCCACTACTCATACCCACCTGCTACACTGCCTATTTATGCCCTCTTTACCATCCTAACAGCTGGTATTCTTTTCACACGTCCATACCATCTTTGAGGACCTCTCTTCACCCATACCACCACTACATAATTCACACCCTCTACACTCTCAGGCCTTCTAAGCATCCCAAACACTTCACCTTTTTCATACTGTTATACTCAGTTGAGTCACTTCTGTAGACTGAATTTGAGAGAATTCTATTTCATTCGAAGTCAAGGTAGGAATTATATTATCCCTCAGTTCCTCCCTTACCGTCAAGCTTACATTCCTTCCCTTAGTATTACCTCCCATCTCTCTAATCATTCTCCTACCACGACCTGGTCTCTCCATTGTTTTAGTATCCATCATATCATTTTAACACAGTAATAGTATCAATTACAAATATCTTATTTTATTAACTTCCTATAATATTACTCTATTTGTAAAAATAATACATTTTAGTTCTGTTAGATTTTCTGTCTAACTATCTACTAAATCTCTTCCTCTTCTGTATGGGGTGGATCAAGGAGTACAGAAACATCAAACAAAGAGAGGAAAAAGTTGGTGAGATGTTCCAAGACAAGTGTAGAGTGACCAAAGATGGAAAATACATGTACCATAACTCAACATACACTAGTGAGTATTCTTAACTTTCCCACACTAGGTAGAAAGAAAATAATAATTATCTATATATGATCACCTAGAACAAATCCCATAATTCACAGCCAGGACAACCTATTATAAAGTAAAGTCACTACATAGCACAAATTACCCAAGACACTTACCTCATAGTTATTCATGTAGTGCTGCTCTTTATGTGGACGTTGAACAGCTATTGGTTTTCTCAAATTTCTGCAATAAATCATTGTGCACTAAACAAGACATCTATTTACCATGCCATATATTGTAATGCATTCAGACAAAGCCAACTGATTGCATTTTTTTTCCTTGTAAATTTTTTATACATGCACCTCATAAATAATCACTCCTGAACCTCCTTTTTGTTATACTGTAAAGTGTCTGAAACTATCAGGAAACACAGGCTCTCTCTTCTTTTACTGTCACTGATTAATTATATAATACTATATATGCAGATTTATGCAGTGAGTAAGGGTCAAACAAGCTCTTACCTGAAGTTAGTCGGGTCATTCAAATTGAGAATATTTGTTGTATAGTTAGAAAGAATGAACGGGAATACAGGATACTGCATCAAGTCGTTAAATGAACGACCTGCAAGCTTGTTCAGCTGAGTAAGATACTCAAAATTTGTCATGTGCCCTGCAGGAGAAACAGAACATTTTTCTAAGAATATTAAAATATCTAACAGTAAGCAAAAAACTAAATTCAGGTACATGAAAAATAAAAAAATAAAATAAAAAATCTACACAAAGTCTGCCAACACATATTCTTATGCAATTAAATTTTCAATCTTTACCTTTGTCTCCATCTTTCTTTCTTGATGTGACTCTCCATCTATCTGTCCATTTCTATCTTCCTCTATACATGCACACATGGACTGATGAAGGTGTAAAAACGTTCAACTCAAACTTTTTTAATGAGATATGAATTAATGAAATGTGAAAATTAATTTGATATGGCAGCTTCCATTGACAGCAAAGGATTACCACGATGAGGGATTGAACCACCAACCTTCTCGCCACTGTGCCGTTACTTCTGGGAGTGTGGCCTTACTCGACAGATTTGGCATATCCGACATACTCAACATTCCAATCACCTGCAATTTCAGATTTATATTAGGCCACATGAAAACAATACAAGGAAATTGAGGTTATGAAGATGTGGACAGTCTATTGTTGTCTAAATGAAAATCATGATCAAACTTCTTCCACTGCTCAAAGAAATAACAGAAAATTACTCTATATGACCAAGTAACTAATTACCCATGAAGCACCACAAACTCTGAATGGCCTTCATGATTCTAGGCCTTCCAGGGCAATGTCCACAAATACTGTAGCTTATTAACAATGAAATCTTTCATGCAGTAAAGCTACACCAGGAGGCAGAGTCATGCTCAGTTTATAAATCACTAAGAATATACAGTACAGGGTACTTTATATTATCCTAAGTTAATACAAGTACAAAGTTATTTATATCTATTTTATATTTCTTGTACCTGGACCTGAGTTTGATTAAGTTATATATTTAGGGCAACATTATTATAAAACATTTGATTATTTAGGTTTTGACTGAAGTTCTGTTCCAACTGTAAATTATTATTTTTTACACAAATCTGTATATGAAGAAAAACTACAGTTTAAAGAAATAATATGTGGTCTACAAATGTGAACTGAAATGAAATACAAACAATAAAAAAAATAAAAAATAATAATTTCAGGAAAAACAAGCCTTTCTCCTTCTATGAATGACAAAGGTTTCATAACTTTTATACTGTGTACACATACTGTACAGCTAAAAAGTAAATTTGTTTCTAGCGTGTTCACAGTTGTGATATTTCATAACTATTCTACAAAAATTTGTCATAAACAAATCTTACTGAATAATAAGTATTTTTTTATAAATATTTCTGAGTATAAAAACTTACAGACAATGTCTCACCTGATTACGATGCTGTGTGTCAGTAAAGGCTAATAAGACTGAGTGGCCAGTAGTAAGGAACAGCTCTAGGGCACAGTCTTGCAGTTGAAATCTTCGAATATGGATTTCACGAACATTGTCAAGAGGCCAAGTAACTGACACAACCTCACTACTACTGCCACCCTGTAAGTATATCAAGATCTTCATCACTAACATACATATGTATCACTGTTTTGTTGGAAAACCTCCTCAAAGTGAACAATATCTAATATCATAGATAATGCAATGCTTATTAACATACAGGCACAAAGCAATATATATATATATGTATCACCTTGTTGCTTACCTGTTTAAACAGGAAAAATACACAAACATAAATACAGTCAACCCTCGCTTTACGCGGTCCCACTTTACGCGTTTCCACGTTTACGCGGTACCCTGCCGAAACCGGAATGCTCACTTTCCGCGGTATGTGTACCCTTTTACGCGGAGAGCAGCGCGAGCAGGGTGCGCACAAGGTCGCCCAGTCATCAAAACATTACCGAGTTCTTCACCCGCCACCCACCACAGCCGGCCCAAGTCAGTGATAGTGATAATGATAGTGAGGATATGACTTATATGGACTTTGAGGGGTTTGACAAAGAGGCCCTGCAAGCCTCTGTGGCGGATAGTGATACAATTGATACAAGTGATACAGGTGAGGGCCAATAATCTGCCCTCTGCCTCGGAACCAACCCCCCATCCCCGTGTGCCCAGCCATCTTTTCTACTAATGTATGTGTTAAAAAACCTAATATTATTGATATTTCTCTTAATTATTAATTGTGTGTGCATACCATCATAAAATTAAGAAGTAACTTTTACTACAACGTAGGTATTGTGTCTGAAAAAGTGGAGTTTGGGGGTCGGCCCGGTCTCTATTTCAACTAATCCCATATGTTATGTTGTTCACTTTACGCGTTTCTCACTTTATGCGGGCCGCCGTGGGTTCAATTGACCGAGTAAAGTGAGGGTTCACTGTACAAGCAACGGCCGTTGTACACTGGACCAATATGCGTTTGATAACTTTTATGATGTAAAAAAAATTAACACCATTTCCCACTATGTGATGACTAGGCTTAGGATAATTATGCATTTGCATATGTGCATATGCAAATGCATATTTAAGCCATTTTTTAGCTAAAGTGCATATTCATATTTTTTTGTTTTATAAGGCATATATTTCGAAAATTCCAAAATATTATAAAACATTCTTCAACCTCAAGGGTCAAAAAATTCGCGAGCATAACAGCAACGCTGGGGCAGAAATTACTGATATTTAAAATATAATAAATGTCCATTTTGTTGCACTAATACAAAATCGAAAATACGCGATTTTGTTTTAGCGTCATAATATCCAAAAGGAACATACTTAAGTGACGTTTATATAGCTCAACATTAGGCTGTGGTTAGCTAGGCCGTGATGGGCTGCTCAGTGGACATGAACTGTACGTGATGGGTTCGTGTTCAGCCAGGCAGGGTATAGATGCACGGGCTCCTTCGGCTACTGACACTCTTTTGTTTTTCCGTTTTCTTAAAAGGAAAATACTTTTTTCAGTATTGTTTAATAAATTACTTTATGTGAGTATATTGTTGTTTGTATTTAATCCTTCTTTAAAAAATCCTACTTCGGCGACATCCTGTCTGGGAAAGTAAATTTACTGAGAAAATTTACAGAAAAGGAGTCATTAACTTGGTAGTTATTATTTATTAACATATTTGAAAGTGCATATTTAAGTGCATATTTTCTCAGTTTTTACTGCATATTTGCATGCATATTTAACCATATTTAAATGCATAATTATCCTAAGCCTAGTTATTACACACTTCGTAGCGATGCTTGACTGGGTCTTTGGCAAGGAGGAGCTTCAATCTCTCGGCTGCCACGATGATTTCCTTCATATCAGCATGTGTTAGTTTCTGCTCTTGTTCTTCCGCCGTAACACCTGGCTGCTCACTGACGTCATCATCTTCCAACATCTCGTCCGCAGTCACCTCAGGTTGCCTGATTACCTCCAGGATGTCGTCGTTGGTGGTCTCGGAGAAGCCTGCAGCTCTAACACTTTGTGCAGCCTCTCTTGCAATGTCCAATGCCACAGCAACAGACTGAGCCTCACCAGCCACCGCTTGCCTCTGCCTCCCACCTGGGATACCCTTCAACACATGCCGCCACGCGTGACGAATCGTTGCCACAGACAGCTGCCCCCATGCCTCCACCAAGACCAAGAAATCAACAGCCTTCTTCATGTTAAACAGTTTCCAGAACTGTTTGACTCGCACTTCATGGTCTGCCAAATCTTGTTCTAGATCCTAGTCCTCACTCTCGCTATCGGTGCCACTCAGGAGGTTCTGCAATTCATCCTTGGTGTTGGTGAAGTCGTTCAGGAGCCGAAACTTCTTTGCGGAGAAAGCAGCCTTCACGTTGCAAATCAACTCCTGATCCATGGGATGGATTAACAACATAGTGTTAGGGAAAAGGAAGACCACTTTTACGTTGGGGTGACGATCCAGCAATAGGGGCGAGTGTCCTGGTGCGTTGTCAAGGAGCAACAAAATGTTTAATGGAACATTATTTTGCTCGCAGAATTTCTTGACATCAGGAACGAAACAGTTGTCAAACCAGGAGAGGGACAGAGCAGTGAACATCCATGCCTTCCCTGAGGTTAGCCAGTGGACATTTAACTTGCTCATGTCCATATTCTTGTATGCATGCGGCTTGCGGGCTTTATGGATCACCGACAATTTCAGCTTACAAGTGCCAGAGGCATTGGTGGTGAACAGGACGGTGATGCGCTCCTTCTGCAATTTTCGGCCCTGACACTTGCTCACAGACTTGACTACGAAGGTCTTGGATGGTAATTTTTTCCAAAACAACCCAGATTCATCCATATTGAGCACTTGGTCATAAGTGTACTGTCCTTCCTCCACAATTTCTCATAAAAATGGGGGAAAATTCATGGCAGCAGCCCGGTCGGCACTAGCTCCTTCACCGACTATCTCAATGTTCATGATCTTATTATGTCGTTTGAAACCTTGCAGCCACCCAGCGGAAGCAGTGAAGGGTTATGGCTCTGCAACTCCCACTTTTCAAGCCACTGATTGGTAGAGTTCTCTAGCGTAGTCCTGCACTGCCCGAGTGTCGACCGCCATGTTCCTTCTTGACTGACGAATCAAGTAGCTGACCAATAAACCCTCAGTCTTCAGCAGCACCTTATTGTGGCAATATTTCACCATCGAGGCACCTACAGACTTTGTAATGCTCATGTGTTCTTTGATCTTGCTGGCATCCTTCTTGATCGTGTGGATCATCGATTCATTCACTCCATATTGTCGGGCTAGATCCACCTGCCTCGTGCCTTTTTCTAACTCCTGAACAATCTTGTACTTAATCTTATAGCTTAAGGCGCGTCGCACCTTCTTGGGCTTGGGGCGGCTTGGGCCAGGTAGTTCAAGGTTTCTCGGGGGTGGTGGGGGTCCAGCGGAAGCCATTGTTGAACAGGTTAGCGGGCACGAGGGAGCACTGTGTACGCAGAGACGGAAGACAATGGGACTGACGCAGCTAAGGTCAGCGACTTATTCCCTCCGGTGGCAGGGCACGCAAAGTTAAATAGACCAATCACAACTCGCGGCGGAGGGGATGCGTGGGTGGTAAGGATACGTGGCCCAATCACAGTCCGAAACATCATCGGCACGAGTCTGACGTCAGCGGTGACGTCAACGCGACCTAGCGCGCAGCTTGCCCGAGCCGCTTCCTGTGTAAATTCAGGAATGTACCGCGTAATTAATAATTGGCGCGTCTGGACAGGTGCCGCGTAAATGACCAACCGCGTACAAAATATCCGCGTAAACCGAGACTATACTGTATTATCATCATCATTATTATTATTATTATTATTACATTTTTGCCCTCCGGGCCCCGATGTGGGTTAATTAAAAAAAAATTAAATAAAAAAATAAAAAAAGGGAATTACTGTATGGTGAAATTGCATGATGTCGTTATAAAAGGATTGTGGACTGCTGAGCGGGAGGTGGTGAGTTGTCCTCCCTCTTCCGCCACCCCTCACCAGCTACGCACTGAAACACTGTTTTGTATCTTAATATAATTCATAGTTTATTCCTATAATTCATTCATCTTATCTATTTCATAATATATTCCTATAATAATAATTATTGACTTTTCGGAAGCTCACGGTCATTTCAGATTCATTCCGAATTCAAATTGTTTAGATAATTTTAAAGAGAAAAAAAAATCATATGAATTAAGTCAAAATCCAAATTCTAATGATCCAAATAAATGAGGGTACGGTGTACGTGTAACAGAGAAAAAAAAATTGAAGAAAATTATGTATACTGTAAGTACAATATCTACCCAAAAAATAATAACATAGCTCACGGTTGGAGTGAGGTTGACAGACTGACACTGCACCCCTCTCTCGCTCCCCCTCCCATGATTTACATGGGAGCTAAGAAATTTTTATTCCCTTCATTTTTGTTTGGCACTTTCTATAAGGAGCTTCAATTCGGTTAATGAACAAAACTTCAATCATCGAAAAACTTACGACAAACACGTTTTGTTGGAGCATCAGCTGATCAGCTGATGGGCTAGTCTGCCAATTCAGTAATCTGTTCTATGTTTACATTCGTTTCCAGTGGAGTAAATATCAAGAAAGTTGTTCTCTTTAATATTTTTGCATTTTTTAGTCATTTTAAAATTTAGTTAACATATTGATAATATATGCAGTACAGGGAAATAATTTTTTGTGCGCCCATGAGCCACTTGACTCACCCACCAGGCATCTGTTTGGCTTTGTTTACAGTGGAGTAAACATCGATTTTGTTGGTGTCTTGAATATTTTTGCATTTTTATATTAAAATTATTGGTCATTCTGAAATTTAGTTAACATGTTGATAATATATAGCACAGTGCAGTGTTGATTTAAATAAAATAATCTTGAATTACACCTAGTGAACTTAAAATTTTATTGGTGAAATTACTGCATCAAGCATGGGTCCCCTGAAAGGTGATTTCTCCTCCATCCCCACTTCCTTCTCTTCTCCCTTCTCCTCCACCACCACTTCTAATTCCCATCATCATCATCAACCAGGAACCTTCTACATACACACCTCAAAGTAAGTGTACTTTATTGCATTTTTTTTTTACTTTGTATGTACTTTTCTGTGAGCTGGAACCAATTACCCAATATCCCATTGAAACAATGGATTCGGTTAACGAACAACTATGTGGAATGAATTGTGTTCGTTAACTGAGGGACCACTGTATATATATATATATATATATATGTATATATATATACATTCAAAATTGTGAGTTGAAAAATAACTATAACACAGCTTGCCTGGTAGAAGGAGAGGTAAGGCGATGTAGCTACGGTGACATCTAACTTGACCACCTGCCAAGTCCACACACACACACACACACACACGTTCATGTAAGGTAAATTAAATTAGTTTGTAAAAATTTCTTGTTTTTATGTCTATTTATAAATTATTTGAGTTATTTAAACATTATTAAATCATTATAGCAGCAGAATATAAAATTTGTATAGGGGTCTTCAGGGTCTCAGGAATGGAACCTATTTTTCCCTGTCAGTTATGAATATCGATATGCAGGTACAATCCATCACTTTACGATGGCTGTTTGAGGTCCCTAACCCCCATTGTATAACGGTCATTGTCTGTACGAGAAGCTAAATACAGCACGAGAAACTTTCTCTAAAACCTACATTACTGATTTTTTAAGAATACAGTAGAATCCCAGTTTAATGACACCTTCGGGGATTGACAGGTGCCGGATAAACAGTTTTTCTGGTTAGTTGAAAATGCACAAAATGCAGTGCTACAGGTTGACCTTGCAAATTCGTCACAGAAAATCGGACTTCTTTAACGTTGATTGTTGCATGTAATAAAACTATAAAAGTTGTGGAATAATCATTGTGGTACTTTAATGTGGCTTAGAAATGAAGAAAATATAATATAAAATGACAAAAGAAGGAAAATGAAGAGCATGGTTGTGTATTTATAGGAACTGAACGAGTGTGTGCGTGTGTGTGGGCGGTGGGCTATAACTATGTTACCGCCTCTCCACTCTAGCCGCTGTGTATACTGTGATATCTCTGTTAGCTGTAACAATTGGTGCAGAGCACTTCTGGGAATGAGAGATTTCCAGGTAACAAGACGATTCTCTCAAACCTGGAAAAATATCCCTCATCCCCGGAATGTTCCGGGTAATGGAAAAATTTTCTCGGATTTTTCCGGGAAATTGTTCCCAAAGCTGGAAATGATTTACCGAGAAAATTTCAATTCCGGCTATCGGAGAGTTCCGGACTTGAGGGATTCCAGCTAACTGAGATATTACTTGTTACATGTAATGAAATTATAAAAGTTGTTGAAAAATCATTACAATACTGGACTCTAATATGGCTTAGAAATAAAGAAAATATAATGTGAAATAAGAAAAATGAAGACTTTGGGTGTGTATATGTGTGTGTGGAAGCTGTTATTAGCCAAGGCCTTGGCTAATAACTATGTGGCCAACTCGCCAGCCTCATATATTGTTACTACACTGTTCCCATGCTAACCTGGCCCGTAAGCCACGCCCCTCTTCTATAAAAATAGCCGATTGGTTCATAGAAAATGTTCGTGTAGCTGTCCATTTATTCAAACTAAATGTGTTCACATATTCAAGAGCACAACTTTCTTGATATTTACTCCACTGGAAACGAATGTAAACATAGAACCAATTACTGTATTGGCGGACTAGCCGATCAGCTGATGCGCACAGCAAAGCGTCTTTCTCGTAAGGCTTTTGTTAATCAAAGTTTTGTTCGTTAATGGAACTGAAAATCCTTATGGGAGCTAATTCGTTTACCGAAATTTCGTTAATTGAACCGTTCGTTAATCGCGGGACCACTATAGTTTTATCATTTATATAAATTATTTGGGATATATCCAGCTGTACAAACTATAGTTCATTACCTATTGTGCTATAGTTTGAATAAATGGACAGCTACACGAACATTTTCTATGAACCAATCGGCTAGTTTCTATAGAAGAGGGGCGTGGCTTACGGGCCAGTTTAGCATGAAAACAGTATTGTAATCAAACTTTGAAAGTTGTGGAAAAACCATGATAATACTTTAATGTGGCTAAGAAACAAAGAAAATATAACATAAAATGACAAAATAAGGAAAGTGTTGATGTGTGTGGAGGCAGTAGGCTATATAAGTGTGTAGCTGTGCTCCCTCCTGGTGTGACATCATGGCATACACCCAGCGCAGAGCAGCAGCCACATGTCTGTGAGTCAGCTGGTTGACTGCTTGGCTGAAATGGGTCACGTTGCACAGAGGATGGTGGAGTGTGGAAGGAGATATTATTTGTACATAAATTTTGTGCTATTGTATTTTATGTAATGCTATGTACCGATTTTATTGTTTCTCATCGCAATAAATATGGCAGCTCATCCCTGTTGTGCATGGTATTCAAACTTATGATGCTAGCTGATTTTGGAGGAATTTTCATTTTTATTATTAATGCTTCATTTTGGTGCCGGTTAGTTGAATCTGCCCGTTGCCTGGATACAGGATAACTGGGATTCTACTGTATCTTTAAGTCAGAGGCTTACCAGGAATGTTAGAAACACTTACCAAAGATTCCCACACAATGTTAGTTTAGTTTATACACAGTGAGGAAGGCACCTTTATTAAGCCCTTCAGAAAGGAAGTGAAGGAGTAAGGGTGAGAGGAATGTACCACTAGGGGACTGTGGAATTATAACGGCCTTACACCATGTGAGGAAACCTTTGTCTAACTTACTGTGTGAAGTTGTGGTACTGTACTATATTTTACTCTAAATAAATGCTAGTTTCTGATTTTTAAACAATGCTTCTATTATGTTACTGTCATGTATATAATTTTTGGAACCACTTTACTTTTTTTTTTGCTTAAACAAGACCTTTCATTTAAAACCAAGTTTTCTTTTTCACTTTATATCTTTACTATCTATCTTAAAACAATTGTTAATGTTCATGTTTAATTTGTACTCATATACTGTACTCTGTTTCTCCTTAGCAAAATTACTATGAGGAGGAAAATTAACCCAAGGAAGGTATACCTGGTTCATGTCAATGGTGACTTGTTCTCCCACAAAATACATGGCAGTTCGGCTGATGAGAATTTCCCCGCTCTGTTCCATACCGGGGGACACAACTGATGCCTTGGTCATGTGGACGATGCGTTCACTCACATTGAGTCTCTCTATCATCACAGCCATTGCAGACTCTGTCTCAGAACCTTTCAGTACGGACTCAAGGGGAGATGGCTGGTTCTCTATATCTGGATAAAGAAAAACAAAAAACCAAATAATTCAGTTGAACAGAAGGTTGATAATACCCATTTTACAAGATACTATATATTTCTATAATCTTTTTTCCTTCAGCTACATTCTTTGGCAAGGGCAAAAAACTATATTCAGACTAACAATATATATGCTCCTACAGTATATTGTATACACAATATGAGAGAGAGAGCGAAAGAGATTTTTACATCACCAGAGTAACAGCTTACCTATTTTCTGACTGTACTCAGGCATTAGGTACCGAGGTTTTATGTGAAGACGTCCCCGAGTGAGCCTCTTGCGTACTCTCATTGGTCCTTCCGTCTGGTCTAGCTGCCATGACCTTAACATACAACAAAAAAGAAATAGTATACATTTTTTTGCTAACATTGCACTGTTTACAATTGGTAGAGAAGTTTTACAAAAATACAAGATAAAAGCGTAATATGACTGCACTTCTTATATTGATGAACTGAAGCACACTGAGACATTAATCAACACCATAATTCTCATCACTTCCAACTACTAGTGTCATAATTTTACAACCAGTGTCAGGAGTGTGTGAGAGGCACATCATAATCAAATGCACACTAGTGACTAATGTTAGAACAAATTTCTTAGCAAAATAGAGTTGATATCCTGCATGCACAGTAATTAGTACACAAGGTCTCCAAATTTCCCTGAAGGTTATAGTAAAGCAGAAATGTACAACTTTATTGTTAATAGTTATTACTGAATATTTCCTACACTGTGGTAAAGAGACTGAATACTTAAATGATTAATTTAATACAGAGGTGACACGAAACCTCCTGTATAAGGTTAATGGAGATGTTCTCTTGTACAGTAGTCACTTATTTACGAATACTGTACACTGTATATCTAATCATATCTGTAGTATATTACTGCACTCACTTCCTGCTGTCATTCTGAACAGTTGTATAGTTAAATTGCCTTCAATCACCTTTAAGAAATAATTATTCATATACCTAACTATTGTCTCTAATTTACTTTTTGTATGGGATGGATCACAGGAAATTAATTCTGCAGCAAATGGGAAAAATGGAAGGGGAAGATGATAAAGGGAACATGTATATAAAAACAAACATTGAAAGTTATTTACCCACCTTGGATAAGCATGTGATAAGTGCCATGTAGCCCTCTCATGAGTCAGAATTTCAACAAGTCCTCTCCATCGGTGTGTAAGGTGAACGTGCCGACACTGTGAGTGTTTAATGCCTCCCAAGACAATCTTACGTTCAACATTCTGACGATCAACTACCGTTCGTGAAAGGCGGCTACATTCTCGTGCAACAGCCTCATAAATGTGGGTATTCTTGGTTAAAAGTCTGAAAAATAAAAGAGGACTATATGGGGTGTGTGTTCCCTAGCTCCCAGTTTGGGTTATAAATCTAATTCATCATTTAAAAAAAAATAAAAAACGATAAACTCCATAGCATTACTGAGTTTTCTTCACAGTATTATAAACTCTATAGAATAAAATGTATCCACTTGTTATCTTGGAAATTAACCTGCCAAATTGAGCCTCTCATCAATGTTGTTGAATATACAATCGAGGTAGGATGTGCTCATGTGAATCATCCCAGTATTAACAGACTTTATGGACAATTTCTGGTCATAGTTGTTAGTCTGTCATCTTTATCACTGATATATCACAGTGAGAGAGGATGATGCGTCAAAGATGAAATGTGACTTTTATTGTTGACAAGAATGTGTGTGTGAGGGGGAGGGGTAAAAGCTAGACAGTTACAAACCTTTTATCCTGCTTATTGCATCGATCTACAACAAGAATTGCTATCTTTGAGGACTCTTCTTGCCACTGCCTCTTTTCCTCACTGACAACACTCCACTCCCTCATGGCTCCATGGGGCGGGTATAACTGGAAGTATCATAAATATTTGCTTCTTGAAAATTCCTTTGACTATCCTTATAACTCAATTTCCTACACAAATATTGAAAAAAAAAAAATTATGTAACATTATAGCAAACAGAAAAAACCGTGGGAACTATTTACCTCAGGAGGCGGTAATACCTGAACCGAACACTCTTCTAGTATCTGCAAGACACCCTCACAACTCTTGATGGCCGATTCATCAAGCTTGTTCTCATTTTGGTAGCGGAGTTCATGCATGAAGATCCCTACTTTGTATAACAACTGTAAAGAAAAAGTGTCTCCCAGTTTAGATGGCAGTTGCTGACATAATGGATACTGTAAACATGTTAAAATATTTTCTACTATAAAAGGTTAATTGATTAAAATGTTTGTTTATGGATATTTCTCTCCCATAAATGAGCAATACATGCTAAATATAAACTTACTTTCACTTTCCAAAAGGTACAAAATATTTCTCTACTAATTTATTCACCTGAGGGTTTGCTTTTGAAGTATAAGATATGATAGCATGAACTTTGGGGTGAGACGCTAAGGCTTGGGCAGCACGTATACGTGTGTGAATGTGAGTTCTTGGAGATGTGACCAACGCCAACAGATGGTTGAGATGCATTCGGAGGATGTCTTGACAACCCCATACCATACGCTCCCAGCCACATCGTTCACTGTTACCTAAGGGATAGTGCAAGTCAATGAAGTTTGCATATTTGAAATAACATACAAGTATAATCACATGACAATGAGAAGATGACCCTAACACAAAACAGGAGATACCAAATTTAACTTATTAAGGTAATGAGGTACAGGGGGTCCTTGTTATCCACGGTTAATTGGGACGGAAAAACGCCTCTGAAAATGAATTCACTTAAAGCGGGAAATTAATCCCATAAGAAATAATGGTAAAATTGGGACCATGACATTGTACATGACACTCCAAAAAATGACATATCTTTTAACAATTATTTACCTGAGAAACATTTGTTAAACATTTGATAACACATTATTTTAAGAAATTATTTAACTTTACAAATTATCCTTAAAGCTCATTGGGGTCGGTGTGTTGAAGCAATGTAAGTTGTGTTAGTGACCTGGTGGTCCGCAGCGACCGTTGCTGGTGTACACTCACTCCAGTGGTTCATTGAGACAAAAAACTTACTATAATGTTTGAAAAATAAATAAAATATTTTTATTAACTTAGCTTCAAAGGTAGAGATGTTTGGCTTGATTGGATTGATGGAGGTGGTTGTTGGGGGATGGAGGATTAATTGGAGGATGAAAAAGAAACAGGACTTGGTGGATTGTCCACTCTCACTCTTCTTTTGCCTAATTACTTCTAATTTTACATCTATACTACAGCTAGTGTGCTTCCTTTTGAGTGCTGCACCACCCTGTTTGGGTTGGGATCTCATGGCTACAAAAATTATAAAATAATTCACCACAACATGGATGAAAAGACACAGGAAAGGCAGGAGTAAACACAACACAGCACTGGTCTGGACGAAACAAAGCTGGAGACTGGTGCGGGGACACGTGTGTGCATGCATGACACCAGGAAGAGGATAAAATTTCAAACGCTTCAGCTAAAATTCTGTAGCGGTTTTGGGGAGTTTTAAATCCGTAGGTTTTATCCAGAGTTTCACAGACTTTGAGAGATTTTTTAATGGAATCCACTTAAATGGGAGAGCTTTTTATGTGGATGGTCACAAAAAGTTGACCACTTAACTACAAAACTGTGGATAGTGAATACTCTTATAACGAGAACCTCCTGTATTAGAAAATTACTCACCTTATGTGTAGATTTATTGGGTGTTCTATGACTGGAATATGTAAGATTATAATATAAAAGTACTGTAACTTTATTTAAAATACAAATACTTTATTAGATCAAGACTGATCCATACTTAAGGTGTGCCAATTGAGCCTCCCTATAGGGTGGCTACACTGAACAAACTCATACTGAACAGAAATATTATGAATGCTTTAAAATAAGAACATTAAGAGTATTCCAAGACTGTAAACTTGATGAAGAATAACCACATTTAGCACTTTAAGAGATCTGTCCATTTATCTACCAACAACAAGTATGATTTAAAATAATAATCAGAAATATTTCCCTTTTTGTCAATTTGTGCTAAACAAGAACAATTTGGGGCACATAATGTGAAGCACCACCAACCTTTACGTTGTATGATGGTGGCAGCTGCACACAAGAGAAGCTCTAACAGAAATAAGCTAAAAGTCTCAGGAGCGCTGGCAGAGGGCAAGGCACTCGCCACTGCCTCAACAGATGACCACGCTGGAAGGGAAACATAATGCTAATTCACTCAACTGTTTTATTATATCACTAATTACATTAATTAATCAATACAGAGGGTAAAACAAGACAGTTATTGTGAGATAAATCATTCTCTCTAAATATGCTTTTAAAACCACCAGTTACTTAATATACCATAACTACCCTCTTGTTTAAGTCTTCCTCTGTACATTATCTCGACTTTCTTTCACTCTTTTAGATTGCTCTTTCCTGCTTCTGTAAAGGATGACTATAATCAACAACAACACAGCCTCTCCCTCTCTTACTATCTTTCATTCAGAGAAGTTACCTTAACATATTTGTTGAGCTAAGGTGTTCCTCTTCCAAAACTTGGCCCTAACACTTTCAACCGATCACCCCAATACATTACATAACTTAAGTTGAACAAAAAGTACTATGACTGCTTTGTGACATTGTTTGTAACATTAAATTGGCATACATCGAATAAAAGTTACAACCTGATATATACGAGTACAGGAATACCCAGGTTATTGCAAGGGATGCGTTCCTAAAAGTAATTGCGTATATTGGGGCAATTTTCCCCCATTAGATTTAATGTAAATAGGGGAATATGCATTCCCAGCCAGTAACTTTGGTCACATATTTTTTTTTCTCAATGTATACGACTCATACTCCAAGGCTATTAGGGACAAGGTCGCATATATACTCTAGTACCAAAAAAATGACTTGAAAGCAGAGGATATTAGTCACTAACGATCCATTGTCTTCCTAATAGAAGACGAGCTGTGGTCGCCATGCTGACCAGACCGTATAAAAAATTGTTCCAAACATAATATCTGAGAGACATAAACAAAATAAAAGTCACTCGATTTCCTCACAGTGCTAAGATGTATAAATACCCTACATAAAATCCTCGTGGCACTTAGTATTTCAGCTATTACAATACATATTAGTGGAGCCTTCATTGTGAGTATTTACAGCTGATCCGCCAGGCAAGAAGATGAGGGTAACAATGCGTGTGACAGAGGGTGCGGGAAGGGGTTTTGAGAATTGCAATTAAATACCAGGTAGCGACGTGTCCTCCTAATATTATGTATTAAGTAATTATTAGATGTTTTAATTGCCTGTATGTTGGCCTGGCGAGTTATTGCTAGGCATTAACATACCTAGGTATAAGCTAGACGTCACATTCTGGATTGAACAAAAATAATAATAACCAGGGACAAATCCAGGAACAGCAAAGGGGGGGGGTATTGCTCACCGAAGTTATGGGTGGTGGACCATGGCAAGCACAGCCAGCCAACCCAGCTGGGGGTGTGAAACTTGGCCAATATCATGGGCATTTTGAGGCCATTTTGAAGCCATGTGTACTTGTTATTAGGAGATATTCTGAGGTCAATAATAATTACTTTTTACTTTAAAAAAATGCTTGAGTACAATACTTCATTAAAAGAAATAGTATTGAAATTTTCTGATAAAAAGGTGGATCCGTACCCCCCATAACACAGCTATGCCTGGTAGGAAGAAAGGTAAGGCAATATAGCTAAGGTGACATCTAACTTGGCATCCTGTCAAGTCAACACACACACACACACCCCCATGCTCTTCATATTTCTTATTTTATAGCAACATATTTTTTTATTTCACTACAGATATACTACATATAATGCAATAAAATAACTACAATAGCATAAAACAAAACAAAAGAACACTATATATGAGTGTGTGTGTGTGTGTATTTGTGTGTGCACGTGTCTGTGTATGACATTTAAACTAACATTTACCATTGCCATATAAAGAATTCTAGAACACTTGGTGTATTTTTTCACATCGTGGTTTGGAAGTACAGGTACAGGCATGGGGCGAGTGTCTCCTGCGCGCATTCTCCGTCCCACTGAACTTCATTAATTTCTAAAATGCGTAGGTCTGTGTGTCTGTGTGGAAAAAATGCTCGCGTGTGAAGTGGGCCTTTTGTTGGAATATGAAAGCTGCAGCTAGCCGCCTGATTTGAAATATTACTGTAGCAGTGTAGGGTATCGTAATTTTTCATTTGCAAATATCGAATACGGGTGTTAAACTACACAATTGCATATAAGAGGGGTTGCGAACATCAAGGTATCCCTGTATGTCCCATCTAAATATTCACCAGCGTACAGGTTGGGATTTCTGTCTCGTTAATTAAGAATATTTAGATTAGAAAATATAAAGATTGGAAAAGGATTGTGTGTTGATATGTAAAATTCAGTAGTTAATTTAGAAGCAAATATACCTGTATATGTATAGAAGTACTCAATAAAACACTACCTTCAATAAATTTAATTTAATGAGAATACAAAAGCGATTCAGAACTAAATATATTTCTATTAGATATGAATAAATATATCTGTTGGCCTGCTGATAAGCTTCACCAAAATTTATACAAAAAATATAATCAACCCATAACCATATATGACTATACTGTACAGCAAAACAAATCTTAACCAGGGGACAAACACAAACACTGATCCAGGCAAGTAAGCACACCCACATATACTGTACACACACAACCAAAAGGTCATATCACAACAACACCTGTAATATATAGCTCACCTGACATAAATAAAAAATCTGTTGCCTTTTGTATGAGAACTTTGAATCTGTCCACTAACTCAGAGTGAGACAACACCTTTTCTTCCTTTTTGGAGTTTTCAGCAGCCAAAGCAGGGGAGCTCTGACTCTGGCTGACAAACAGCTGCTCCGATATGTTGTGAAGGCTGAAATGACAATTAAGACGTGATATGATGAACAGAATTCAATCCTCTCAAGCTCAAGATCTGGGATTTTAAAAGAAATCAGTACCCAGTGTTATTAATTTTTTTTTGTCAATGAAATGCTGAAATGGGTCAACCTTTAATAATGCTTGAGAAATATCTCCTCACTTAAAAACCCTGAATATGCATCAAATGTATAAATAATAACTAATATGCATCAAATGTATAAATAATAACTAACAAGAACAATATGATTTTACTGTCTCATTATAAATTATACTTCTCATAATCTTTATCTATTCTATTATAATTTTCTTTTGGAATTAAACCAGCAGTTCTCACATTCTTAATAAAGAGATGTAATTAACTATTTTGTTGTGCCATTGCAAATACTTCTGAGTACTCTATAAGATTAGCCTGCTGGTGACATAAGAAGTAAATTCTTTTGTAAACATTTGCCCTACCTACTGGTAAGTGATGACCTCTGAGTGGAAGAACAGATGAACAGACACATGGATGGATGGGCAAAAGAACAAACAAAGTCCCCAGCAGCTCTATTAAAGACTCTTACCTTTTTGTGAATGGAATGGTTGTGTAATTGGCTAAAACAGAGCCCACTCCCGAATCACTGTCCTCACGCGGCGCACCTGACGAGAACAGCTTCAAGTTGTGTAGGCTGGTGGATCCTGATACACTTGTTTTTTCCACTGTCAGATTAAATTAACGATTAATTAATACCAGTCAAACACTTGAAATAAATCATAATTATCAATTTTTCTCAAGTTTTCCCATAACTAATTAGTACACTAAATTACCTTCAAAAACTTTACAATTTTGTTATGTATATAATTAATTTTTGCGATAATGCAGGGAGGCCAGACAGGTGCTAATAACCTGAGTATTCAGCAGCTACTGAGTTAATCAACCATCTTGGAAGGATGTTAGTCCACAGATGGAGTGTTCCAACATTGACATGCATATTGAATGCACATGAAATAATGTAAAAGACCGAATCCTTCACTAAATTTAATGAGGAATCAATCCTGTGACCAATTACCAGAGGGTGAATTTTAATATAAACTAGTTTTTCACTGTAAAACTGGAATGACACAAGAACATGAACAAAACAAAATGAAGCTTATGAAAGCCATTTACCAGTACAGTACATCATTTCTTTAATTTTCTTTTGCATCATATATTGTACTGTAATGCAAAATAAATTTCACTTGTGCTAATAATACGAACTAAAAAGAAAAAAATATTACAAGTACAGTACAGGTAGTTACAGAAACTTACTTTTAAGGCTATCATTAATATCTCGAGGTAGTGTGTGCTGGTGTGTGGAAGCTGTGGCCTGAATGCGTGAGAGAGCCACCTGTAGAAGAGCTGCCTCAGTGCCCTGCAGGTGACCCACACAGCTTGCCTGACCTCCACATACAGCAGACTCCCCACGACACAACAAGTTCAAGTGATGCAGGACCTCTAAGCTCAACTGTAAATATAAGTGACAAAATGTGAAAGTGGTTTCCACAGCAAATGGCCTGTTAGATGCAGTATAAATACTAGATATAACACACTGTATACTAAGTCTGCTTTTGGTAGTCAAGGATGCAGTGTTGCTGGCACTGTACATAACCACCTTCCCTTTCCACAGCTATAAAGTTAGGTACTAAGCTGAGTGAAGTGACCCTAAGGCCAGGGTTCAAACACTGTATCCACTTGTGTAATAAAAGCCATTCCTTTTCTGTCTGTACTAATTCATACTTCATTTATCATCGATCAATTCTACAATACATAAACTTCTTTAATACTTGTCAATTATTGTACTTGCCACATGACAGCCAGCACTTCATACTCTACATATTCATGTTTCATTATCATTATATGATATGGATGTTTCATATTACAGTATATGTATCCTCAATAATAACGGGACCCGATAATCGCTGATCTGGCTTACCACTAGAGCCCAGATGTTCAGGGAAAATGCCATATATGCCTATATTGGTCTTTTTTTGTCATGTGAATGAAATACAGTATTGCCTATTTCGTTGAATTATGCCTATACTGTAATGCCTTATATTAGTGTTTTCTCTGTTATTTGTAAAAAAAAGGTGAAGAAATTATTTCCCTGCGATTAGTACGATTGTATGGGAGAAAGACTTTTTTTTACACTATATGTCCATTCCTGGCTCACTACGCCTGTTGTGTTAGTGGGAAATACCTCTTGTCATGCTCAGTGAAGCGTCACTAATCCAAGGGTTGTCAGATGTCATAATCGCAGGGTGCCGCTGACACGAGTGAAGTGATCAGTTCTCTTTCAAAGACAGAAGTTGATACACCCGCATAAACAAAGGATTCCCTAAAACAAAAACTTTGCAGTTTAGTTAAAGAATTTGGTGACATTTTGTCAACGGATGGGGAAGTGCTCTTTTGCAAAGTCTATCAAAAGTCGATAAACTATGAGAAGAAATACTTTGTTTCTCAGCATTTAGAGACATCTAAGCATAAAACAAATGCTTCTCTAAAAGACGGTGAAAAGAAGACATGCCTTCTCTCAACATACACAGCAGCTACCAATTGACAATCTTAGTTTTCAATGGACTTGTGCAAGGCGTTCATGGATGCTGGTATTCCTTTGTGGAAGGTGGAAAATAAATCTCTGAAGGGATTTCTAGAGAAATACACCAAGGGAAGTGTACCAAGTAAGGCTACATTAAGAATGAATTATGTAAACCCTACCTTTGATAGTATCATGCAGAAAATACATGATGAAGTGAGTGACAAAAGAATTTGGATCTCCATTGATGAGATGAATGATGCTGTTGGAAGGTATGTTGCCAATGTGATTATTGGAACCATGGAGCCTGGTTGGCGCCTTTTTTTTATTTTATGCTGCCTATATTTGAATAGTTTAGTGCCTATTTGCCTGCATTTTTTCAAGGATTTTAATTGCCATAACATATGGGCTCTACTTATCACGTTATCTGGGTTATTGCAAAATTATCGTGGGATAGCTGTGGGTCTGCGAGAGCCAGCGGTAGCAGCGACTGCCAAGAGATGGCAGCACGGCTCGTGGCACCAGAATCCAGTGATAGCATTTGTTTTCCTGCGCTATTTTGATTGGTATTTGAAGAGTTTTCTAGTCTGTGCTTGTC
This sequence comes from Homarus americanus, assembly GCF_018991925.1. NCBI lineage: Eukaryota > Metazoa > Arthropoda > Malacostraca > Decapoda > Nephropidae > Homarus > Homarus americanus. Next base: position 24,770,189 of record NW_024722227.1, on the reverse strand, counting down.
TTGGGTGCAATTTTTTACTTACCCTCCACCATGGCACCTGTGAACAATAAGAGTATTAAGGTTCCTGATCTAGCCAAGCGATGAAGACGTGTGTATTCTCTGGTTGACTGTTCCGATGTTCCCGACAAGGATAAGTATACGCATCGTTATACACCCATTGTGTGTTACCACTTCCTTCCACTCCACTCTCTAATCATCCCCACCTTTCTGCTTTCTCACTCCACAATTTAAAATTTATGTATCGCAATGTAGAAGGAATATGACGTTGTTCATTTATACTTACAGTGCACTCAATTTTGTGGGTAGACATCAGCTGCTCAGTTGTGGCTGCAGCCAGTGTCACCAACAAACTGATTGATGCATCATCTTGTCACCACTTACCACATTCTCCCCCTCCATCACCAGCTCCATGATCACCACCACTACCTCTATTATCACCACCTAAATCATAATTTCAGTGATGGCTTTGCCTTAGCCAGACCAGATTAGAACAATATCCACTGCCTCCCACCCACTTCCCATCTCCCTCCCACCCACTGCATCTCACCGACACTGCCTCTCACTCATTCTTCTATGACTGTCATTCATGATAAAATTTTGTACAGTACTCTACATTGTTTACTTGTTATTCATTAATTAATAAAGATATGTTACTAGTATTATATCTTTTAGTGTGCCTACACATATTTGTGGTATATATGGGTCAGTTCAGGGATGCATCTATGGGGTCGTGGGAAGAAACTAAATTTTCCCATATGTTTTGTGTTTCAATATGTACGGTTTTGCTTATCACGGTAGTTTCTGGAACCTAAACCTTGCGATTACTAAGGCTACATGTATATATTATATGGAGTTTTAATATCTCCTCTAGCAGTGATGACCTATAGAGAATCTTCACACAACTTCATTTACTAGTGTCAATACCACAGTAAATTACTTCAAAATAAAACAACAATAATTCTGTTCAACATACATTTTTACATTTGTTTAATCTTGTTCATCCCTATTACAACAATAATACTAAATATCTGTTTTCATTGCTGATCTCCCCCTTCAGTGGTCATGAATCACACATAACAGCTGAAGGTAAGATGATCACAGTCCAATTATAAGTAATTTTGCATATTGGTTGAACTCCCACTATTATGAATCCCTATAGTACTATGATCAATTAGTCACAACTAGGAAATATGCTGCTTTATACACTTATCCAATTGGTACTTACCATAAAGTTTTTGTGTTGGGGAGACGCTACAAGGCAGTTGATTATCCAGGAGAGGATCTCGGTAATGTCCGACACAACCACCTCACACTCGCTCTCACCGGTCACGTCACTCACGCCTACACCTTCAGTGTGCAGAGATTTCTTGAGTGTGCACAAGAGGGAATCCACAAAATGTGCTTTGTGGATAAGTGGAATGATGAGTTCCATGTTCTAAAACAAGAAAAAGAAAAAAGTAAAATACCAAATACCAAGAGACAACCATGACACATATTTCTTTTGCCCTCCCTTGCTGTAATGCTTCACCTCCCTTCTGTGGTGTAGGCTGTGTCCCACTACCTACACATCTGCTATAGTTATCTCCATATGTCCTATTTGCTATCCTAATTCCTGGTACCTTTCTCACATGTTTATACCACCTCAGAGTACCTCACTTCACTTTCTAACCTGCAGCGCTGTTCACATTCTCAGCCTTCTTACTTACCTCACTACTAACTTATATACACTTAAAAGAATAATTTCCTGAGATGTAAAAGTATACCCAAAAAATATGCCGACTTTTTTTTCACCCCCACAAATTTTTTGTTATGCAGAGTGACGAGAACTAAGCATAATATATTTTCTCCTGATAGATAATAGAATAAATGCAAAAAAATAATTTAATCAAAACAGTCACCCCATGGTTATAGCGCACTTGGTTATCACGATTTTCGTTATCTGCACACCTGCTGTTATAGCGCATTTTTCAAGCTGAGAATTTCGTTATCACGCAGTTGCCTCCAGGTGTTTTTACCCATTTGCTTCACCTCCATCTGTTGAGGATAAAATCTTTCACCTACAAACTGACAATAACACATTTGCTGTAATCAGATATATCTAAGTTGCCTCAACAACTGCAACCCCAGTTACAATTTAAAATTCTGTGTCATTACTAAGGAATAACGAAGCCTCAGGTGCACTCTAAGATTGCGAGAAAACGGATGACTCAGGCGTCCTGAAGCGATGAGAAAACGGACTCCTCAGACGGGGGACTCAAATAAAGAATGCATAGCTACATGTTTTGTGGACTACAGTATTGAGCGTACCCTTTTCATCACTTTGTAATAAACCTAGCCATGCCTATGTGTGTTTTTGATACTTACCATAACATTATCTATATCTTTAGTGGGTCTAAATGGTTATAAAATGGGAATATTAGGGTTGGGTCTTGGGTGCCTGGAACCAATTAGAATAAATCCCATAGGTTCTGCACTTTCGTTATCGCGTTTTTCGTTATCACGCACTCGGCGCGGTCCCAATTAGAAGTGATAACCAAGGGATAACTGTATACTTATACAGTATTTTCTTGATTTAACGAACTAATTCGAGCCGCCCCTTTCCGCTAAATCAAAACTTCCGCTAAATCGAATTTCCGATATTTTTGCTCGATTTAGTGAAAAAGTTTAACTAAATTGAGCACGATTCCATTAAATTCCACACCAAATGCACCGCTTGGCACGTGAGGTTTTCGTTTAGTCTGTGTCCTTTCGCCACTGCGTGTGTTGTTCACTGCTACCTCTTGGTCAAGTAACTACTGTGCCTAGACATCATGCCAAAAATTTCTCAGAAGTCTCAGAAAGGAAGTGGTGTGGGGGAGAAAGTCAAAAGAGTGCAGCTATCAATTTGAAAAAAGTTTGAAAATAATAGAAAAAATTTAAGACAAATACTGAACCTGCTAGTTTAAGGTAAACCATGAATAATGGATCTAATGGTTCTATGTACATATCATGTGTCTGAGGCGTGAGCATATTAACGGAATTATTCTCGATAGTTCACTAAATCAAGCAAAAAATAAAGGAAAAAATTCCTTCTGCTAAATTGAGTTCGTTATATCAGATTCCGTTAAATCAAGAGTACTGTAACCTGCATACTGTAGTAATCTCAAGATGAGCCGGAATCCAATAGACGGAATGGAAATTGGGCTAGAAAAATTCCGGGAAAACTTTCTCCATTCCGGGTCTATGAATGCATTTACGAGGATGAAAATCAGGCACATTTTCTGAAAAAAATTCTGAGGAAATTTTTCCAAGCCTCTCCGTTCTGGGTCTGGGAAAAATTTTTCCGGGAGTTCCAAAAGATTAATTAAGGCCCTGATTAACATATCTGGCTAAGCGCCACAACAAGAAAAACAAGAAAAACGCAGTCAAAGTTATGCAACTTTCAAAACGCCATATCTCGATAAACCAAAAATGCTTTAAATTTTTTTTAATAGCTTAAATTAAGTACTTTCATGTTAGCATAGTTAAATAATGAAAGAGAAAACGATGACTGCATTTTTCCCCGATTGCAATTGCACATTCAATGACATCACACCCAACTCAATGATTAATAACTCCAAAACTATTAAAGGCATCGCTATCACTTTCATGTATGTTTAAGTTAAAGACAGTAAGATGGTAAGAAAAGGAAAAGATTAATGCTTACATATAGGAGATAGTCATTTGTCGTGTTTCTGAATAAAGGTATTCTGTAACACCAAGTCACCAAGCTCCCAAAAGTCCTTGTGGATGGCTTCTCGAATTGGAGCACTAATTTTATCATAACAGCCATCAGAACAAGGAGGCCCCATAACTCTTGCAGGAACACGTTTACCTGTAGCCCTACTAGTGTAGGCCTGCCCTTGGTTCCGCTGTTTTTTTTTGCTACGTTCTGTGCCTGTGTCTCGAGATGGCATCCCTTCTTTCTGCCTGTGGAGGTGCAAGGAACATCACTCTCACTGCCCGTGTCAGACATGTTCACCAAAGTTACGCAAACACAGAAAAAAAGGCACAGCGGGATAGCTGAGTAATCCAAGCAACACAGTATAAACAGAGCGACTGACCATGTGCTCAAGGGGGAATTGTACACGCGCTGTAATTGGCTGTAAGCAGCCTTCGCGGTATGTGACACGACACGTCATTGGCTCCCACCAATCACGCAGCATGCGGCTCAGCTGAGTAGCGCGTAGCCAGGTTTGTTACCAAGCTTAAAACTCCTGGCTGTGGCTGGGCGATGCGGCTCGGTATACATGTTAGGACAATGGGGAATTTTCAACCCTAAGAATGTTTGCATACTCAGTCAGGTATTATTCCCCAAGAAAATAGAGGGTTGGAGGGATACAGTGGTATACAGTCTCTCCTCGACTTACGACAACCCGGACATTCGACGGCCATGGCCGTATAAAATACTTTTCAAATTAAATATTTTCGAGTCCTGACATTTGGTCTTAATGTGAAGCCGTATGATAGCTTGGGCAGGGCCGCCTCGTGGTGTACAGCATCCATGTCGTAGCCCGCACAGTTCAGTGATCGAGCTGTGTACTGACAAAATTTTTGTTTGTAATTCCCTTTAAAGTGGCTGGCAAGCGTAAAAGTGAGAGTTCTCATGGTGCTGAGAAGAAAAAGAGACAGTCAATTACTTTTGAGATGAAAATGAAAATAACAATGCAATATGAAAATGGAAAAACGGTATCAACCATTTCATGTGACCTTGGCTTCTCTCACTTGACGATATAAAAATTTTTGAAGGACAAGGAACGAATTCGTGAGGTAGTGAAAGGATCAGCACCTATAAAAGGAACAATAATAACAAATAAAAGGCAAGGTCCTATTCATGAGATGGAGAAATTACTTGTGACATGGATGGAAGATCAGCTGCAAAAGCATGTACCCTTAACCCTACTAACCATACAGGGTAAGGCAAAAAGCGTTTTTGAAAGCCTGAAAGAGCAGGCAGGAGATGAGTGCGACCAAAACTTCACAGCAAGTCATGGGTGGTTCTAAAGGTTTAAGAAACGTTACAATTTGCACAGTGTAAAGGTGGGTGGAGAGGCAGCATGTGCCGATGTGGGTGCTGCTGAAGCTTTTAAGGAGGAGCTAGATTGTGTCATCGTGGAGGGAAATTATTTGCCTGAGCAAATATTTAATGTGGATGAAACTGCCTTAATCTGGAAGCGCATGTCAGAATGGATATACATCCACAAAGAGGCGAAAACCATGCCGGGATTCAAGGCATTCAAGGAACGAATCACACTTCTGTTGGGGGGGAATGTAGCTGGTTTCAAGGTAAAACCCTTCATGATATACCATTCAGAGAACCCAAGGGCTTTTAAAAATGTCAGCAAGCACACACTGTCAGTGTTTTATCGCAGTAATAAGAAAGCATGGATGACCCTAGCACTGTTTGAGGATTGGTTCCCGAGTTGTTTCATTCCACGAGCCAAGGAGTATTGTCTGCAACAAGGGGTTGCCTTCAAGATTTTATTAATTTTAGATAATGCTCCGGGACACCTACCACACCTGGACGACCTGCACCCTGATGTTAAGGTAGTCTACCTTCCACCTAATACTACCTCTATCATCCAACCCATGGATCAAGGTGCTATTGCTACTTTTAAAGCGTATTATTTATGTACGACCTTTGCTCAGGCAATTGCTGCTACTGAGGGTGAGAAAATGCTCAGAGAGTTTTGGAAGGACTACAACATTTTGCAATGTACAAAGAACATAGCTGCAGCATGGGATGAGGTTACAGGTCAGTGCATGAATGGAATATGGAAGAAGGTCCTGAAAAGATATGTGAACAGTTTCAAAGGATTTAATGAAGATGAAGCAATTTCTGAGATTAGTAACAAGATAATGCAGATGGGTAAACATCTGGAGTTAGAAATTGATAATGAAGATGTTGAGCAGTTGGTGGAAGGTGTAACAGAAGAGCTAAGTAACGAGGATCTTATTGAGCTGGAGGCACAGAAATTTGCAGAGGAAGAAGAGAGACAAAATGTAAAAGAAGAACCTGCACCTCCCAAAAAGTTTTCAGTGAAACAAATGACAGAGGCATTTGCTTCTATTAATAAGGGGATGCAAATGTTTGAAGAAATGGATCAAAATGTTGAGCATTTTGCAAAAGTTGACAGACTGATCCAAGATGCACTTGCTTGCTACAGGGAGATTTACAATGAAAAGAAAAGGCAAACTGTGCAGTCTAAATTGGACATATTTTTTAAGAAGTCCCCCACTGCTATCTCCTCACGCCCCACCAGTGCTGCCTCTTCACTCCCTCAAGATGATCCAATACCTTCAACCAGCAAGTTTCCACAGCACATAAATCTGTCTGAAGAAAGTGACATTGATGACCCACCCAGCCCTGTCTCCTCCTCTGCTTCATCCAATTAATATAGTCTCCATGTTTAATTATAAAATTATTGGGGCTCCTTGTGCATTCAGCTGACTACATTAAAGGTAAGTGCACAGTAACACTTTATTTATTTTTTCATTATTGATTACTTTTTCTGTACTGTATTTCATTTTAGAACTTCTATGTATTATTTTCGCCTTTTCGACTTACGACCTGGTCGTCGGGACGGAACCATGTCGTAAGTCGAGGAGAGACTGTACTTAACTCGATTTTGGCCGAGGTGGCACTTAGCCAGATATGTTAATAAGGGCCTCAATTCATGCTCCAACGCATCCTAACGAGCTAGACACTTGGGTGGCTCAGCTGCTTGGATCGCTTAGTTCATATTCTGGTGCCAATGTAGAAGGTTGTTCCCTCGCTAGCTGCTGTTATTGTGTACAATTTGTGTTGAGCAATATTTTACATGACTGTACCAAGACCAAATAAGCCAAGAATACAGTGTTAAGACGTAAAATGTTACTACAATTATTATACAGTACTGTACAATTAATAGGAGTGAAAGTACCATATGTACAGGAAAAGGCCATCACTGGAACACCTTAACTTTTGTCTTTATTCAAGACATCATTCTTCAGGTCATGAGATCCACTGATCCATCACCCCAACAATGTGTGGCCTGACATTGCATCAGAAGATCAGTAATATGAGACCACTAATCCCTCACCCCACCTCCACCGCAAGTGTTAAGACAAGACTTGATTACAGCTACATATACTGTACTGTACATTCAGCAGAGTGGACAGTGTATGCCTACTGTAAACTCAAGATGACAGCATCTGTTGGTAATAAAGTACATACAGTGCAGTAACAGTATACATTACAGTAAATTGTTTATTACAATACAGTATTACCCCGCTTAACGCGGTTTCGCTTAGCGCGTTTTACCGTATACGCGGTGCCTCGCCAGAGCCGAACTTTCACTTAACGCGGGTTTTTTCCACGTATACGCAATGAGTGTCCGGCTCGAGAGCTATTTTTAGATTCGCCCCACCCCCCACCCGCCACCCTGCCTGACTGCCTGTTTTAGCTCATAAAATTCATACAAATTACCCAGCCAGAATATAATTTACATTGCTGGAATTCTTACAATATGATGATCATTTTGAATATAAACATCATAAATTTTGCATTAGACATACAAATTTTATATATAATGTTTACTCTGAGTAAATATGTTATTTTTTGTGCAAAATATATGACATTTGTATTCAAAATATTCCTGGGCTTACAAGGAATCCAGCAATGTCAATTATATTATCCTAACTTTAGTTTGAGGTATTATTTATTACTAAAAAGGTAAATATTCTGGTTTTCCCACACATCTGGTGGGATTGGTGGGGGGTGGGGGGGGGAGGGAGGGACCGACCGACCATCTGTTACCGTGTGAAGAATATTTTTTTTTTTTATTAACTGAAGATATTTGTTTTAGCTCATAAAATTCATACAAATTACCCGGTCAGAATATAATTTACATTGCTGGAATTCTTATAATTTGATGATCATTTTGAATATAAACATCATAGATTTTGCATTAGACATACAAATTTTAGATGTAATGTTTACTCTGAGTAAATATGTTATCTTTTGTGCAAAATATATGACATTTATATTCAAAATATTCCTGGTCTTACAAGGAATCCAGCAATGTCAATTATATTATCCTAACTTTAATCTGAGGTATTATTTAATACTAAATGTTAAAATTTAGTTTTTTCACCCAACATCTCTTGAAGGGAGGATTGGTGGGGGGTGGGGGGGAGGGTTGGGACTGGACCATTGACAGGTGTCGTGAAGAATATATTTTTTTTTATTAACTGAAGATATTTGTTTTAGCTCATAAAATTCATACAAATTACCCGGCCAGAATATAATTTACATTGCTGGAATTCTTACAATTTGGTGATCATTTTGAATATAAACATCATAGATTTTGCATTAGACATACAAATTTTAGATATAATGTTTACTCTGAGTAAATATGTTATCTTTTGTGCAAAATATATGACATTTATATTCAAAATATTCCTGGTCTTACAAGGAATCCAGCAATGTCAATTGTATTATCCTAACTTTAGTTTGAGGTATTATTTATTAAAATTTAGTGGTTTTCCCCCAAAAATTTCTCAGAGAGGGAAGAGCCAGCAGTGTAGTGTGAGAAGAGGGGGAGGGAGTTGAGTCCATTATTTGAATGGACATTAACTTGGCGACTGTATTTCTCTATTTCTCTTAAGTATTAATTGTGTGCATGTACCATCATAAAATTAAGATGTTATTTTTACTAGAACATAGGTATTGTGTCGGAAAAAGTGGAGTTTGGGGATGGGCCAGTTTCTATTGGAATTAATCCCATATGTTCTGTTGTTCACTTAGCGCGGTTTTCACTTAACACGGTACCCTGTGGGTTTTATTGACCGCGTTAAGCGGGGTACTACTGTACACTATATCAAACATGTACAGTGGTATTTGCATAAATAAATACACCTCTATTTCTGTCCATGCGAGATGAGTAATTTAAACTCGGGGAAAACTTTCCCAGTAGAATGGAAAATTCCAGTGTTGGCCGTGACACACAGGTTCAGTCATGCTTCACACACCCTTATCATATAGATTTTTTTTTGTTTTTGAAGAATATTTAATGAAACAAACTTTTAGACAAGCTATTTAGATTTCTTTTAGAAAAATGGTGGTTTTAAATTATTTACAACTGATTTTATAGACTTCAGTATAAATATTTCTTAAAGTTTCCATAAAATAATTGAGTCCCCATTATTATAGTGACAAAATATTTTGTTTAAAGATCTTTTATTGAAAGAGTCTTATAGAGAATTAATTTGGGATCATTATGGTACCAAATTCATCTCTCTAATACAATTAGAACAGAAGCTGTGAATAAAAGTTTATGCACTTTTTCACTAGCCATAAATATTATCTCTTGTGCCTACAGTTTAAATGTAATGGGAGAATGTTTGTCTGTGCGTGATGACATGTATAGTTCAGACTCTCTTAGATCCTGGAAAACTTTCCCCAACACCCATTAACACTCCAGGGATGTGTGATAGTGCCTGTCCGTGTGAAATGCGTACACGTACTTGGAAAATTCCACGGATGTGGGAGATTTCCAGATTTTAGAGTCATCTCATTATCCAGAAAAGTGCTGAACCAATTATTCCTCTTGAATTTGGCATCTAATAATAATAATAATAATAATAATAATAATAATAATAATAATAATAATAATAATAATAATAATAATAATAATAACAACAAAAATATCTGTAATAGTAGTAGTAGTAATAATAATAATAATAATAAAGGTCAATTATGTCTTCAATAAAAGCAAACAGGTTTGGTAACCACCTTGTGCAATAAGTCGAGCATCACCATCAAAGAATTGTGGCAGAGTGCAATGTCTTGTGCTGAATGGGGAAGCAATGCCATCAATGGGATGAACAACACAACCTGAAATTAATAAAATTGTCCCATCAAAAAACTGTGAAATTTTAGTACCATAATTGTTCATGTAGACACAACAAATGCCATATACTGGTTTAAAAGATAAAAAATTATTTATCTCAAGGTTAAAAACAGATATAGTTTGGTGGTAACATTCACCTGTTGTGGGAGAGCAAGGCTGGGATCACAGTCAACGGCATAATCTTCAAATGTGAATGAACGTCCCAGGGCGAGGGAAAATGCTGCCAACACTAAATGGGTGGAAATTGTTGCATGTTTATGGAGCTGCTGAGCCATTATTAGGGGAATGTTCTGGCGGAGATGCAGAAGACTGTCCTCAGGTGAACATCTATCCAGCATTGTTGTGAACAGCTGATAAGGGACAAGAGAACATATGTCATTATTGAAAGTCATCAAACAACTACAATGACAAGTATGTAAGTATGATGTACAGTTGGCCCCAGAAATAAGTACAGGTACACCACAGATTTTCCGGGAACTGATGGTCCGGCACCTCCTTTAGTCCGGACAAAATTATGAGAGGGCGCTTAACTTCCCTCCCTCCCAGCCAGGGTGAAGGTAGTTTTAGGCTTAAAATTTTTATCTTATAAAATGTAGCTGACTAGACTTAGCAGAATATAACTTACATTGCTGGAATCCTTGTAAGATAGTGATTACTTTGAGTATTTTGTTTTTTTTTACGGGAATTAGCCCACCCGGGCACAGGTCAAACGACCCACAACGGAGCCTGGGGGGCGAAAAAAAAAAAGAACGGAAAGAAATTGTAAATATAGAAAAAAAAGGTTATACTGTATTAATCTACACCACGAAGATGCCGGAAAACCAGCTTTTTAAAGTGAGACAGATTGTAAGAGCATGGAAACACAGAAGAAGGCAGAGCATTCCACAGATTGGCTGTGTGAGGAAAGAAGGATGTACTGTACTATAACGGGTTATTCTCGTGTGACCGACATCCACAGAGAAACGGTGGGCACCGCGGGCAAGACGTGTGTTACGAACCCACGGCCTTGCTGGCGGTACACAGGATGCTAAATCCACAGAACATTGCCCGTTAAAGTACCTGTAAGAGAGAGAGAGTGAAGCAACATTGTGGCGAAGAGAAAGGGGAGAGAAATTGTCGACTAAAGGAGGAGAGTTAATAAGACAAAATGCCTTTGATTCCACCCTATCTAATAGTTGGACAGAAGAAGAGCCACCCCAGCTATGAGAGCAGTACTCCAAGTTAGGACGAATGATTTCCTTATATACTTGGAGCAACTGCTCAGGAGTGAAGTAGCTGCGGCATCTGTACAGCATTCCCAACTTTCGGGAGGCAGCTTTAGTTATACTAAGGATGTATGATGTCATGTCGCTGTTGTAGTAATTCTATTATTTTAGTATTTTAGGCCATTTCAGTTCATTTCTTTAACAGAGTTGTATTTTAAAGTTGTTTTATATATGGGTTCTCAGGAATAACAACTAATTGAGCAGTCACATTGAAGTTTTTGAGTACATAGAAAATAATGTCTCGCTGCTATGCACCAGAAATTTTTAAGGTTCATGATCTAGATCTGCTGTATAAGGTGACCCCATGATTTGGGGGAATTTGGGGGAATTTGGGGGAATTTGGGGGGGGCTTACAACCTCGGCTTATACGCCGAGAAATACGGTATGTAAACCCTACCTTTAATAGTATCATGCAGAAAATATGTGATGAAGTGAGTGACAAAAGAATTTGGATCTCCATTGATGAGATGAATGATGCTGTTGGAAGGTATGTTGCCAATGTGACTATTGGAACCATGGAGCCTGGACAGCCTTCAAAAAGCTACCTATGTACTGACATCTGAGGCACTTGCTAAAACCAACCATCGTCCAACTGTTATACGAATGCCCTGTCCCTACTGTGGCCAGATGAATTCAAGCACGGAAGAGTGCTCCTGTTCCTCACAGATGCTGTTCCTTATAGGAAAAAAGCAGCAAAAGCTCTGAAAGTTCTTTTCCCTGAAATGCTTCATGTGACATGCTTAGCACATGCACTCCACAGAATTGCAGATGAAGAATGCATTTTGTGCCATGATGTTGAACTGTTGGTGTCAAATGGAAAGAAGGTACAGTCGGCCCTTAACATACGCGGGTTTAGCATACACGGATTTGCAAATACGAGGATTGCCCCGCCGGAGGAATATTCTGTACATTCAAATCGCGCGCCATTCAACTCGCGCGCGGCACCGAACACGGGACACCGCCCGCTCCCGCAACCTCACACACACACACACACACACACACGCATAGCTCTCCCTCACTCAGTCAGTCTCGCTGTAACCACGCTTGTGTTGACATCAGCATTGTAGTTGCAAAAATATTACATTTACGTGAATGTATTATATCAAGCACAGCATGAATAGAATATCACTAATATAAGAGTATTTTAACCGAAAACTATTAAAAAAACGAGTAACATCTCTTGAACATTGGAAGGTTAGGTAAAGTCTTTTGTTTTCGTCATGTATTTTATCCTATTTTACATTGAAATACATCACGTTTCAGCAAAACTACTATTTATTTCTGAGAATATATTCATTCAGGCACAGTTTAGGTAAAATGTACATGTGCTGTAACATTTTTTTAATTGAAAACGATTCGAAAAAGACGTACCGTCTAGCCCTGTTCAAGGAGAAGACTGGGAGGAGCTGTTTGGTGCTTAAGACGATGACAAGGAAAATGATTTTGATGGATTTTAATGAAAATATTCAGAAAGACCCTGGCACTGTCAAGGAAAGTGGCTGATGAAGGCTTTCAGGACATGGCAGAGGACGAGATTAGGGAGCTAATTGAAGAGCACGACACTGAGCTGACCGAGGAGGATCTACAGGAGTTAGTAGACTCAGGCAAGGAAGAGGAAGAGGAAGCGAAAGAGGAAGAGGAAGAGCACCAAAAAATAACGTTGGAGAAGTTGGGGGAGATGACCAGGAATATTGAGGCACTGAAAAACCTGGCCTATAGTATGGACCCCTCCATGGTGCATGCCCTGAAATTCATGCGAGGGATGGATGACGTTTTTGCTCCATACAAAAACATCATGGAAGAAATGAAAACAAAGAGACGACAACTCCCCGTCACCATGTTCTTTGATCACCGAAGGAGAGATTTAACACCATCAATCACTGGCGGCAGTGAGGAAGCAGCTGAAACCACCGTCGCCCCCACTTCACCACCCGTTATGGAATTGAGTGACGATGAGCCCGATGACCCCCGTCCTGTCGCCGAGGATAGGTACTGTACAGTTGTACCCCACTTAACGCGGTCAATAGAACCCAGAGGGTCCCGTGTTAAGTGAAATCCGCGTTAAGTGAACAACAGAACATATGGGATTAATTCCAATAGAAACCAGCCCGACCCCCAAACTCCACTTTTTGAAGACGCATAACTATGTTGTAGTAAAAATAACATCTTAATCTTATGATGGTACATGCACACAATTAATACTTAAGAGAAATAGAGAAATACAGTAGCCAAGTTAATGTCCATTCAAATAATGGACTCGACTCCCTCCCCCTCTCACACTACACTCACTGGCTCTTCCCTCTGAGAAGTTTTGGGGGGAAAACCAGGTATAGTAATAAATAATTCCTCAAACTAAAGTTAGGATAATATAATTGACATTGCTGGATTCCTTGTAAGACCAGGAATATTTTGAATACAAATGTCATATATTTTTCACAAAAGATAACATATTTACTCAGAATAAACTTTACATCTAAAATTTGTATGTCTAATGCAAAATCTATGATGTTTATATTCAAAATGATCACCAAATTGTAAGAATTCCAGCAATGTAAATTATATTCTGGCCGGATAATTTGTATGAATTTTATGAGCTAAAACAAATATCTTCAGTTAATAAAAAAAAAAAATATTCTTCAGCGTCAGTCCCAACCCTCCCCCCCACCCCCCACCAATCCTCCCTTCAAGAGTTTTTAACATTTAGTATTAAATAATACCTCAGATTAAAGTTAGGATAATATAATTGACATTGCTGGATTCCTTGTAAGACCAGGAATATTTTGAATATAAATGTCATATATTTTTCACAAAAGATAACATATTTACTCAGAATAAACTTTACATCTAAAATTTGTATGTCTAATGCAAAATCTATGATGTTTATATTCAAAATGATCACCAAATTATAAGAATTCCAGCAATGTAAATTATATTCTGACCGGGTAATTTGTATGAATTTTATGAGCTAAAACAAATATCTTCAGTTAATAAAAAAAAAAAATATTCTTCACTGTAACAGATGGTCGGTCGGTCCCTCCCTCCCCCCACCCCCCCACCAACCGTCTCACCAGATGTGTGGGAAAACCAGAATATTTACCTTTTAGTAATAAATAATACCTCAAACTAAAGTTAGGATAATATAATTGACATTGCTGGATTCCTTGTAAGACCAGGAATATTTTGAATATAAATGTCATATATTTTTCACAAAAGATAACATATTTACTCAGAATAAACTTTACATCTAAAATTTGTATGTCTAATGCAAAATCTATGATGTTTATATTCAAAATGATCACCAAATTATAAGAATTCCAGCAATGTAAATTATATTCTGGCTGGGTAATTTGTATGAATTTTATGAGCTAAAACAGGCAGTCAGGCAGGGTGGCGGGTGGGGCGAATCTAAAAATAGCTCTCGAGCCGGACACTCACCGCTTATATGTGGAAAAAACCCGCGTTAAGTGAAAGTTCAGCTCTGGCGAGGCACCGCGTATATGGTAAAACGCGCTAAGTGAAACCGCGTTAGGCGGGGTAATACTGTACAGTAAAGTGAAATTTTTATCTTTTTTTTTTTAATAGCTTTTCTTGCCATGTTTATTGTTTGTAAAATTGCACAGCACAGTACAGTTCAGTACTGTACATAGGAAGTGGAGGTGCAGTTATTCACAAAACATTTGTGTTTGTTGTCGGCAGTAGTGACGGTGAGGAGGTGGAGGAGGCGGAGGAGGGAGCGGGGGGGGGAGCGAGTTGGGAGGAATGGTGACCTTGGACGCGGGAGGGGTGGAGATGCCAGCCAGTACATTACGGGTGTATTAATTGTTTTTATAGCTATTTGTGCATTTTAATATTAAATACTGTACTGTACATTACGTTTCAACGAAACTACCATTTATTTCTGAGAACATGGAAATGTAATATTTTTGCTGAAATGATGTATGTATTACAGTGGAAAGTGGGATAAAATTGTGACGAAAGCAATGACTTTCTCTTTCTTTCGTTCAAAAGATGTTACCGTAATCGCTTTTCGAATGGTTTTCAGTTGTGGGATTATAAGGCTAATGATAGGATAGAATATTATTGTAATACAGTACAAGTACAACAGTTTTTTAACTGAAAACCATTCGAAAAGCGATTACGGTAAAATCTTTTGAATAACGAAAGAAAGCGAAAGTCATTGTTTTCGTCATGATTTTATCCCACTTTCCACTGTAATATGTACGTCATTCCAGCAAAAATATTATATATCCATATTTATTTCTGAGAATACGTATATTCATTCAGTCACAGTTAAGGTAAAATATACTAGTGATGAAATATTTTAATGAAAATACGGTATCGTAGTTTTCTTTTGTTTCAATTTTAATTAATAAAGATTGATGTTTCAAATGTAATGAACAAAAATTTATGTCCAGTATCTATAAATAAACTTTAATAAATGAATACTTTATATTTTACACCGTCCTGTGCTACCATACCATGGATTTGGCTACTTTGGGCTTGCTATGATGACGCAAGAGATCTGCCCTGGCAACTGTACCGACACTCACAGCTGGTGGTGCGTTGGTGCGTCGTTTCCATTGTTTACTGGTAATTACTGGTAAATATTTTTCAACCTAACGAAACTATTACCCGTTTAGAGGTCGACCCCCAATTTTTTGCCAAATAATTTGGTCTTAAAAACTTGAACTACACACAGCTATATACGGTAAATAAGGATATGGGGGGCCAGGGTTTTTTTGGGGGGCAGCAAAATATCGCTGGTTTTAACATCCACGGGTATATCTGTTACGTAACCCCCGCGCATGTTAAAGGCGGACTGTATTTCTCAAGGTTCCATCTCGAATTCAGGTGTTCAAGGAAATTGCACTCGATCTTTCACCACCACCTCAGCCTGTTCTGACAAGGTGGGGAGCATGGCTGATGACTGCACTCTATTATGCAGCAAATTTTGACAAATCCAAAGAAATTATGAATAGTTTGATGGAGATGATGCTTCTTCAATTCGAGTTGAAAAGAATATCCTACAGAAGAAGACAATCCACAATGACCTGACATTCATTGCTGCTCACTTTTATGAAGAGAAAATTATGATGTGTGAGGTGAAAATACAGTACAGTCAACCCTCACTTTACGCGGTTAATGTAGCCCACAGGGTACCGCGGAAAGTGAGAAACGTGTAAAGTGAATAACATAACATATGGGATTAAATGAAATAGAGACCAGCTGACCCCCAAACTCCACTTTTTTCAACACAATACCTATGTTCTAGTAAAAATAACATCTTAATTTTATGATGGTACATGCACACAATTAATACTTAAGAGAAATAGAGAAATACAGTCGCCAAGTTAATGTCCATTCAAATAATGGACTCAACTCCCTCCCCCTCTTCTCACACTACACTGGCTGGCTCTTCCCTCTCAGAAATATTTGGGGGAAAACCAGGTACTGTATAGTAATAAATAATACCTCAAACTAAAGTTAGGATAATATAATTGACATTGCTGAATTCCTTGTAAGACCAGGAATATTTTGAATATAAATGTCATATATTTTTACAAAAGATAACATATTTACTCAGAGTAAACATTAGATCTAAAATTTGTATGTCTAATGCAAAATCTATGATGTTTATATTCAAAATGATCATCAAATTGTAAGAATTCAAGCAATGTAAATTATATTCTGGCGGAATAATTTGTATGAATTTTATGGGCTAAATAAAAAAATTATACTCTTCACCCAGCGTAAAGGTACACCACATGAGATATGAGCATCCTGGGTTCTAGAGGCACCATATGGCGTGGAAGCAGCGGGCGTGGGACAGCGTAAAGTGAGGTTGACTGTATTACCCGCTGCAGCGGTTTCATAACGCAATTTCTCATATCGCGTTGCCTGCAGAACCGAACTTTCTCTTAGCAGGGTTCATCTACTCATATACGTGGTGAAGTATAATATTTTTTTTTTCGCCAAATTCGCTATACGACAGAATTAATTTACATTGCTGAATTCTTATTTTATTATTTGTAGTAATATCAGTATAATATCACTAGTTGAGTATTAATCTAGTAGTTTTACCCAAATTTCTCAGAGAGGAAGAGCCAGCAGTGTAGTGTGAGAGGGGAGAGATGAGTCAGTGTTGAATGAACATGCTAGGTTTGAAGTCCTTAGCAGTACCCTGTGGGTTCAATTGACCACGTAAAGCGGGGTACAACTGTACTTATTTTTCTAGGGTATACAAACTAGGTTTTATTACTTTTGAAGAATAATGGAAAAATTGACAGTGCACAATATAGAAAAAATGAAGAATTCGTTGTTCTCACTTTTAGTTTGTGAGAATTGTAGTACTGTTAAAGCTACCATACATGATATGTTTTTAGTTACCCCCAAAAAAAGACAAATATTTAGATAATGTATATTGTGTAACCATACTACAAAGTCTCGCCCAAAAGTTGGTTAACTCCCACAGCCAGCTATTGCTACACCTGCTTCAGATGTTTGAAACTGTCTCAGCACCAACAGAACATGAAACCGATAAAATGAATCTAAAGGTTCTAAGTAACAGACTCGAGTTCATACATCTAAAGCAAGCAGTGCAGCAATAGCTGGCTGAGGTAACCAACTGGCGAACTGTACTATTATATGTTTACAACAGGTATTTCTGTGAAAGGACATGATGTGTAGTGATAACCTACAGTTTACCGCCTACTTGCTGTTTCATACTTAACGTTTCGCATCATGATGCCTTGCCAAAGCTGAACTTTTCACTTAAGAGGATTTTTTTTCCATATCTGCGGTGAGTGTCCGGTAGATGCCCCACCCACACCCTGCCTGACTGCCTGTTTTAGCTCATAAAATTCATACAAATTACCAGGCCAGAATATAATTTACATTGCTGGAATTCTTATAATTTGGTGATCATTTTGAATATAAACATCATATATTTTGCTTTAAACTTACAATTTTTAGATAAAAATTTTTCTCTAGGTAACTATGGTATCTTTTGTCCAAATTATATGACATTTATATTCAAAATATTCCTGGTCTTACAAGGAATCCAGCAATGTCAATTATATTATCTAACTTTAGTTTGAGGTATATTTATTAAAATTTAGTGGTTATCCCACACATCTCCTTGGGACGGTGGTGGGGGGTGGGGGGAGGAGGGACCGACCGACCATCTGTTACCCTGTGAAAATTATTTTTTTTTATTAACTGAAGATATTTGTTTTGCTCATAAAATTCATACAAATTACCGGTCAGAATATAATTTACATTGCTGATTCTTATAATTTGGTGATCATTTTGAATATAAACATCATATATTTTGCTTTAAACTTACAATTTTTGAATAAAAATTTTTCTCTAGGTAACTATGGTATCTTTTGTCCAAATTATATGACATTTATATTCAAAATATTCCTGATCTTACAAGGAATCCAGCAATGTCAATTACATTTTCCTAACTAGTTTGAGTTATCCCACATCTCCTTGGGGCCGGTTGGTGGGGGGTGGGGGAGGAGGGACCGACCGACCATCTGTTGAACTGGCTGTGTAGTGTGAGAGGGGGAGGAGTTGAGTCCATTATTTGAATGGACATTAACTTGGCGACTGTATTCTCTATTTCTCTTAAGTATTAATTGTGCATGTACCATCATAAAATTAAGATGTTATTTTACTACATAGGTATGTGCCTTCAAAAGTGGGTTGGGGGTGGGGCGGTTTCTATTGGAATTAATCATATGTTCTGTTGTTCATACTTGGTTCACTTAGCAGGACCCTCTGGGTTCAATTGACCGCGTTAAGTGGGACAACTGTATTTACTTTTTTCTATCACATTCTCAGTAATGTACAATTGTTTCTTTTTCAGCTCAGAAGAATAATGACAAAATTAGAAAGGCACAAAGCACAAAATATAAGGTGTCCACTCCTTTGTTAATCAAAAGGTTTAGACATGTATTCAATTTTGCATTTTATAAATGAAAGATTTTTATATTTAATTTTTTTATTTTATGCTGCCTACATTTGAAAAGTTTAGTTCCTATTTGTCTGTCTTTTTCAGAATTTTAATTGCCATAACATCCTGGCTCTAATTATTATAATTATTGTTTCTTATTATAGTAGTACCCCGATTTACGGTCAATTGAACCCATAGGGTACGCGGAAAGTGAAAGCTAGCGTAAAGTGAACAACAGAACATATGGGATTAATTCTAGAGACTGGCCCGACCCGAAACTCCACTTTTTCAGACAATTACTCGTTAGTAAAAATAACATCTTAATTTTATGATAACACACAATTAATAATTAAGAAGAAATATCATTAGGTTTTAACACTTACATTAGGAGAAAAAGATGGCTGGGCACATGGGTATGGGGGTTGGTTCTGAGGCAGAGGGCAGATTATTGGCCCTCACCTGTATCCTTGTATCAATTGTATCACTATCCAACATAGGCTTGCAGGGCCTCTTTGTCAAACCCTCAAGTCCATATCCTCACTATCATTATCACTATCACTGACTTGGGCGGCTGTGGGTGGGTGGCGGGTGAAAGAACTTCGGTAATGTTTTTTGATGACTGGGCAATGGCGCATCCTGCCGCGCCGTTTCCCAGCGTATATGAGTAGATGCACGCGTAAAGTGAAAGTCGGTTCTGGCGGAGGTACAGCGTAAATCTAAATCATGGAAAGTGAAACAGCGTTAAGCGAGGAATTACTGTATATTATTATATATTTTTATTCAATGTTTTATTAAAAACAATTTTATTAATTATTATTTATTATTAGTATTATATTTTCGTCCCGGGCCCCGATGTGGGCTGACCTGTGCCCTGGTGGGCTAATCCTGTAAAAAAAAAAAAAAAAACTCACAGATTGGTCTGGAGTGATAGTGGTGGAGGCGCTATGGGAGATGTGGCTATAGTGACGAATCTTGTGTTACTCAGGCTGGACCTCGCTAATCCTGGAAGCTTGGGATCGAGCCAGTTCGATTAGCGAAAATTCTGAATAAAATGTCACTGGCTCGACTTAGCAGAATATAACTTACATTGCTGTAATTCTTGTAAGATAGTGATCTATTTTAGTATAAACATACTATAGTTTGCACTAGACATATATTTTATTAAATTAATTTAGTAGAGTAAGTCCTGCGCTTAGTTCCCTCTTAACGTTGTTTCAGTACTACGTCGCTGAACTTAAGAGACCAAAAATTCGATTAACGTCCGGGATCCGATACTATGTCGTTTTTGTGTTGTCACCGACTACTTTCTCTGACATCACCGCTCTTGTCTGGGAGCTACGCTCTCTCCGCTCGGAGCGCTGCCCTCACTAAGCTTAACATCATAAGCGTCCCCAAGTGATGCCAAGCCAATCTCTGTTAGGACATCACATCATTTGTGTGAGCTTAAGTGCTTTTGCTCTAAAACTGTACTATAACCATTCAAAATGTCTTTCAAGCACCCATCAGGTGCCACTGATGCTAGTGTAGTGAAGAGGCAATGTAAGACCATTACCTGGCTACAAATGTATGTAATATTAACTTGAAAGGAGCGTGCTGTGGACATAGCCATTGTTGGTCTAACCCCCTGGCGGTGCGTATTATCGACAGCGCTGACAAGATTAAGGTTAGTGCTGGAAGTGGTTCTTCTCCTAGTGCTACTGTGATAAAGAAGGTGGAAAGGATGCTGGCAATGTGGATGGAGGACCAGAATCAGCATAATGCCTGTGAGCCTTGATTTATCCAGCATAAGGCCAGATCCTTGTTTGATGACATGAGGAAAACAGAGGGTGAAGGATCGAAGGAAAGACCTTTACAGCCAGCCAAGGCTGGTTTCAACAATTTAAGCGTTGGTATGACTTCACAACATAAAGATGACTGGTGAAGCTGCCAGTTCAGATACAGTTCCTGCGAGACATTCCGCCAACAGCGGAGGAGGAGCAGCGGCGGAGAACTAGTCAGAACAGGAGGAGGAAGAGGCAGCTGCAGAGTCTCAGTGACTCGCCACCCTCCTCCTCTCCACCCCTCACCTCCGCTCCCACCATCCTCCTGCTTTGCTCCACTACCCACCACCTCACTCTACCACCTTAGCCTATCGGTGAGTACCAATACAAACTTAGTACAATACTGTAGTTCTATATACTATTTTCTATAGAAATGGCAATGATTTTCAGTGTATGTAACTTTTTCCATGGGGCAAGGGGCTGAGGCATTAACTCCTGTTTATCTATTTCTTATGGGGAAAATTGATCGCTTAGCACTGCATGCATAGCGTCGCATTTTCAGGGCGTAACCCAGGCGTTAGCGAGGATGCCTGTACAATTGAGTGCAGGTTTGCCCTTAGGACAATTATTTCTTTTACTTTTATCTGTGACAATATGGTATGCGTGTAGTGAGTAAAAATAAATGAAGAAAGTCATGTATACCTGAAAATAGGAGTTGAAAAACAACCATAACACCACACAGCTTGGCCCAGTAGTCTGGTGGTTACAATGATAGGTTTAACCTGGCTACAATGCCATGATTAATCACTATTAAATCCGTAAACACTAATAATAATAGACCCAACCAGAATATGGCAGGGAGCAAAGAGGAGTTTCAAGAGCAGGCGCTTGCTCCCGTAGCCAGGTGTATGATCGAAATACAATTCGTATTAGAAATACATATCGTGTAGTCTAATATGAAAATGGTGATGGGCCCAGTGATAAACAAATTATATAAACCTTACATTTACCTATGATAACATAATAAAAACACCATCATTACTGGGTGAATGAAAGATTATTCCCACAAACAACAATTGACAACTCTGGCGACTCCTTAGCAGTGCCTCTCCGCTCCCTTTTCCGCTCACGGTTTTGGTCTGTTAACTTGCAATAAATGTTTATTCTCAAAAACTTCCACTTCTGTCTCTTCCCTCACCTCTTTCCCAGCCCTTCTTTCACTATTCTGCCCTCCCTTCTCTCTTCCAGGGAATGTGCGAGAAATAGATGGAGGAAGGAATGTGGGAGGAAAAGAAATGGGAGCCAAGTTTCAATGTGCATCTGGATGCAAAATTCAATGTCACCAGACCATTTACACCTATGTGTATACTTATTCCTTATGCTGACTGTACATAAACAAAATTCAAATGTATTAGGGAAACAAAAGGAATATTCACAAACTATAATCAATATTACCTTGATAACAGCAGTCATTATGACAGGCTGTGGATGATTTGCCATCACTATTGCCTGGTCCATATACAGGGCC
Source organism: Homarus americanus (assembly GCF_018991925.1). NCBI lineage: Eukaryota > Metazoa > Arthropoda > Malacostraca > Decapoda > Nephropidae > Homarus > Homarus americanus. The sequence continues at coordinate 24,747,765 of NW_024722227.1, read as the reverse complement.
TCTGTTAATAAGGTTCTGGTAGTGGTGTCAGAAGAATATTTCAGCACTGTTTCCAGCATCTCTAAGACCCCACCACCACCTGTGTGAGGCAGGAAAGATTAACACGACTGGCGCTCTCATCTTCCTCGACTGTTTCATCTTCTTCAGTCTCACGATTTCTTCTGTCCATTTTGTTGACTTTCTAACAGGTTGTTCTTCTGTTTCTGTTCTTTCACTGTCTGTAGAGATTCCACCTCAATCTCTTGACTCACTCGATGTGATACTTTTGTTTCTTTTACACACTTCTCCTGATCTTCTGGTGTGAGTACATCAACTTTACTTGAGAATCCTCTCACATATATCTTCTAGACCCTTATTTCGAGTGAACATCAGCAGGTGTTACTATTGTTGAAATGATTGACTCTCTGTGGTGCACAAACTGGCCGACTACTTGGTCCTCATTACAGATAAAGAACTCTCATTGGTATTACTGGTGGCGTTCTTACTCTCATCCCATCGGTGTTATCTTCTTCCTCCGAGCTCGTACACGTTCTTCACTATGGAACCTTCCTTCTCAACTTCCTTATTATTTCTTCTTTTTGTTCTTGTCTCATCTGTTGCAGTTGAAGGAAGGGGGTTGCTATTGTCAATCACTTGCCAGTGCAGTCTAGGAGGAAGGTTTTAGGTCTGATTTAGTATGGTGACAAAGGGCAGGATTCTTTGATAATGGATAAAAGATAAGAAAATAGAAAAAGTAAAAGGTACAAAACATTTAATCAAGCCTACACTACTTAATACACAATGGAAAGACCAATCTAAGATGAAAATAAAAAGCAACCAAGTAGTGTACAGTATTACAATGGACTCTAAAAATAACAAGATTTCCTCCGATTGCTTTTAAAGAAGGTGACTATTAGAAATATAATAAACTTAAGCTAAAACAACAACAGCTGAGCTAAGCAATAATGAGGATAGCAGACCATACAATATACTGTAATGTGGACAAAGTTGAATATATTCTTTTAAAAGATTATGATATAGGATTAGTGTTCAGCATTCACAACTCATAGGGAATCATATGGTATACTACAGCCATGGACGAAATACAATTAGGTGTTACAGTAATCTACAGTGTTTATTGAGGTTATTCCATGACTGACTCATGATAAAAGTAACATCAACTAAACAAGACTTTAATCAACTAGTGATTATCGTTATTCTCAAGACTGATATCAAAACAACCCTTGTAAAATAGAAGAAAAAATATATAATACAAAAAACACAAGTACTTACCTCAAACTGTGCTAGAGATGAGGTTTTTCCAGGGCAATCCATCAATTCTGCAGCTAAGTCCACCCCAACTGCAATGTATGATCCTGAAAACATCGCACTCATTAATTAGGTGTCCAAAGACATACAGACAGATCAATAGATAGACAGACTATTACATATATTGTACAGGTATGGTACTGTATACCTGGCATCGGTAGAGCATCTGGAATGCTCCAAGCTAGCTATGTTCTGGAACTAATTACTGTACTCACTTTGTATTCAAATGTACTAAGTTAATTAAAAAAAAATTAAATGTCCATTGCAAATTATGGGATGTTTATACTCAAATTTATTTCTATCTTGCAAGAATTTCAATAATGCAAGTTATATTCTGCTAAGTCAAGTCAGTAACATTTTACAAGTGAAAAACTATCCATCTATTTTTTAGATTTTTTTAGGGTGCCCCGAGAATAGTTTATTGGGCACCTTACCTCCTGTGCAAGGTGAATCCAGAGCGTTTACAGCACTCCATCAGGAAGCATGCAGAGTTCATGCTTGCCTTTATGACTCATTAGGGAGTAAAGCCTGAAGGGTCATGGGTTTGTCAGCAAGTTACATAAAGTGACAGGATGATGAGTGTATGGGGGAAAAAAATTCGGTACAATTTATCTGCTTATGGCAAAGTGTGGCAGGTCCCTAATAATGTCAAGTGCCAGGCCTGTCACTAGGAGGAAGGATATCTGGTCAGGAAAGGAAGAAGTTGGTACAATGTGGCTGGGGACCTGTAGGAGGAGGAGGTCATAGGGCAAGTGAGGATGTAGTGGTCAACAGGACTCTCACACCCTCTCGACCAAAAGTTTACAAACAAGATGCGGCCAGGCTCAGGGTTGCCAATGTACTAGGTGGCAGTACAATGGGGTAGAGGTGATATGGTGTGGTGGGACAGGTTGCAGTAGGGTGGAGGGAGGCACATAGGCATTGACAATATTGAGGACATACTTTTAGTGTGATTGTGATGGGCGTGTGCGTTGACATGCCGGATTGAATTAGGGTAGGGGTGGTGTCCTCAGGTCCAATAGGTAGCCCTGGTGGAGCAGCACAGACACAGGAGCAGGTCAGGCTGCGAAGGGTGGAGGAAAGGTTGAGGCACACGTGGCCGGTGAAGATGAGGCAGGACTTGCTCGGGGCAGCAGAACACACCAGGGCAGGCCGGTGGGCGCCAGTAGTGAAGGCGCCAGCGGTGGAGTAGGCCGTGAGCAAGGGACTCACGGGGGACTACCAGCTTATGTCAAACCAGAAGGAGAGGAGTGACTGGGTGGCAACAGAGGGCAAGAGAGTATGGGAGATGGTGGTACAGAGTGTGGAAGAGTTTTTCAATACAGGTTGGTAAATTCTTGGAAGAGGGATATGATCTGTGTCACGTCACTGGAGGGGTTGTGAGGGCACCGGTGGGAGCAAAAGGCCTGACAGCGTGAGGCTGGAGACGAGGGAGAGACCAGTAGTGAGTTGAGTTAGAGATGGCGGGACTGCTGTGTTGCAGCCAGGTGAGCAGGAGCAGGTGTTGTTGAAAGAAGGCGTTGCTGGAGACAGGGCGCAGAGGAGGAGGCGGTGGTAGCCGGACGGGGGGATTATAGTGGCTTGACCTTGGGAGGCTTTTCCCCTGGAACAGGCGGCGGTGGGGCATTGCCGTGAGTCAGCATTGTGCCGGCACGCACAGTTACAACACCTGGGATCAACTACAGGTACTCCTCGACTTCGACCATCCAGACATACCAAAATTTTGTCAAATTCGTATTTTCGAGTCTCGGCGTTAGTGAGTGTGCTATGTACTGACAAAATTTTCATTTGTAATTCCCTTTAAAATGGCTGCAGAAAGCAAAGTAAAGAGTTTGTGGTGCTGAGAAAAATGAACTCATTTTAGATTTCTATGTATTATTTAAGCATTTTCGACTTCTGACCTGAATTTGGGTCCCTACCCGTCATAAGTCGGGGACTGCCTGTACATAGCCCACCACCCCTATTAAGGTGGTCTTTGATTTTCTGGGCACAGGCGGCGGAGTTATGGTTTCGTGAAAAAAGCGACATCTGGGACGATCACGTCGGCAGCAGGCAGTAAAGGTGTGACCCCAATGAGAACAGAAAACACAAATGCAGGTCAGGATGATAGGGTTCTGCATAAAGTGGAGGGAGGATTGGGTTGGCCTCCACAGTGGTTGGGCATTCCTTCCTTCACTTGATAATGACAACAGCTTGTGTAGTCTTCCCCGTAATGTCGACATATATTGATTATACAGTCGGCCCTTGACATATGCGGGTTTAGCATACTGCGGATTGCCCGCGGAATATTCTGTACATTGAAATGGTTAAGTACATTCAAATGAGTGACACGAACACTGCACCGCCCGTTACACACATAATCCGCCACCCGCGCTCCCTCACTCAGTCAGTCTGCGCTGTAACACGCTTGTGTTGACATCAGCATTGTAGTTGCAAAAATATTTACATTTCTGTGAATGCATTATATCAAGCACAGTATGAATAGAATATCACTAATATAACAGTATTTTAACAGCTATTAAAACAAGAGTAACATATCTTCAACATCGGAAGGTTAGGAAAAGTCTTTTGTTTTCATGTAGTTTATCCTAATTTACATTTGAAATACATTACGTTTCAGCAAAACTACAATTTATTTATGAGAATATGGAAAAGTAATATTTTTGCTGAAATGACATTCGTATTACAGTGGAAAGTGGTGAAAAGCAATGACTTTCACTTTCTTTCATTCAAAAGATGTACATGTCGCTTTTGAATGGTTTCAGTTAAAAACTGTTGTACTACAAAAATATTCTATCCTAATTCACGATGCAACAGTTTTTAACTGAAAACCATTGAGCGATTCACGGTAAAATCTTTTGAGCAATGAATCATTGTTTCGTCAGATTTTATCCACTTTCCTATATCGTCGTCATTTCAGCAAAAATATTACATTTCCGTGAATGTAGTATAATCAAGCACAGTATGAATAGAATATCATTGTAATATTAGAGTATTTTAACGAAAACTATTAAAAAAGCAGTAACATCTCTTGAACATCGGAAGGTTGAAGTCTTTTGTTTTAAGCCATGTATTTATCCTATTTTACATTGAAATACATCACGTTTCAGCAAAACTAATATTTATTTCTGAATATATTTATTCAGGTGCAGTTTAGGTAAAATATACATGTGATGTAACAGTTTTTTAACTGAAAGCGATTGAAAAACACATACCCTCTACCCTGTTCAAGGAAGACTGGGAGGAGCTGTTTGGTGCTGAAAGCGATGACAAGGAAAATGATTTTGATGGATTTTTGAAAATATTCAGAAATATGGTATGTGTTATTTATTCAAGTGAATTAGGATAGAATATTACTGTAATACAACAGTAGTGACGATGTGGAGGAGGCGGAGGGATAGGCGGGGAGAGTGGTGGCGCTGGAGGCGGAGCATGGGCGAGTGGAGATGCCAGCCAGTACAGGTGTACAGTATTAATTGTTTTATAGCTCTTTTTGCATTTTAATATTAAATACTGTACATTACGTTTCAACAAATCTACTACAGTGAACCCTCACTTTACGGTCAATTGAACCCACGAGGCCAGCGTAAATAAAATGAACAACATAACATATGGGATTAAATGAAATAGAGACCGGCTGACCCCCAAACTCCACTTTTTCGACACAATACCTATGTTCTAGTAAAAATAACATCTTAATTTTATGATGGTACATGCACACAATTAATACTTAAGAGAAATAGAAATACAATCGCCAAGTTAATGTCCATTCAAATAATGGACTCAAGTCTCCCCTCTTCTCACACTACACTCGCTGGCTCTTCCTCTCTAAAAATTTTTTGGGGAAAACCACTAGATTTTAAGGTATAATAAATAATACCTCAAACTAAAGTTAGGATAATATAATTATTGCTGGATTCCTTGTAAGACCAGGAATATTTTGAATATAATTGTCATATATTTTTGCACAAAAGATAACATATTTACTCAGAGTAAACAAAATACTTACATTAGATCTAAAATTTGTATGTCTAATGCAAAATCTATGATGTTTATATTCAAAATGATCAACAAATTGCAAGAATTCCAGCAATGTAAATTATATTCTGGCAGGAAGTAATTTGTATGAATTTTTGAGCTAAAACAAATATCTTCAGTTAATAAAAAAAATAATAATCTTCACAACACTATCTGTCAATCAAGTACCCCACCTTGCCTCCCCTCTTCCATGGCAAGATGGTCGGTCGGTCCCTCCCTCCCCCAGCCCCACCAACCCTCCTACCAGATAAATGTTTGGGAGAAAGAATATTTACCTTTTAGTAATAAATAATACCTCAGAGTAAAGTTAGGATAATATAATTGACATTGCTGGATTCCTTGCAAGACCAGGAATATTTTGAATATACACTTCATATATTTTGCAAAAAGATAACATATTGCTCTGAGTAAACAAAATACTTGCATTAGATCTAAAATTTGTATGTCTAATGCAAAATCTAAATACTTATTATTCAAAATGATCTTCAAATTGTAAGAATTCCAGCAATGTAAATTATATTCTGGCCAGATAATTTGTATGAATTTTTATGAGGCTAAATAAAAAATTATACTTCACCCGCGTAAAGGGTGCTGCGATGGAATGTGAGCATCGGGTTCGGCAGGAGTACCGTAGCGATGAAGCGGGGAATGTGGGACCGTAAAGTGAGGTTGACTGTATTTATTTCTGAGAATGTGGAAATGTAATATTTTTGCTGAAATTACGTATGTTTTACAGTGGAAAGTTTGATAAAATTGTGACAAAAGCAATGACTTTCGCTTTCTTTACGTTCAAAGATGTTACCTGTCGCTTTTGAATGGTTTTCGTTGTGGGATTATAAGGCTAATGATAGGATAGAATATTATTGTAATACAGTACACAGTTTTTTAACTGAAAACCATACGAAAAGCTATTTGCGTAAAATCTTTGAACCTCGGCAGTCATGTTTTCGTCATGATTTTATCCCTTTCTGAGAATATATTCATTCAGTCACAGTTAAGGTAAAATATACTTGTGATGTAATATTTTAATAATATGGTATCGTGGTTTTCTTTTGTTCCATTAATTAACAAAGATTGATGTTTCAATGTAATGAACAAAAATTATATTAGTATCCATAAATAAACTATAAAAAATGAATACTTTATGTTTTACATAGTCTGTGCTACCATACCATGCATTTGGCTACTTTGGGCTTGCTATGATGGCCTTAAGAGATCTGCCCTGGCAACTGTACCGACACTCACAGCTGGTGGTGCGTTGTTTCCATATTTACTGGTAGTTACTGTATGGTAAATATTTTCCCTTCTTGAAACTATTACCCGTTTAGAGTTAGGCCCAATTTTTTGCCAAATAATTTGGTCTTAAAACTTGAACTACACAGGTATATCAGTAAATAAGGATATGGGGGGCCAGGGTTTTTAGGGGAGAGGTGGGGGCAGCAAAATACGGTTTTTAACATTCAGAGGTATCTCTGTTACCTAACAGCGTATGTTAGGGCCGACTGTACTAAATTAAAGTCACTGCACCTTTAATGTCAGCATATGGAAACGTTTCAATAGGATGTGGTAACATTCATCAGAGTCTATGGGGGCCACCAGGACAACCCCGTCAAAACAATAGTACTAAGTGATTCATAAACCTCAGGAGTCTGAAACTTGATAAAGTTCCGGTTCTTACAGCAGGAATTGAATGTTGAGAAAGTGCTGTCAGCAGTACTTCATCATCAATTAAGCATTCCTCTACATTTTAGTGAGTCCTTAGGGAAATGTAGATTTAGTTTACTTGGCTGGGTGAGAGGGCAGGAGTGATAGGGTCCGTGGCATTGGTGTTTCCACTCGGCTAGTGTTTCCCATAGAAACATTACCGTCACTGTCATAATCACTGGGGTCTGACTCTTGAAGGGTGTTGGATTCAGTATGAACAGGCGAGTTGGCGATGGCATCCGTATCAGAGATGTCTCGTCCATAGAGGCCTCTTCTGGGATGTTTATGTCGGCCCCCATGCTGGCAAATCTTGCCCGCTGAGGAACCTTTGTGGGGCGATCGGAAGTCATGAGCACCATGGGCATATCTGTCCCCTATGTGGTCACGCCACACTCTGGTTTCCCTTCAAAGCGCATAAATCTTTCGCCATTTTACTCCCTCGATTGTATAATTTATTCCGAGTCCTGACCCATCTCCCTCCACTGACAACTACAGGTAATCTCCCCTCCTGGCTGTTAACACCTTGCCTTCCCTCCCTCCTCCCTCCCCCCCAGCCAGCAGGTGATAACGATTTTATAGGATGAGGGTTGTGTTAGGCTTAAAAATGTCAATGTCAGACTAAACTTAGCAGAATATAACTTGCATTGATGGGATCCTTGCAAGATGGTGATTAATTTGAGTATAAACATCTGATAGTTTGCACAAGATATAAAAAATTTAGTCCTTTAGCTTAGTACATTTAAGTACAATGAGTACAGTATATTCAATGGAATTTTTATAAATATATATATTATTAATATCATAATCATGTCTGTGTTGGTCAGACACTACATATGTTGTGGGGTTAGGTCCACAGCACATTCACCTTTAACAAACAGTTTAAACATCCATTTCATAGCACTGCTCATGGTTTTGTATTTCTTCTTCTCAACACTATTATCACTACCTTGATGGGCACGGAAGCCATATCAATGAGTTACTGACCAGCTCACACACTGTGGAAGTTTTAACCCTTAGCCCGGGTTAGGGTGCTGCTGGCAATCCCTTGTGAGGTTCCTTCGAGAAAAAAATCCCCAAAAAGGCGGGAGAAAATTGACAGACGTTCTGGAAAGTCACCGGGGCCTAAGGGTTAGGAAGACGAGAAGATGCTAGGGGATGCCAAGATGCTCCATGAGAGGCGTAGTGCTGCAAGAAATGAGGACATATTCTGTGCCATACAAAGCAGTCATGCTAGGTGACATAACGAAGTCGGGTAGATCATAAAACAACGTTATAAAAATCATGGGTAACTAAAAAGTAACAGCGTTATAACAAAACAACGTTGCCTGGGACAACACTAAGTGAGCACTTGCTGTGCAGTATATGTTATGTCAGGTTAGTTTTTAATTTGTAATTTTGGTCAGGTACTGTATATGGAATTTTCTTCCATTTTGTTTTACTCAGTTACCTACACAAACAATGTAACATAGAACAAGTGAAAAAAAAAGGAATACCTGGTAATTACAATACAACAAAGTATTTTCAACTCAAAATTTCAGGTAGATTTATGTAATTTTCTTAATTTTTTTACTAAAGTTGCATACACACACAACCTTACATACAGAAAGTTAAAAAAAATTAAATAAATAATTACCATAAGGTTTAAAGTTTTTTATCTGTGTGGTTTCCACCATGAAGCTGTGTGGTGAGTGTGGACGAGGTTGGAGCTCCATGGGAGAGCACCATTAGTCTGGAAGCTGCTGGTTGTTAAGATGAGCACCAGGGGTGACTGTGATGCAGTTTATACACTAACTTGTAAGGCTTTTGTTATTACTGTTTATATTCCAACAATTTTAAGTTTTAACATTACAATGTACAGTTGAAGCTACTTTTAGGGGTGAGTCTAGTGATCTGAAAAGTCCTCAGAGCCAGTTACAGAGGATTTACTGCACTTCAGTTTAGACCTGGTGCTCCAAAATCTGAAACAATCAACACCCAAATCCCAAGTATGCCGGATAAATGGTCCCATACTTGTACATAGACAGGTGAACCTGTTTTATTCAGAGGGCTTATTAGATATACACTTACCTGGTTTATTACTGGTAGATGTAGGGATGTGAAGGTAATAGGCTGTGTTTGTTCAGTTGCAGCATAGGTGAGATTGGCTGGATGTGCCAGTAGCAGAAAACCGTACACAGCATGCGTCATTACGCACAACTGGAGGCTATCCCAAAAGATGTAATACCTGTTGGGAAAGAAACAAAACAATTACTCTGTGTTTTGTATGACCTGTGGACTCAAATTGCTTCAAGAATCAGAAGCAAAGTTTCTGTTATCTAAGTAGCAATTAATGATCAATGATGTTCTTATACAGTGGTTTATTAACGACGGTTCGATTAACGAAATATCGGTTAACGAATTACCTCCCATAAGGATCTTCAATTCGGTCAATGAACAAAACTTTGATTAACGAAATCCTACGAACAACACGTTTGTGGGCATCAGCTGATCAGCTGATGGGCTAGTCTGCCAATTCAGTAATCTGTTTATGTTTACATTCGTTTCCAGTGGAGTAAATATCAAGAAAATTGTTCTCTTTAATATTTTTTATTTCTTATACAGGAAATTATTAGTCATTATAAAATTTAGTTAACATATTGATAATAGATGCAGTACAATGAACTAGTTTTTGTCGCCCATCAGCTGCTTGACTCAGCCACCAGGCGTCAGTGCGGCCTCAGTTGACAGTGGAGTGAACATCTGTTTTGTTGGTGTCTTGAATATTTATGCATTTTTACATTGAAATTATTGGTCATTCTGAAATTTAGTCAACATATTGGTAATATATAGATCAGTGTAGTGTTGATTTAAATAAAATATATTGAATTACACCTATTGAACTTAAAATTTTATTGGTGAAATGGCGGCATCAAGCATGGGTCCCCTGAAAGGTGATTTCTCCTCCATCCCCACTTCCTTCTCTTCTCCTTCTCCTCCACCCCCCCTTCTAATTCATCATCATCATCATCAACCAGGAACCTTCTACATACACACCTCAAAGTAAGTGTACTTTACTGCATTTTTTTACTTTGTATGTACTTTTCTGTGAGCTGGAACCAATTCAATATCCCATTGAAACAATGGATTAGGTTAACAAAATTTCAGTTAACCTAACGACTCTGTGAAACGACTTGTGTTCGTTAACCGAGGGACCACTGTTTATCCAAACCAGAGAACCAGATAATAAATAGTCATAGATGTGTCTTAGATGTTGTGAGAAACTTGTGTAAATTTAAATATGAAAATAGGAATACAATTTGGTCAATGTGTAGAGTATATGTTTTGGTCTATGATGCTCGCCCAGGATTACTATGTTATTATTCTTTTTTCTTATTAGTTCTGATTAAGAGAGTGATTTACTGTTTAGGTTCAAAATTTGGATAACAGTATAGAAGACATAGTTTACTCTGCTAAGATGTGGTGCAGCTATGGGTGTGGTAATACTGCCTAAGGGTGTGGTTATACTGCCTAAGGGTGTGGTTATACTGCCTAAGGGTGTGGTTATGCTGCTTAAGGGTGTGGTTATACTGCCTAAGGGTGGTTATCCTGCTTAAGGGTGTGGTTACACTGCCTAAGGGTGTTGTTATACTGCTTAAGGGTGTGGTTATACTGCCTAAGGTGTTGTTATACTGCTTAAGGGTGTGGTTATACTGCCTAAGGTGTGGTTATCCTGCCTAAGGTGCTGTTATACTGCTTAAAGGTGTGGTTATACTGCCTAAGGTGTGGTTATCCTGCCTAAGGGTGTGGTTATACTGCCTAAGGGTGTGGTTAAACTCCATTTAACAACTCTAGCTGGATTTTTGTTAAATACTAACTTTAATTCTAGAAATCAGACTTGTCTTTAGAATCATCAACACAATCTACTGTACAGTCTTCTATAATACACATCACACAATATTACATGACAGGACAGAGAGCAGACAATGATGTTCATACTTAAGTCTCTGTGGTGACCCTAGCAACTGTCACTCACCAGTAGAGTGGTTGTCATGCCAATTGCTGAAGGTACAGAACAGAATCCAGATGAATAGGATTCCTGGGCAGACAACCCCAAGCCAACGTTCCTCCAAGAGATTGGTCCTGGTCCACCTACAAGTCCAGTTACCACACTCACCACAAGGTCTGCTGAGCAAATACAGTCAAGGGACCCCGCTGTTAATTCCAGTTCCTGAAAAATAATCCACAAATACATTCTGTTTCATAATACAAATACAGTGAAAAATATTTCATATACAGTAAGATCTACGTTAGCTAGAATCCTCAAACACAGAACTCTCCGATAGCGGAATTGAAGTTTTTTGGGATCGTTTCCCAAAGCTGGAATTTTCCAGAAAATTCCGGCTTTGGGAACGATTTTCCGAGGGCATATCTTCTGAAAATTCCAAGAACATTTTCCCAGTATGTACCTGGAAACCGGGATGGGGGAATTTTTTCGGGTTTGAGAGAAGAAAATCAGATGCATTTTCCGTAAATTCCTAGAAAAATTTTCCGGTACCCCAAAAATTCCGGGATGTGGGAATTTTTTCCAGGTTTGAGAGATGAAATAATGCATCATTCGGAACTTCAGAACATTTTCCGTTACAGAAAATTCCGGAAAATTCGGGATGGGTGATTTTCCGGCTTTGAGAGAGTCGTCGTTACCAAATCTCTCATTCCCGGAAGAGCTCTGCACCAATTGTTCCGGCTAACAGAGATATCACTATCTGTACTTCCGATCTCAGTGCTTTATCCAACAACACTTATATTTGAAGACTCATTACAAATAGATAGCGGAGTTTTACAAATATCCAAACTGATTTTGCCTGGTCTGATAAAAGAGCAATGGATTGTGTTGCCTCTCAACAATTAATAAGTCCAGAATATACCCCATTGTACAACTGCGATAAAACTACAAAAACATAAGTTAGACTATTTTACTTAATTGTAAATCAATGTCGAAGCCAAAGGATCCACCACATGCTGTATACTTCAAATCTGAATCTGCATAACCAAGTTGAAGATATGAGCAAATATGAGGATGCGTGTACCTATTGTAACTCTCCAGTCATTTTATACACTTGACTCACCCTACACAAAGTGGAACAGGAATACATATAAGACTGATGATATTTACATAGAGTAATAATGCTTACCTTGCACATAAAGAGGATTTTGTCAAGAGCATCAATGTCTCTCAGCTGTGATAAGTTGAAGTCTCTGTATGGCTGATTTTCTGCTAACAAAACCTTCAGGACAGATAACATTATACCAAGTACAGTAATTCGTTCACCATTCGTTAACACAGTATCTGAAACAATAATTTTGAGTCAGGATGATTCAAACTTTTCCAAACTTGATGATGGTGGTGATGATAGTAATAATGATGATGATGATGATGATGATGATGATAATGATGGTGATGATAGTGGTGATGATAGTGATGATGCAGGGAGGCCAGTATTTTGAATATACACATACTCCATTTGTTGTCATTCATCCTCTAAATACGATCACTACTATATTCTGTCGTGGTGTTCCCCTGCTACAACAACTACCTCCCCAAGATATCCACTTCATTTCTTCCTGGTCTATTCATGCACACTGCTGCTTCCTATATGCTCATCACCCTCATATCTAGTGCCATTCTCATTCCACCCTCTCATCTGCAACTCTTATTCCAAATGAGTAACTAGAAACAATCACCACCTTCCACTTGCATTCATCTTCCTTTATCAACCAATCTTAAGATCTTCTCCATCATTTTTGTTGCCTCATTTCAACACACCACAAATTATTTGATTCTGACAAACTGTGTGCCTGTGTTGTCGTACACGTAATTCTAGCTTTGTACACATATTTACAATTAATCAATCTTTAAATATCTGATAAACACAACAATCTTTTCTTTTTTTTTCATTCTTACAAACTATTTTCTTCTCTGTAAAACTTCAATCTAATATGTTAATATGTGCTACATTCCAATGTTTACCTATTATTCCAATTACTGAAATCTTGATGGTTCTCTTAAACATATATATATGAAGTAGACATAAACACCCTGCTTGCTTTAATGCTGGAGAAAGTAAGAAACTAAAACAATGAGAGAGAAGTATTTACTTGGTAGTCTGATGCCTTGAGAAATCATCAAGGAAAGTCCTCCAGTTACATATGAGAGAATTCATGAGGTCTCGATCCACTAATATAGCTGGTACATGTGGGGCGATGGTGTAAACATCCCTACAAGCCAGGTACTGAACAACACTGGGATACGTACACCCATCCAAGAGAGCCTGGAAACAAGACCATTTATGAGGTATGTCACTGTTAATCTTGGTACAGTAATTGTTGCCTATAACTCTCAAAGATGAAGTTATAATAATTTACCTAAATTACCAGGAACATACCTATAACAGTGTGAACAATGGAGCCATCAGACCTGAGATTTGGGTTTGAAAAAAATAGAAAAAAGATTCTGATGTGCACGATAATGAGGTCTATGTAAAAAGAATAAAGAGGTAAATGAAGACTACAGATGAAATACTTATACAATGATAAAAGAATGAACTGAGGCCCAACAAACTGTACAAAAGCCAGTATTTATGACGGCGATAAAGAGCAAAGTACCAACAAACAGCATCTCTGGAAACTGGAGTTAATTCTGAAGACTGTGAATACCTTTATAAGATACTACACTACATAACTGACCAGAGAATATTATTATCAAAGGAGGATTTAAACAGAATCTCCTTATTTCTAATACTGTATAGTAAAGGATTCATTGAGTGACCAAGGCTGACTAAAATAATCAATATCCACAGAATAACATGATGAAGAAATGTTAATAAATTGCTTCAGTAGAGCATTAGGGAATCTTGCATAGAATATTTACCCCAAATAATGAAAAAGAAACTTATGATAATTTGCATTACATACAGTATAAGGAAATAAGGTGTGTTAAGTGAATTAATATTAAAGCCAATGTATTATCTCTTTAGTCTATCAAATCCCAAACAAATACATATGACAAACATTAATGGAGTAAAAAAAAATAATAATAACAACATTTACCCTAATAAACTCTGATGTGTTTTTAAATACGATATACTGTATTACAGAGCATTAATTACTCCTAACCAATATCTTGTATGGTGTGGGTCAAGGATGCAGGAACCTCAATAGGGAAGGGTAGAGGAGAGGTACAGTGCAAGTAAAAGTAGCTGAAATAACAAGTAGGACAGAATATTCTCAACATACAGTACTTCCTCATATCCTCAACTCATATAGTATTAACAGTAGAATCTCAAACAACACCATGATTTACAACCTTCATCATAATACTCCACCTACCTTTATAACCTGGACACCTGGACATGATGACAGACATGAGAATGCGAATATGGAGGAGCTGCCACGATTCTCATACTGGGCAGCCAACTGGGGTGACGTGGTGGACACAGTGCACAAGAAGCCCAGAGCCACCGCCTGTTCGGCCTCCTCACATTTCAGTTCAACTAGCTGTCAGTGCAAATGTAATACAGGTATACATCACTATTTTTATCTTCTAAATACCCATAAAAATTTTCAAAATAATGAGTCAAAGCCACTAATTAATGTTCTTGAGGAATATTTGGTAGCTCATCCTTCTCACATGTTAAAATGGAAAAACCTACATTAATTCCTCAAACTATAATTCTCTTGCCTTAGGAAGTCCAACTCTTTACATACTGTACATCTTTAAGTCTTTTAAACTCCTCCTACTACTGTAATATCCACATACAACTGCATCCCCAACTTCCAATCCTCTCTATCCTATTCCAAGTTCCTAACAGTAAGACCTCCCTCACCATCCCATATAATGACACATCTTTATTATTATATTCTAACTTCAATTCAAACCATCAAAAGTTCTTAGTTACTTCTTCCACCTGGCTCAACTCAGCCTAAACCATTTGTTATTATCAAAACCTCTCTATCACTACACTTCAATATGTACTGTATATCGCCACTTCCTTCACCATTAAAATGTTTTGCTGCTTGGGTCACTCTATATGTTATCAACACTCACTACATCTTCAAGTATTGATTCCTTTACAGTTAATGTATCTATAAGTTTTAATTATTACTCACCCTTAGCAAAGAGGTAGACAATATGGGCTATGCCTCCCATCTGCAGGAGAGCTACATCAGAACCCTGGCTCTTCAAAGGAGTCAGTGCACCAAACAATACTGAAGTCTGTGTTGTAAGATGGATAACAATTTCCAGTGTCTGTAAGAAAACGACAGGTATAATTTTATCTTGTATCTTGAGCTTTTCTTGTCATATGTACAGTAGCTAAACAATTATCTGTGCAGGTGGGGGTCGATATGCTCGAAATTTATGTGTGACTAGTGACAGCCCTCATATACCAAAATTTATTGTCCATGGTCTCATATTGTTTCCTCACAAAGTATGCACAGATAGTTGTTTTAGATGCTGTACCTTCAATTTAATTTACTATAAACACTAATTCTTTTAACCACACACTATTAAATTACTGTGATGTATATATTTCTTCAGTCAACTGTAAACATTTTAAGATACAAAGTATATCTTATGATACAGACCTTGGAGTGTTGGCATGTGTGGTTATAACAGAGGAACTCCGATGGTCGCTGAGCTGTGTGGAGAAGCAGGAGAGTTTCTTGTGCTGGTCTTATGGCTGACTTCATATGACCATATAAAACAGAGAGATCCATCCCTGCTGTTAAAAGCTTTGGTGTAATGAATGGAGTCATCAAACCTTCTCATCCTTGTCTGTCAGGGGTAAGAGACTAGTACAATCTTTACCAAGAGCAATCATGTAAAGGCACAGTTCTCGCCCAGGATGGGTTCGAAGAGGAAGGTGTTACCCATCAAGAGCTTATGAATGGCTGTAACAAAGACTACCTCTTCGGTCCTGTGAAGGTTGAATGGATCTAAATCATCCACTGAGTGACATGGCTGAGGTTCCTGTAATATTCAAACAATATCATATTTAAATGCCAGTACATAATAATCTTGTTAACATTCACGCTTTTGCATAAGTTTGGAAAAGCTATAGTTTGATTGCATTGAAACCAACACAATAATATATAAATTCGTATCTGACATTATTTTTTTGTTTTATGTCTGTTGACGATCAATAAGTAAAATTACCAGAAAGACCCATATTTTCAGTATAAAAATAAAAATAATGACTGTAGTTGTTTTAAGTCACAATAACACTTTAAATTACTCCGCTGGAGAAATAATCAGTGTGACCAAGAAGAAGGTAAGATGGAGAACTTTCTGATGGAGCCCACAGCTGGCACCGAACATTGACCGAGTGACAGGTCAGAGTCTACAAAATTGTTACCTGAAAATAAAAATTTCATTATTTTTTACCTATGTAAACCTTTCACATTCAATACTAACAATAAATATTTCATAGTACTGTGTTGCCCATTACACCAAAAACCTCAGTGCCACTAAGCAAAGTCTATTCATATAAGCCGGGTTTAACCACTGACAAAATTATCATGCCTGCTGCTGACCCCCAGTGGATATGTTTTCTGTTTATTACGGACACATTTTTTAAACAAATTTGACATTTTCATATTTGTTTGAAAAGAAAATCACTGAAGTCTTTAGACAAATGATGAGCTATAAATGAAGTACTGAGGCACCACAAAGCAACTAAATGTATAAATCTTTGTGTGTGAACATTACTGCAGCACACCCAGCCAACAACTGGCCTCCCTGAAATATGATAGATGGAGCTTAACATTTAAATGACAGCCATCAGCAGTGGGAGTTAGCTGTAGGATGACAGCCAATCAGTGGACATTTCATACCTACAGTTTTGCAACATACTGTATAGGGGTGAGGGGAATCCTCAGCTGCCAGTTAGGGGTTAAGTACCCTGGCTTCTTGTGAGGCCTATACTTAACAATCTTCTTTAGAAACAATAACAGTACAATTAACATAAGTTAGAAGAACCACAGGTAAGTCACTGTCCATAAGCAGTGAAATGTTTAATACATCATCACAAAGATCAAGGCACCAACATGTACGGTATACAATATAAGCCACAACTCTACAGTCCCTGGCGTTTCTTCCTTATTTACAACTATCTTGGTTGTCTACAAAAAAGGGCTAAATGATAACAATATATTTTATTTTTTTTTGTATTCTGGGTTTTTGTTTGAGATGGATCAGGAGGCAATGCCCCACCACCACCACAAAAAGGAGGACATATAGATTGGGAGAAAGATGTATAACAAGTGAAGACAGCGATGGGGAAATTGATGCAGAATGATTCTGGGTTTGAGATATTTCCAGGTACAATATTGAAACAAATTTTCTTATCCCTGGAAGAAATTGCACATCACCGGGATTTTTCCGGGCACTGGTGAATGTTTCCATGTCTAAATTCACGCATCTCACGGAGCACTACTGCAATGGAGGCTTAATTGCAGTCAGACAGACACAGAGCTGTATTTATTATGCAAACACAATACAGAGGGCCCAAATTCACGGGGATTAGGTTCTCAAGATGGCCGCGATTGGGGAGTTTACATTTTTACTTGTGTATAATGAAATGTATATTCCCTTTATGTGTTTGCCCTAGAACAATTATTTCTTTTACCTGTATTGTATATATAGAGTGTGTGTAGACACACACACACCAAACACATTACAAATAAATAATAATGGGAAAATACTCTCACAAATAATCAGAAACAAATTTATTAAAATGTAACAATCTAACCTCAAGTCTGTGCTTTTATTAATTATGAATAAAGCACGGACTTTGGTAGACCCTTGCCACAAAATTGTGACCAAGTCCCAGGTTGTTGATCTGACTTTCGTTCATTTACACACTAATTGAAGGTCTCAATTGTTACTCTTACTATTGACAACACAACATAACCTGTACATATATTGTTTCTCACTATTGATCTTTTTTTCATTTTTGTATTTCTTTATGGTTCTTTATTATTAATATTATTATTCAATTTCAATTTCAATTTCAATTGTTTATTCCTTGATAGAGGAAGCGATCTTAGTGCCACTAGTACCCCTGTACAATAACACCAGAATCATCTGGCAAGTGTAGTGTATATACAGTATAAATATTATAAAGGGGCTTACTAAAGCCTAAGGAAGGAAGGATGTCTTTAACACATAATTAATATTATTTACAAAATATCTGGCCAGTATTGGGAGGATCATCGTGGTTCCGTCAGGGGTCGGGAGTGGTGGTCCAGCAGGCGCCACGGAAGCGCGTTGGTGTGGGGACATCTTAGGAGGTAGTGGATAAGGGTGCGGCTGTCGGGTCTTCTGCATACGCACAAGAGCGTTGCTCAGGGATGGGATACCAATCTCCCAAGCAAAGTCATACCCGATGATGATACGGGCAGCAATCACGTCCCCTTCCGCCGACCTTTCCTTAGGCGTCGAGAAGTCAGGAAGTTTACGGAGGACATCGCACTACGTGGGCGGGAGTCAGGGGATGGCTGCTTCCGAGCTTCTTCTGTTTGCGGCGGATTTGGGTCCTAATCTGTAAGAGTGTTAGAACAACGTAGTCAGGTGTGGCCTTGTTGCAGCCAGTCTTGGCAAGGTCATCTGCTGCCTCATTCCCCAAGATACCGACATGACTAGGTATCCATAGGAATGTCACAGGACGGCCTTCATCCTGAAGTGTGGATGTTAACCCTCGTATTGGAGGATGAGGTCCTTATTTTTCCCCAGATCCAAATGCGATCCGTCGAGAGGCAGCCTGGAATCGCAGACAAGCAAGGGCAGAAACCATCTGCTTCTTCCTCAGCGGAGAAGGGCAGCAAGGAGGGCTATTAGTTCAGCCTGAGTGGAGGATGCCCGTCCAGAAACTCTGAGAGACAGTTTGATAGGCTCAGCATGAGAGGCGCGGGAGATGTAGACACCAGCCCGGCCCTACCTGTAGCGGGTCAACAGAACCATCAGTGTAGAGGACGACCCTACCTGGGGACCAGTGGCGATCCTGGAGAGGTGGTATTTGCAGAGAATAACAGGGTTCACCTGGGATTTCGAGCGGGTCCACCGAGGGCAATCACTTCAGGTTGAAAATCCAGCCAGGGAGAAGGAGACGAACCAACAGCAGGGGTGACAACAATATCAGGCAGGAGGTCGTGGTCCTGAAGGGCTCGGATGAGTGACCTCGCCACTGTCTTCTAGATGGAGGTCGGTCTCGGACAGCAGTAGTCAAGTTGGTTTGGACATGGAGGCCCTAGGATCCGTGAGAATGGAAGCGCAGTTTTAGGTAAAACCCTGGACACGATCCTGTAAGGGGAAAGACCAAGTTCGGTATATAGAAGTAGAGCGTCCACTGAGGAGCCCCAAGGATGATCTGAGCAGCTTTCCTCTGGATAACTTGAGACGGTTGACAGCAGTCCGACTAATGTTGGCGAGAGGGGGCGTGCGAGTCGGCACAGGTGCGGACAAAAGACTTGTACATGGTGAGAAGTACAGGATGCTGGCACCAAGGGAACCCTGCACATGGTAGAGGGGAGCAGACGCCGAAAACATATGTCTCGAAGATAACGGACTTCAGATCTGACAACGTGTGCGAAGTTACACACACCCAGGTATTTTGTCTCATTGACCAGTCCAAGGGCTTCCTTGATAAGAAAAGGGTGGGCTAATCCGTAAAAAAAATGTATACAGTGGTCCCTCGTTAACGAACACAATTGTTCCACAGAGTCGTTTCGTTAACCAATCCATTATTTCAATGGGATGTTGGGTAATTGGTTCCAGCTCACAGAAAAATACATACATACAAAGTAAAGCCAAAAATACATAAAGTCAGAAACACCTAAAATTCCCTAAATTGCCCTTAATCACTACATATACACCTTACTCCTAAATCACTACTGTAATGTGATACAGGTGATTAATTTTTATCTCTTGCAAAATATATGGCGTTTATATTCAAATTATTCACTGTCTTGCAAGGATTCCAGCAATGCAAATTATATTCTCCTAACTTTAGTCTGTGATATTATATAAAATAAAAACTTAAAAGCCTACTGAAAACACCAAACCTTTGTTGGGGGGTGGGGGGGTAGGGAGGGAGGGTGACAGTGACATGTTTGACAGTTGGCGCCTGTGGTGTGAAGTATTTGCAGTGGTCCTCGGTTAACGAGCACAATCCGTTCCAGCAGGTTGCTCAACCTAAAAACCTCATAACTAAAAAACCATTGTTTCAATGGGTTTTTGGGTAGTGGTTCCAGCTCAACGAAAATTGCCTAAATTCAACAAAAAAGGTAAAAAGTACACTTACTTTGAGGTGTGTATGTAGAAGGCTCCTGGATGATGATGATGATGGGAATTAAAATGGGGTGGAGGAGAAGAAGAAGAAGGCATTGGGGTGGAGAAGTCACCCCATGGCGCCATTCACCATAAAATTTTAGCTCTCTTGGTGTAATTCAAGATTATTTTCTTTAAATCAACACTGCACTGCATTATATATTGTCAATATGTAAAATATATTTCAAAATGACCAATAATTTGGCGGAAACACAGAAAAAAAAGCATTTAGTTGAAGAGGAGTCTCAGCAAGATGTTATATCTCCTGAAAACAGAGACTAATGCCTGTCTGGTGTGTTAACAGGTTGGATGCACGCCAGAAACTAGTTTCTTTTACCTTCAATTATGTTCAATAATTGTTAAAATGACTAAAAAGTTAATATTAAACTTTTAAAATTATTGAATACAGTCAACCCTAAGCTTCAGCGGTCCCATTCCTTTTTCACGTTTCGTGGTACCCTGCCGAGCGGAATGCTCACATTGTCAGATGCGTGCCCTTTCTGGCAGGCCGAGCAAGTGCGCACAAATTAAGCCAGTCATCAAAACATTACGAGTTCTTCACCCACCACAGCGGCCCAAGTCAGTGATAATTATAGTGAGGATATGGACTTATATGGACTTTGAGGGTTTGACAAAGAGGCCCGCAAGCCTCTGTGGTGGATAGTGATACAATTGATACAAGTGATACAGGTGAGGGCCAATAATCTGCCCTCTGCCTCCGAACCAACCCGCATCCCGTGTGCCCAGCCATCTTTTCTACTAATGTAAGTGTTAAAAACCTAATATTATTGATATTTCTCTTAATTATTAATTGTGTGCATACCATCATAAATTTAAGAAGTTATTTTTACTACAACATAGGTATTGTGTCTGAAAAAGTGGAGTTTGGGGGTCGTGGTCTCTATTTCAATTAATCCCATATGCTATGTTGTTCACTTTACCTCTCACTACTTGTAGACGTTGGTTGAATTAACACGTAAAGTGAGGGTTCTGTAGTATAAACTTCTTGATATTTACTAAAATAGTAAGGAATTTAAGCCCTAAAACCGATTACTGTATTGGCGGGACTAATACTACAGCTGGTGGACGCCAAATGCAAACGAAAACACATTGTTGAAGTTAAGCACTGAAAAACTTCGTAAATCGAGATTGCTCGTTAACGAAGTTAAGAATCTTATGGAAGGTAAATCGTTAACGAAATCTTGTTAACCGGTAGTTCGTTAACGAGGACCACTGTAATTGTTTATTTATGTCCTTAAGATTGAGTTTTTTATTTTTTGCTTATAAAATTTCATAGAAGTGACCTGGGAGAATAAAATTTACATTGCTGGAATTCTTATAAGCTAGTGATTAATTTGAATGTAAACATGCAAAGTTTGCACTAGAATAAAATTTTAGTAGTATTCATTTTGTACATTATTTTGATTACATGTACAGTACAGCTTTGCCCTTAGGACAGTGTGCACATGTAAATGAGTTTCAATAAATGAATAAAGTTACATATATCGAGCCAAAATAATAGTTGAAAAACTTTATGTAGACAGAGCTTGGATGGCTAAATTTTAGAATGACCAATAATTTAATAAAAAATGCACAAACATTAAAGAGCACAATTTTCTTGATATTTACTCCATTGGAAACGAATGTAAACATAGAACAGATTACTGAATTACTGAATTGGCAGATTAGCTCATCAGCTGATGCTCACAACAAAAGCGTGATGTTCATTATGGATTTAATTGTTCAATTTTTTTCATTAACCGAATTGAAGATTCTTATGGAAGGTAATTCGTTAACGAAATTTCATTAACGAGGATCACTGTACAATACAGGTAAGGAAATTACTGTCTCTAGAACGAATGGCTCCTGTCCCGGCATGAAAATGCCAGCAACTTTAAAACTACCAGCAGACATTCTTGGGTGCATTCAGGGTGTCATCGAATAATAGAGGACGAAATAAAATCTGCGAACTTAGGGGTGCCTGTATAATATAAATAAACAAAATATACTACTCTGCATACACTATACACTCACTAGCAGATGCTGTCATCTTGAGCTTGTGATGCAGGCAGACAAATGGTGATATGATGATACATGATGGCCTGCCTTTGTCCTGTACCATCTACTGTGGCAGCTAGTGCATGTCACTCTCCTCTCCATGAAGGAGGGATTGTACACACATTGTATATTGTACATAAACCCTCTACACACTAGCATACAGTAGACATACACTGTCCGCTCTGCTGAATGTACACAGTACAGCACTTTCACACTTATTAAATGTGAGTACAATATATACATAACTGTAATCACTTTTACCTCTTAACATTACTTAGACAGTATTCTTGGCTGATTGTATCTGGGTACAGTACTGCATAACACAGTTCATATGTGAAACAGATACGGAGTGAGCAAACAAGCTTTTACAATGGCAGCAGACTAAGAGTGTCATGGTGCAAGAAACTTGAAGAGATAGATTACGAGATACATCAGCCAATCATAGGCATCACATACAGTCACATGACAGTATAGTAGCCAATCATAGCTCATGAGCACTCAGACTTATCCACCCACAGCACGTGTCGATGCACAATACAATCTCTAAAATTTGTCCAGATGCCAAGAAATGGATATATTTTTCTCGAATTTCTCAGAATACTAAAAAATATTGCTCAGGTTATTGGAAAGTTCAGGGATAAAGATTCTGACTAACAGGAGATTACTATATACTAAAAATTATTCATGGTTACAACTGTCACTTTAATTCTCTTTCCTCTGTTCTAAGTCCTGGGTGAAAACTCAACAAAGGCTATAAAAATTACTAGATTGGATACAGGACTCATGCAAATAATCTAAATACAGTATTAAATTGTTTAAAATTTCACAAGTGATGCAACATAATCATGTTTTGGAAAAATAATAAATAACATTGACAATTACAAATCAAAAGCATTGTTATTTTATTCGTAAAACCATGCCATTTAAGGATTCCAATGAAAACTAAAGTATAATGGTTTTCTTGGGCTATCATTAGTTGAATTAGCTTACTGTTTACCATTGTTTGCATACCTGCAGAGTCCAGGTACATGCAGAACTAAAGTGAACTTGCATAATAATTTTACTTAATAAACACTTGTAAACAGTAAGACACTTTGTTTGATTTGCTTTACACTTGAGACTTCCTCCTCCTGACATTGATGGTGGGCACACAGAAGGCCAGGTGATGCCAGTCTCCATCACTTAGTCCTGCTCTCACCACCACCCCTTGACTCAGAGGGGTACTCTCCCTGTCAACCTCCGTGATACACAAACTTGCAGACAATCTTAAAAAGACACATCAGGGAAAAATTAATAAGAATTCACCTATATAAATCAAAACCACTTATCCATTTTAGAATATTTTTGTCTTTGCATGTGAGTTTGACTTATAATTTATTATTTATATTACTGTGGATGCCTCTACATTTGCCAGCTAGTTTCTAAAATTCTTAATACCACTGATTAAGACAAATGGAGATGATAGTTAGAAGTGCAGCTCAACAAGAAACAAATATAAAATAGTGACAAGATAAAACTTACTGCAAGATAAGATACAACTACTATCTTTACTCCTCTCCTCCTTTTATATGGGGTGGATATAGGATGCTGAAACCTCCAGAAAGGGAGAAATGGTGTAGGGCAGTACAGGCGTGCCAGGGAGGGGCTGAAACACAACTACAAAAATGCTGCACACACACACTTCCTTGACAGTATCCCTATTTGAATACTGTGAATTACTGTATACTGTACTGTACAAATATTTCCTTGAGAAAAGGACCTCACAGAGAGAGGAGACAAGTAATCAACTTAAATTTCTGTAAACAGTATAAATTATGATTCAAAACTGTGATGAAGGACTTCCATAAACAAAGGTGTTATCATCTACAAGTAGTGCATTACCACAGCTCTATGCGAATGTTGCATTTACTGGAGTGTGCAGGTGACAAAAATACATTTATCATTAATAAACAATGGACTCTATATTTTTACTCTAATATTTTAGGGTCATACAGTAAGTCCAAATCCGGATGCCAGAAATCCGGACCACCCAGAATCGGACTTTTGAAAACTCAATTTTTTTTAAATTTAGCTGGCTTTTGTGTGTATATGTCGTGGGGCGCCACAGCTGCCTGGCGACAACAAGCTGGCGATCGCCACTTTGCAGGCAATCACTGTGACAGCGTATGTAATTTTGAGTCCTACTGTTTCTATTACAGAGTACTGTACAAGCCCATAATAATGTCAAAGTAGATAAACTTTGTTGTGTGAAGAGAAGAACACGTTGAAATTGGTGACAAACTTGAAATAATTAAGAAACCAGAATGTGGTGTGAGCAATACTGTTCTAATAAAACATCGACATTGGAAAGTCTACAATTTATATAAAAAACAAAGAATAAAATGCTAGAATTCACAGCTTTTTCTTTAAAACTGCTCGTTTTTAAATATGAAGCATGCTGTATTTGCTAATGAATAAACTATCAAAATGTACCTGTTCATCTTTTCTTTATTCCTCCTTAAATTTGAATTTTAAAAGTACTGCCTGAGAGTCGGAAATCCGAAAATCCGGACCGACCCAATCAAGCAGTCCGGATTTTGGACTTCTACTTCATAAACTTTTTCTTTACTGAACTATAACACATTACTAAATCAATATTTACAAGTGTTTATTTCAGTTACCAACATAATACAGTAAAATATATACTGTATATTTTTTTTTAACAAACTTCAATGACTCACCTTTGTTGGGTCAACCAAAGAGAAAACATTAGATGTTGTGTCCCAACAGATAACACGTGGAGCTTGTTTAGGCTAAGTTCACTACTCACTGATGCATTTGATGTGGCACCACCTGGGGACAAGGTTTTCACTCACTATCTCTATGACATCATAACTTCAAACAATTATCTTTAAAATCAAGGAAGATAAGACTTTAAAACATTATATTAATCTAATACTTTTCCTGGCTCCCAAATACAGGAAGTGAATCAAATAAAGAGAAACCTAAAAAAAGGAAGGAAGAAAAATGGTACTGTAGAGGAGAGTGATGCAAGACAAGTACAGAAAACCGCCTTACAAGCACACAATGCCGCCGCATACGCGCACACCTTGCCTTTTACACACACACACGCTCTTTCAATAAACGTTAATTATTATTATTATTATTACTACGCACACACACACACACACACATACACACACACACACACTAAGCTCTCGGCGTCACCATAGACAACAAACTAAATTGGAAACCACACATCAGTGAAGTTGTCAAGTCCTCAGTTTCGTCTCCACCTCCTCCGCCGACTCAAGTCCCTCGGGTTCCTGCACTCGAGCTCCTCAGTGTTTACTCGACATTCATACTTCCCAAACTCACCTATGCCTCCCCACCTGGTCTTCCTCCCTAAATGCCACACAACGTAAACACCTGAAAAAAGTGCAAAGGAGGGCATGCAAGATTATTCTCTCCTTCCTACTCCACATATCAAGCGCTCAACACACTGACCCTTTTCGACTCTCACTGACCATCACCACGACCTCATCTGCAAATTTGGTAAGAAGCTTCTGCACAGCTCCTACTACCACCTGAGATCCCTAGCCGAGAATTGCTGTTCGATACCACAACTGCATCCAGCCCCATACTTGCATGAACTAGTCGCTATAAGAACAGCCCAGTCCCAACCATTGTAAAATTATCAATAACTTGTAACAAACCAGTGTATTCACTCCCAGTAAATACTACTTCTTGCACTTTCACTATGTTCAAATGCCCTGTAGTTTGAGCTTTTCCCCATCTAGTTATTATATATCTTATTTGTATCACTTATGTTACTTGTATATTATTTG
Source organism: Homarus americanus (assembly GCF_018991925.1). Lineage (NCBI taxonomy): Eukaryota > Metazoa > Arthropoda > Malacostraca > Decapoda > Nephropidae > Homarus > Homarus americanus. The sequence goes on along the minus strand of NW_024722227.1, from coordinate 24,721,467 downwards.
TAAATTGAAACCCATTCCCCAAATATGTAACTGTATATTTTCAGCCTTCTGGCTGCAATGCTCTTTCCATAACCGTTAATTGTTATCTCTCCCACACGCCGCATACTTGCATTTTAGAATTTATTGAACAGTCTCCAAAACTGGGCCACCAACAACCATGTCACCATCAACCATACCAAGACCATGGTTATGCACATCAACCTCTCCTCCGACATTGTCCCACCTCTCCGATTACTTTAGGTCTGAACACACTCCAGGTTGTAGATTCCACGAAGCTCCTCGGCGTCACCATAGACAACAAAATAAATTGGAAACCACGTCAGTGAAGTTGTCAAATCCTCCAGTTTCCTCTCCACCTCCTCCGCCGACTCAAGTCCTCGGAGTTCCTGCACCGAGGCTCCTCAGTGTTTACACAACATTCATACTTCCCAAGCTCACCTATGCCTCCCTACCTGGTCTTCCTCCTAAATGCCACAATGTAAGCACCTAGAAAAAGTGCAAAGGGCATGCAAGATTATTCTCTCCCTTCCTACTCCACATATCAAGAAGCGCTCAACACAGCCCTTGACTCTCACTGACCATCACCACGACCTCATCTGCAAAATTGGTGAGCTTTTACCATCCTCGACACGTCTCCTACTACCACCTGAGATCCCTAGCCGAGAATTGCTGTTCGACACTAACCGCATCCAGCCCATCTCGTGCACTGCAAGACAGCCCAGTCCCAACCATTGTAAAATTATCAATAACTTGTAATAAACAGTGTATTCCTCCCAGTAAATACTACTTCTTGCACTGTCACTATGTTCAAATGCACTGTAGTTTGAGCTTTTCCCCATCTAGTTATTATATATCTTATTTGTATCACTTATATTTACTTGTATATTATTTTGTAATTTGAACCATTCCCAAATATGTAACTGTATATTTTCAACCTTCTGGCTGCAAGCTCTTTCAATAAACCGTTATTATTATTATTATTACTATTATTATTACACACACACCAACAACCGCCTGTACAAAAGTCTACATAACCAGGTCATCAGGGAAATCAAGTCTGCCAAGACTTATTATCCCAGGAAAGGTGCAACCTCAAGGAAGTCGGCCTCTGTCAGTGGTACTCCAAGGTAAAAGATCTCTGTGGTCTCAATCGTCAGTCTCCACTTCCTTTCATCTCACATTTACCTAGTGAGGAGGCAGCTGAGATAATTAATAACCATTTTGCTACCATATGTCATACCTACCCAGTCTTGACCTCCTCTCCTCGGCTTACCTTCCCCTCCCTCCCAGTGTTCAACCATGTAAATGCCAACAAACTCCTGAAATTTAAATCCAAACCTCCACGACCCCAATTGACCTCCCAATCAAAATACAAGAGGTTTGCAGTCGGACGCACCCCTCTCTGTTCTATTATTAATGCATCCCTCAGACAAAGCAAATGCCCTAATGAATGGAAACCGCATTGTCACCCCCATCCCAAGGTCACCACCCACAGTCCTAACGACCTCAGGCCAGTTGCCATTACCCCATACCCAGTCTACTATGAGGACTTTGTTTTTGAGTGGGCATTTGCCAGTATCTATCAGTTAATTGATTCACAGCAATTTGGCAATATGAGGACCTCCTCTACATCACACTGCTTGGTGAGCTTTCTGGATTTTCTGCAAAAAAGCTCAGAAACGAAAGACATCACTGGCCGTTGCCCTTGTGGACTTCAGGAAGGCCTTTGACCTTGTTGATCACTGCACTGTTATCAACAAGGCTGTCCAATAGGGCTGCCCACCAACCTGGTCTCATGGCTCACTGATTTCTTGAGTGGCGTCGCCAAGCAGTGAGGTATCAGGGCTTGGTCTCTCAACACCTCCTGAGACCAAGATGGGACCACTGTGCTTCCTCATCCTGGTCAGCACGCTCTGTCGGACACTCCTCACAGGTGGAAATACGTGGATGACTGCACTGTGGGGGTTTCAGTGGACAACAGACTACTCAGGCCAAGGCACCTGGACAGGCTACAAAGGTCACCATCAACATCACAAAACCATAGTCATGCACATCATCACATCACCACCACTCCAGTGCAAGCCCCAGCAGTCACAGTGGTGCCCATCCTCTCCAGCTGGTGCAGTCTGCCAAACTCCTGGGTGTAACTATAGACAACAAACTTGACTGAAAGGCCCATGGGGTCAACACAGTCAAGGAGCCCCGCACTCATCTCTACATGCTACGAAGACTTAGGTCACTTTGGGGACACCCCACAGAGCTGAGGACCATCTACAACGCCTTTATTCTCCCCAACTAACGCGCGGCCACCAGCCTGGTCGCTTCTCTCAACTCCCACCCAACAACGCCAGCGAGAAGGTACAGAAAAGGCCTGCAGAATCATGCTCAGCGCAGAATACTCTGGCTACACCAACGCCTCTCCACCCTGGAAATGCCACCCTCAGTGACCTCCACCACCAAGAACTGGAAAGGTCTTGGCTGTGGACTGCACCACCCCTCGCCATCGCCACCCCTGCAGCCCCCCTACCCAACCTCACAGTCCGCCACTACAATAAAATTCAGCCCATAAGAGCTCGCACCGATAGATAGCAAGAACAGCACCATCCCATTCTATTGTTAAATAATAAACAACTCCTGATCTATGTACCGTACAGCCCTGTAAAATGTATTGAACACATATCATTATGTCTAAATCACATGTAAGTCTGCATATTTTAGCCACCAGCGCAACTTAAACAAACCGCTATTACAATCACACACAGAGACAGACAGGCAGGCAGGCAGGCGGCGGCGGCGGCGGCGGCGGGCAGGCGGCGGCGGGAGGAGGAGGAGAGAGGAGGAGGAAAGAAAGGAGAAAGAGCAAGAGAGAAAGAAGAAGAGAAAGAAAGAACAGAAGAAAGGAAGAGAGAGAGAGAGAGAGAGGAGAGAGAGAGAGAGAGAGAGAGAGAGAGAGAGAGAGAGAAGAGGAGAGAGAGAGAGAGAGAGAGAGAGAGAGAGAGAGAGAGGAGAGAGAGAGAGAGAGAGAGAGAGAGAGAGAGAGAGAGAGAGAGAGAGAGAGAGAGAGAGAGAGAGAGAGAGAGAGAGAGAGAGAGAGAGAGAGAGAGAGAGAGAGAGAGAGAGAGAGAGAGAGAGAGAGAGAGAGAGAGAGAGAGAGAGAGAGAGAGAGAGAGAGAGAGAGAGAGAGAGAGAGAGAGAGAGAGAGAGAGAGAGAGAGAGAGAGAGAGAGAGAGAGAGAGAGAGAGAGAGAGAGAGAGAGAGAGAGAGAGAGAGAGAGAGAGAGAGAGAGAGAGAGAGAGAGAGAGAGAGAGAGAGAGAGAGAGAGAGAGAGAGAGAGAGAGAGAGAGAGAGAGAGAGAGAGAGAGAGAAAAAAAGAGAGAAGAGAGAGAGAGAAGAGAGAGAGAGAAGAAAAAAAAGTCCTAATGACATAAAATCATATAAACAACACAGACAGTCCAAGGTTACTAACACCAGCATACTGTAATGGGATTAAATACTAAATTTACAACATTTTATTTACCTGAGGACATATTTTTTTACTTTCATTTGCTGTATTTTTTTGTCATTCTCTTTCTTCGCTTGTCTTAAATTATGATTTTAGATTTACAGTAATACCTGACTACGAGGTTTGCTTTACTCGATTCTACATTTACGCCGTACCTCGCCAGAACCGAATTTCATTTTACGCGTATCTACTATACGCGGGTGAAGTATAATTTTTATTTAGCTCATAAAAATTCATACAAATTATCCGCCAGAATATAATTAACATTGCTGAATTTTACAATATGATGACAATTTGAATACAATCATCATGGATTTTCCATTAGACATACAAATTTTAGATCTAATGTAATAATTTGGTTTACAAAGCAAATATTTTATCTTTTGTGCAAAATATTTGAAGTTTACATTCAAAATATTCCCTGACCTGCAAGGAATCCAGAAATGTCAATTATATTATCCTAACTTTAGTCTGAGGTATTATTTATTACTATACCTTAAAATCTAGTTTTTCACCCAAACATTTCCAGAGAGGAGGAGCCAGCGAGCCGCGGGAAAGATGGGGGAGTTGAGTCCATTATTTGAATGGACATTAACCTGGCGACTATATTTCTTAAATATTAATGTGAGCATCCCATCATAAATCATGATGTTATTTTTTACTAACATAGGTATTGTGTCGAAAAAGTAGAGTTTGGGGGTCGGGCCAGTCTCTATTGGAATTAATCCCATATGTTCTGTTATTCCATTACGTTTTCACGAGGTACCCCTGTTCAATTGACCGCAGAATCGGGGTATCACTGTATATAAGGCTTTTGCCTGTACAATAATTGAACTGTACTTTTGCAATTTTACCATTATGAATATATCTTACACAAGCAGTATAAATGTGGCTACCTTTTACCATTTACGCCAACTTGTACCTTTCTTGGTCAGCCCTGAGGCAAGAGATAAAAAATAAGACAGACAAATTAGATCACTTACAACTACCTGTACTGTATTTAAGGTTTTCCGTTACAATAAACACAGATTAAATACAAACATCTCCACAATAATGCTCTTTTGTAAATTAATGTTTTAATATTGAAAATACTGTAATGTGCTTTCACCCCTATCTTGACTGGGCAACTGAAAGACATCATCTTGGTTCAGGCCTAAGTAGAAAAATGCAAAAGAAACTCCAGGTGAGCCAATTTAACTCTCACTATTTGTATATTTACAGAAGCATCTAGCTAATTGCCTGATTGACCACCTTGGAGGAGAAACAGAAAATATTATTGTTTTTTAACCAGGCCAAAGGTAAACTTTCTGGTCTGCCACTGTACAATACAGAGGATCCAAACTAATACATAATACCTGTACTGTAAATGTCATTTGCATTTGTCCTGTTGGTTTTTTCACTATATTTATTACCCTAAACAGATTCTTGTTCACTGTAAAACTTCATAACTTTTCCATGCAGCATTTTCACTTAGTATTCACCATCTCTTTAGTTCAGTTTCCTTCAAACCTTTGTAATTACTGCACTGCTCACTAACTTGTTCATAACCTCATTTATATCGAGTATTAAAAAATACTTCAAGTAAATATAACTTACGGATAAGTTACACGGGCTCCAGGCCAAAATATCCTTCTGATCTACAGCTCATCAGTAAGCTTGACTGTGATGAGAACCGCTGCTTGTTTTCCAACCCTGACCTGTGAGATAAACAAGCGTCATTATACACAGGTCCCTTATGCTATACTGTACTGTACTCATTTATTAAATTTTTCCTTATAATCCATAATATTTGGAGAATATGATTAGGAATTCTGGTAAGGAATGTTCACCTTTAAGAAAAATAAAAGATGAAGTTAATTTGCCTCATTTTATTAATACAGCTTGCCCTTAAAATTCATGGGTTTGGGTCACGGAATGGCCGTGAATTACTAAAACTGTGAATAACATTTGCTAAACAGGGGAGGGGTTACATTTTTTTACTCGTGGCAAAGAAATGTACATCCCTTTGTGTTTGCTCTAGGTCAATTATTTCTTTAACCCATAATGTATATACAAGACGCACGATACAAAAATAATACTGTAATGGGTAAATCCTCTCACATTTAATCAGAAAGACAAAAATAATGTGAGTCTACCCTCAAGTCAACTCCATGCTTTGTTATTAAAATCGAGTTGGTTGGGTTGCTAAACGCCAATTTTTTTCCTCATAAAATTACTGTCTCTAGAACTAATGGCATCTGAGCGCCAGCTGGGTTGATACACAGATCAAACTTACAAAATTTCTTTTGTAGCCATCTAGCCAACCCAACATGAAGGATGTTGATAATTGTGGTGTAATACTGTAATTTTTTCACTATGTATGTAGGATGGTGTGTGCATGTAACTGAGTAAAAACAATGAAGAAACGAAAGAAAAAACCATAACACCACAGCTTGGCCCAGTAGCCTGGTGGTTACAGTAATGAGCTAAGCTAGATGCAATGTTATGATTAGGCACAAGGAGCACAGTTGTTAAGAGAGCACAGTAGTACACACAGGTGAAACAGACAAGTGTTTAACCCAGACTGTCACTGAGGCAGAGTGAGTGGCCCAGCCACCTGGTACAAGAGACACCTTGCAGGACGTGAAAACTTACGGGCTCCTCGTCCCGGCCGTGAAAATGCTGCCACTTTAAAACTACCTGCAGACATTCTGGGTACATCCAGGGTGTTACACGTGAATAATCAAAGGCCACGTAATAAAAAATCCAGAAATTGTAAGGGCATGCTGTACTTTACAATAATGTACCTTTATGGTTAGCAAAGTTTAATTACATACAGTGGTCCTCGATTAACCTAACACAATTGGTTCCACAGAGTCGTCCATAACCGAAACTTAACTGAATCTATTATTTTAATGATATTGGGTAATTGGTTCCAACTCACAGAAAAGTATATACAAAGTACAGTACTGTATACCAGTAATAGAATTAACAAAACATTAAATATAAACTAATACAGTACTGTACTGTAATGTACAGTATACTGTACAATAATAAATAAAAACAATAGAATACGACTGTATTTTAACTTACTTTGAGGTGTGTATGTCGTATTCCCGGCAGCTTTGTTTACATATCAAACAGCTGATTGTAGAGGCAGTCGATGATGACATGCCATATTCTTTAACAGAGTGCATTTGTTCTAATGCCTTCTTCATGTTTCATAATAATTTCTGCACTGTATATTATCAATATGTTAACTAAATTTCAGAATGACCAATAATTTTAATAAAAATGCAAAATATTCAAGAGACCAACAAACTCAATGTTCACTCCACTGTAAACAAAGTTAAACTGAGAAGCGTTGTTGGGTGATTCAATCAGCTGATGGGCACACAAAACTGTTCCCTGTACTGTCTATATTATCAATATGTTAACTAAATTTCAGAATGACCAATAATTTTAATAAAAAATGCAGAAATATTCAAGAGACCAACTTTCTTGATATTTACTCCACTGGAAAACGAATGTAAACATAGAACCAATTACTGTATTGGCAGACTAGCCGATCAGCTAATCAGCTGATGCGCACAACAAAAGCGTGTTTCTAAGGCTTTCGTTAATCGAACTGAAAATCCTTATGGGAGATAATTGTTAACCAAAATTTCCGTTAATTGGACCGTTCGTTAATCTAGGGACCACTGTACCAGTAAGTACTCATAGATACCTGCACTATGATGTTCTTACTTTTCCTTTATCTTTACTCTAAAGCAAAACAATTTAATGAGACTTCTACCTGTCTCGTACACATATCCACGATGTACAAGCCAGCCCAGAGTTGTAGGGTGACCAGTCAAGAGTGCGGGTACTGGGCACACAACACAAGATATTGCCACACAAGAGATGATTCCTGGTCAGGATATAAACACACTATGTATTCAGTATTCAAAGGCAATTTATCATGAGGAAAGTATAGTGTGAAATAGATCTTCCATAACAATAACTGTCATGCAGGAAGGTGATGAGAGGTGGGTAACTTCTGGGTATTGTAGACTTGATAAATATCCCAGCATTAGATAAAAGTATTCCTGCAAACATTTATTGTCTTAGGTTAGAAAAGGTGTGTGAAATGCAAAATATATTAATAAATAAAAAGCAATTGAATATAGTGCATATATTAACACAAGGCAAGATGGATTTGCAAACACATGTAGTTGAATAAGTACATGAGTGATAAATTATTGGCAAAGAATACAAGAACCAAGTCAAGTGTGTGAAAGGTGATACAGTAACTGTAGTTATACACAAAGTAGTAAACCTTTTAGAATGATAAAAGGCATAAGGCATGACAAGATGTTTGACAGTACATGAATGAACTAAAGGCAAAGCAGATCTTTTATGAATAACCCATGCAGTATCACCTACTGCACTGTACTGTACTGTAGATGTAAATAAAGTCAGTACAAAGAGCAAAAATAGGTCAAGTAGACCTAAGAGTGTACGAAGTGTTAAATAAGAATTGATATTTGGTTTAGGAAAACGTAAATGGTGAAATTATCCATGTACAGTACAGTACAGTACTGTTTCTCACTGGGCAAGAGTGGTACCAATACTTCCTCACTCAGCCAATTGTCCAAAAGGATATAATGTGCCTTGAGGCAAGTGTAACTGATAAGTTTAGGATAAGAAGAAAGAAGTGGGTTGAGGGCATGAAGACTAAACACTATTTCCAAAACTAGTAATAAACAGTTGGACACATGCACATCTTAAAGTAATGATGACAGAACCTACCAATTTCAAACCATCCATCCATCCAAAACTGACTAAGTTTTTGGTTAGCACACAGACACAAACCCACCCAACATGAAACATGGCATGGGTGATAACAATATTCATATGCCCAAGAATGAAGGATAAAAAACGTCTGTATTAAGTAAACTCAACTCACCATGTCTACAATGGTTTTCATGAAGCCTCGTTATTGCTTCAACAACAGGAGACGGGAACACGTATGTTGACGAAGGATGCTAGACTTTCTGTCAGCGAACTGTGAGAAGCATAGGGTGGGGAGATGGAAGCAGAGGAGGTTCCATGGCACGGGTAAGGTAAGGCACTCTGTGGCTCACGTCCACTGCCCTCCAGCACTCTAGACAGGGCATGGAGTAAAGTTTTAGTAGGAGAATAATATTATATCAGAATAAAGAAGACTGCACATCAAGCATGTACAGTACTGTAATATTTACAAGCATCTGTCAAGGGAAAATGAAAAAATTTGAAATAAAAATAAAATATTGTACAGTGCAGTACCATACTACTGTATTATTATTTAGTATGCACAGTATTAAGTCACTGAAAGCATTTGAGAAACAAGCCTTCTTAGTTAAAACCAAAGATTATTACCCTTTACCAACTAATTATATTTGGACAAAGCAAACAAGAAAAAGAGGCAGGTTGATAAAAACAGCAAGGGAAAGTGAATAAGAGAAGTAGAAACAGCAGACACCGTGACACACGAAAGATAGAGGAGGCGAGAAACTAAGAGAACAGAGAGGGGGGCAAGTAAAGATGAATGACAGAGAAGGTAGAAGAGAGTGTAAGGATCCATACTCACCAGCGGGGTGTTTGAGCCTTGAAGAGTGCAAGAAACTGGGAGAGGTGTGGGTGTGAGGCACCAGCCCACCTCAGCCCACACTGCCACCACCGTCCCCACTACATCTGTTAATTACGAGGGTCTCATCTTAGTATTACACATCATGACAGACATAGACACAATACAGTATATTGTTCACACTGAGTATGACTACCTGGACTGATTGAATGGACTTGTTAAAAACAGAGGTTTCTATTTATTTGAGATTTGTTGAAAACTTTTTTTTCTGTTCAGCTTGATTAGGATTGACCTAATTAGTGTAATTAAGATAAATGGATTCAAACCAGCCAAAGTGAGGCTGAATGATTGGTTTCTAGTTGAATTTAGTGGTTTCCAATTTTAAAACTGATTTCTTCTCAGCTTAACTTAGAGAATACTATTTTCAAATCATCTTGTTGAAACAGCACAATACTGTACTCAGTATGCCGGAATCATGGTTTCTACACTGAAAACTGAGATTTTTACTCAGTCAAATATATCTGTCCCCCAACAGTGACAGAAAACTAGGCAGAGAGTGTTCCAGGATTAGCCAGTGTATCGGGCACTGGAAGTGGCAAAATGTCTGGACGGACGGACAGACGGACGGATGCATACACACACACACAGAGACCTACCAAAAAAAAGGAGTAGACTTGCAGAGGATCGGGTGGGGGGAATTGTTACTTTATAGAGTACAGTCAGCCGTTAACGTCCGACCAACAACGTCCGATCGCATATACGTCCGTGCCCCCCAAAAAAATCCGTGACGCCTGCTGGACCATCACTCCACAATCCCTGACGGAGACACGATGATCCTCCCCATACTGGTCAGATATTATGTGTTAAAGGAATATCCAGGTAGTAGGTATTAGGCAGCTACCAAACAGGAGGTACTACCGCCTGTGAAGATATTGGAAGCATAATGTGTTGTCTAATGGTAGACCCTGCTGCCATGTGGCATCACGAAAATTATGACCAAGTCCCAGGTTGCTGATCTGACTTTCTGCCTCATTTACACACAATTGCAGGGTCTCAATTGTTTCTCTTACTATTGACAACACAACATACATAATGTATATTGTTTCTCACGAAATTTTTTTTCAATTTGTATTTCTTTATGGTTCTTTTTTTATTTTATTATTATTATTATTATTATTATTATTATTATTATTATTATTATTATTATTATTATTATTATTATTATTATTACTAAATTTTCGCCCCCAGGCCCTGATGTGGGTCAGTGACCTGTGCCTGGGTAGGCTAATCCTGCAAAAACAAAAACAAAAAACATGCTTCCTTCCTAGGCTCTTTTGAAGCATTTGCCTCCAGGTGTATGTTAACCTACATCTATTGAGGATAAAATCTTTCACCTACAAATTGACAATAACACATTTGCTGTAATCAGACATATCTAGTTGATTCCGAACAATTGCAACCTCAGTTGCAATTTGGGTTGC
>NW_024722227.1:24698545-24710797 GCF_018991925.1 Homarus americanus | reverse complement strand
AAAACAGGACAACTAATCCGTAAAAAAGGGACATTTTAGGGGAAAACAGGACAACTACCAGCACAAGTTTGTGAAATCAATAAAAAAGATAAACTATATGTTATTTTTGGTTGCATAGGTTTTACAGTCAGCCGCAGGTCCAGAAAACTGTGAGGGCAAACTTTTTCGGAGTGAGAGTTGTGAACTCTTGGAACAATCTACCAGAAAGTGTTGTGACGGCACCGAGTGTGAGCTGTTTCAAGACCAGACTTGACCAACACTGGAGCGGGTTCAGATACATTCAGGGGCCAGTACATGACCAGTACATGCCAACAGTGAGCAACAGAGACGTGATTGATCGCCCAAGCTGGTAACGAGCTGATAAGTGGTGAAGAGGATAAAGTAAAAAGGTAAACTGTAACTTACCTGAAATTTTAAAATTCAATGGACACAATTTCATCGAGGGAAGTTGCCTCTCTTTCTCCACCACTTCCGGTAATAGTGCAGGTTGAACTGGAACTACTAGGTTGCTGGCTGCCTTCCCCTTGGTCGAATTTTTGTTTTTCCCTGCTGTACATTTGACTTGTGAAGAGTGCTAGCATTTTTTCAGTAACTTCAAATTTCTGGCAACAGCTGTCCTTATTGTGCAAGTGTGTTCTCACTAGTAAAATGGCCTCTAAAGAATCTGGGCTTAACTTGTTTCTTGCCTTGGACTTCACATTCGTTACATGGGAAAACACTCGATCAACAAATGCGGTACTCAAAGGAATACAATAAGAGTTCAGACCAATGGTAACACTTTGTAACACTTTTCTGCAGCTGTATTTTCGTAAGTGAAAACCGCTGTCCAGAACTGAACAGGGTACTGGCAAATCTGACCCATACGACGCGTGTACTGAACGGCGCTCATCTTTTGGGGAGAGGAGAGGGTGCATGAACGTGTGTTGGACGTGTGGAATTAGTACAGATCGTCACAAACAGGCGTTACAAATATGATACGGACAACAGGATAGTACTTAGTAAAGTATTATGCTTTATGTTACATTAAGCTTTATAAGTAGAAGGAAGCTAAATAGGACAGAAATGGTAATTTTTGGCTGTGCTTTTTAATTACAAAAATATAGGACAAGCAGGTCTCAAAAAGGACAGATTGTCCTTTAAGGGACAGACCTGGCACTCTATCAGTTGTTCCTGCAGTCTGGGTGCGTTGTGGTCTGGCAAATCTTACACATTAACATCAAAATATTTCGAACCCAGCAGTATTTCCTGGTGTCTTCAGCAGGAATATAGTGTTCGAATTCTCTGAGATTGTTCAAGTGCTCCAGAAATTGCCACGAATGTCCTCAAATCATACTCGTACATTTTGCTCAAGTCTTCCAAGTAGTAGTTTGCTCATTTTGCCTTTCTACAACTTCAGTTTGTCCTTAAATGAGGACAGCTTATCAGCGAGTTCGATGAAAGTGACCGAATAAATTTGTAAAGTAGGCCACAGGAACTACCATTTTGGCTCAGAGAACCTTCCAACCTAACCATATTGTTATGCCGAGGCATAATTTAAGGCGTTTATTGTAAGGCGTTTTAGATGCACGGAATAGCTAAAGAGTTAGCTATTCTGGCTGTGCAGACGCTTCTGCCGAGTTGTGCACATGACACCTTGAGAGGGAAAAGCAAACTCTTTGATCAGGCATTAGCTTGTGCAGCGCCCGAATAGCTAACAACCAAACAGCGAGTTTCTCCCACTGAAACAGTGTGTAAATACACGGATCATGGCCGCTTATGGAGAATATTTTGATTAATATTGAAGAGTTGGGGGCGTGTAAGGCAATAAAAAAATTGTGATATAATAATAAAAATAATTCTATACACGGTAGTATATTGGATAGGACCGAAAACAAACCATATGGCGTGAAAGAATTGAAAAGGATCCCACCTAGTTGAAACTTGTTTTGGCTCCCCCGTTTTTTACATGGGCACTGTCCGATTTCATTAGCCGTTGGTGACTTTGGTGTAACAATATTGATAATTACTCAAATATGATTGAAACCTTAATATCATTATTCATAAGATACTTTAAGTAAGGGTGAAAAGTTTATGAAAGTTCTGTAAGCGCAAAATATTAAGACTTAACGAACCTGAAATTCGTCGTATTTCGTGTATAATAAATATGCGAACACCTAGCCGCGAGAGAAGGGTACAGCTGCTCTGGTTGTTGCGTGTAGTTTCAGAGTCCAGGAGAAATTACCTTTACAACAGGCCCGATTTTTGGTGTTATTCTTATTTATTGTTGACTGGTTGACTTTTTTTTTACTTTTTTGTCTTTCTTTCCATAATTTTCTATATATTTTCTTCCATATTTCTTTTCGTATTGTGTCCAAATAACAGTTCTCCTAATTTTATTGTTTTCTGAAGACTGTGTTGTACAATAGTTATTCCCAAGACGCGGTACAATGTCGTATTTTTTAATGACAGTCCGGGAATGGCTAACGCGTTACCTATTCCATGCATCTAAAACGCCTTCCAATAAACGCCTTTAGTACTATATCTTTTGTGAGCTACGTATTCTGATTATTTTCTATGCCAAGCATCAGTTATTGTGGCACGTTTTGGGAGCTTGTATATATTGATGTATTACCTATGTAAGAATTTTCTAGAATGAATTGCTAATTTTTTATGATTTACTTGCATATTGTAAGCCTAGATCATTCAAGGACTCTCCAGGTGTATCTCGTTCCGATCTGCAACACCAGGATGTCGTTATAATGTTCTAGGCAGCTGACAAGAGGTATAAATAACAACAGCGAGGCGTTAGAGGACTCCCCAGTGAGGAGTAGTTGACTGTTTCTACCCAGAGTGTAAAGTACAAGTCTAGTGACTACTAAAGATAATTGGAGTTTAAGTATTGTGTAATTGTAGTAAGCAATATAGAGTGAACAGACTAAGCAATTGTACACTGGTAGTGTGCTGACTATATATATTTGAAGTGACAAGTCCAGTGGTAAAGACTTACCCTGTGAACAGCTTTGCTAAGACTTAATGATTATTAAAGGAGACTGCAGTTCACAAATGTGTTTCTGTAACCTGGTGGAAATCTACCTGTCTATTGTTTTGTCTGTACACTGATACCGATCGTAGGTAAATTACCGGAGACTAGCAGGACAGCCAGTGGTAATTCGACCACACTTGTGATATATGATATATCTACCACTTCTGTACATACAACCCTGGCCGCTGGGAACCAGTGGTGGAAGCTGGGTAAGCGGTAAAAAGGGGTTTCATAACTATTTTATGCACCTTTGTTAGTACGTTTCCCCAATTAGAAAAAAAAACAAGTACAGTATAACATTAAAATCCAGTGGTAACTCAGCAGCCCTCAACGAAAAAAAAGGAAAAGTGGAGAAGAATCAAGAAGCGAGATGATTACAAAACTGACACAGGATGAAAATATCACAATTAAAAAACAAGCGAGAAAAATTACATCCCCCCACACATGTAGACCGCAGTGATATGTTTGCAGCCTTGATTACCTTTCTCGACCCATTTTAGAACAGCTTGGCGACCCAAACTTTGGTCGTGACCCATAATTACGAACCAATGCCATAGAATTAGATGGTCAATGGCGATTTATTTATATAGTTGGGTCTCATTAAAAATTTGGACTGCGTTCCAAATTTTTTAAACTTGCATTAAAGATACAGTTTTTCGTGCTGATTTTAAATGTGAAACTCATGTTTGGCGGAAATGTTTTATTTGTGACTTACAGGTCTATTAATCAGAAGTGCTGGACAATAAGATTAAATAACCTCATACAAATTTTGCCCTTTGTGAATCTAGCGCCACATAAACTCGCCCAGGTAGCCAGCCATCCAACATTTGGCGATGAGTACCGGTTTGTTTGTTAGGTTAGGTTAGGTCAAAAACAGACACTGTTCCTGCAAACAAACGCCAATGAAATGTTAAATATTTATTTCCGCAAAAAATTAGTTGCATACTTACTGTAGAATGAGCACAAAAAAACTGAACTAGTGACAAAATTTTAAACAAAATTTAACAGTCCAAATTTTCAATAAAATCCACATCCTGTAGTATTATCAAAAGATAATACGGTCATGTGTAACAAAATTTGTATATACTGCACGACGTAAAACTGACATCTTATAACACACAAAACTGGCTTTGCCAAAAATAATTATGATCATCATAATTTCTAACCTAAAACAGTAATATTAACCCTGACGAGCCTGTCCGAGTGGGGAAGTTTAGCTACGCCAGGTTTGGTAATTTAGCTTAAACAAGCAGGAACACATTCGTTCACCCTGTCCAGATAAAAAAAGGGCACTTGATAACACTAGATAAGCAATGAAGTAAATTAGAAACAAACCATAAAAATAAATTATTAAATGGAATGACGAATCCTTGCAAAACAAACGAAGGGTCATAAAGTCCTTAATATGCTAAGACGTGGTTTCACCGGATGACAAGGCAAATGTTGAGTACCAAATACTGTATAACGTGTTCTTTGTGTACACAGGGATGCAATGGTCAACAGAGAGGAAGTGGGCGCGTGGGAAGCGGTGGCGGCCACAGAGTCTTGGCCACTACAGTTAGTATTAACGAATGTACTCACCACAGCCGAGCGCCCACACTCTCACAACTTACCTGTAAAATAGAGGCATTCATTGTCTGCTACCTCATCTACAAGCAATTACAGTAATATTACCAGCCACTTCTCACCATAATGGTCACTGGGGGAACCAAATGATATCTCAGAGGACGTTAATTTTTAATGATGTTCGCGAGGTCTGACTGTGGCCGGTTAAATGTACTGAGGATTAAAAGTTTCTCAAATAATCCACACAAATTCAACTGAAACAGCTTCTAAAATTGCAGAATCAATTCGCTTAAGTATTATTAATTCGGGTGTTTCATGTACATTATAAGAGTTCGCTGAATAATACTTTTTTGTGATGGTTGAACTGATAGAAATTAATATGCTATGTCAACACAACCACATCAAGTCCCAATAAAAAATAACGATATTTTATATTGTGAAACACGTGTACTCTACTGCTTAAAAAAATTAACTAAACTCCTTTAAAAGTATTCAGGTAACCTAATAAGGAGGGACGGCAACTGCACACAATCGGGACTTTAAATTACGTAATAGGATAATATGTCGTAAAGAAAGTTGTTATTATTATTAGTATCAGTAACCCTCCTCACACAACCACACACCACACACATCCGGCGCTACACTCACCAGCACTACACACCATCCCACTAACACCATCGTCGTTAACATACACCACAATCTCAATATACAACCCCGTCACTCTGGTTTTAAACAATATGATGCCACAAATACACACACATACACCATCACAATTATCCGGCCATACACCATCACCCATGTAGTCATAAATATTCATACGCCGCCATCATTATCCACACACCATCACCGCACACCACAAAGTACCAAGGAAGGAGTCTCAGCAGGTGGTATATTGAAACACATTCATAAACCGCTCTCCTCACGCACTGTACTTTGGTGACTACTGGACCATTACCACCACCACAATCGCAGCACTATCAGTAGTACAACAAACACCACTACACTTTGTACCAACACCTTCACGGGCACATCATTGATACTTCCATCATTAACCATCATCATGGAAACTTATAACCAAGGACATATTTACCCTCCATGTTTGCAAAGATTCAACTTTCAACAGGTCGAATTTCTAAAATCTTTCCTAAGAGTATGTATAAAATTTCAAATACTTCATTTCACATAGAACCGCAGTAATGAAAACAAAGACGCCATGTGTCTATGGTTTATCCAGCGTTTGTTGTGTATTACGTAGTGAATTACCTCCCCTACCGTTTCTTTTTATCTAGGGGGTATGTATTATCATTCCCTTTATTATTTTTATCAACATTCAAAACCTGCTGCGTCAGAACGAATCGTTTAATCGACTGGAAGGGAAATTGTATAGTTTAGTTACGTTGTGTGTATGTAGAGTCACGACCAAATATCCTTCACATTCCGGTTCAAAGCAGCCTCAGGTGTGTACTGGGGCTTTAGTTTGTAACGGTACAGTTATTGTGAATTCATAATAACCGCTATCATCTTGAATTCCCGAGGTCTGGAAAAACTATCATTTAAGTTTTAACTCCTGGATCGCCTGGCTCCTCAACCCTCACACACAGGCAATCATGAAAACACACACGTTATTAAGCTCAACTTTATCACTATAATTTTCCTCTCCTAATAACTTTACCTCAGTGTTCACAATTTTGTAATTTGAGAAAGACAGGCAGGCTAGTTTTCAGTTTATGTTTATTACAAAGCACTTCCGCGAACAGCATTTTAGTTTAGGTTTGTTTTATTACAATGCACTTACATCTAATTGATATTCATAAACCTAAATTGTCATTAAAAAAGTAAAATAAAGTCACATTACGAGAGTAAATGTTCTCCCCAACTGCTCCCCTGTGGCAGCCATCAAGAAGACGTTGCCATCCACTGCTCCGTTAATTTTCCATTTAGGCCGCAGACGAAAACTTAAATTACAATTCCTCTTACGCAGGACTTATCATACATTTCAATACAACTTTAAGCAACTTCAAACCCTTTCTACTGTGGGAGCCTAATCTTAAAACTTATAATCTTAAGTTCTCAGCAATACATACTGCAGGTAGCAGCGTTGCTATGAAGTTCTGAAGCTATACTGACAAAAAAAATTCATTAGTCATCAATAAACTAGCGAGCACAATGAAAAAGTGAAAGTGGTGTAACTGCCAACTTTGTTACCAACTTGTAAATACCGTGATATTCTTTCTATTACTACTAATATAGTAGCCTGTTGAAAAATACAATAAAGTGCATTGATTAAAGGTGTTTATTGTAAGGCGTTTTAGATGCACGGAATAGCTACAGAGTTAGCTATTCTGGCTGTGCAGACGCTTCTGCTGAGTTGTGCACATGACACCTTGAGAGGGAAAAGCAAACGCCTTGATCAGGCATTAGCTTGTGCAGCGCCCGAATAGCTAACAACCAATCAGCGAGTTTCTCCCACTGAAACAGTGTGTAAATACACGGATCATGGCCGCTTATGGAGAATATTTTGATTAATATTGAAGAGTTGGGGGCATGTAAGGCAATGAGATAGTAGGTAGTAAGCAGCTACCAAACAGGGAGGTACTACCGCCTGGGAAGATATTGGAAGCATAATGCGTTGTCTAATGGTGACCAAGTCCCAGGTTGCTGATCTGACTTTCTGCCTCATTTACACACAATTGCAGGGTCTCAATTGCTTCTCTTACCATTGACAACATAACATACATACTGTATATTGTTTCTCACTCTTGATCTTGTTTTTTCATTTTTGTATTTCTTTATGGTTCTTTATTATTATTATTATTATTATTATTATTATTATTATTATTATTATTATTATTATTATTTTACTTTTGTTTGTATTTTTTATTATAAATTTTATTTATCTGAATTATTATTAGTAGTATTAATATAATTATTACAACTTTGCCCCCCAGGCCCAAATGTGGGTCAGTGACCTGTGCCCGGGTGGGCTAATCCCCGTAAAAAAAAATAATTAAAAAACTGTGATATAATAAAAGTAATTCTATACACGGTAATATATTGGATAGGACCTAAAACAAAGTGTATGGCGTGAAAGAATTGAAAAGGATCCCACCTAGTTGAAACCTGTTTTGGCTTCACCCATTTCTAAGTGGGGCACTGTCCGTTTCATTAGCCATTGGTGACTTTGGTGTAACAATATTGATAATTACTCAAATATGATTGAAGCTTTAATATCATTACTCACAAGATACTTTAAATAGGGGTGAAAAGTTTATTAAAGTTCTGTAAGTGTAATTAAGACTTAACGAACCTGAAATTTGTCGTATTTCTTGTATAAATATGCGAACACCTAGCCGCGAGAGAAGAAGGGTACAGCTGTTCTGGTTGTTACGTGTAGTTTCAGCGTCCGGGAGAAATTACCTTTACAACAGGCCCAATTTTTTGTGTTATTCTTATTTATTGTTGACTGACTTTTTTCGTCTTTCTTTCCAAAATTTTCTATTTCTTTCCTTATTGTGTCCAAATAACAGTTCTCCTAAATTTATTGTTTTCTGAAGACTGTGTTGTACAATAGTTATTCCCAAGACGCAGTACAAATGTCATATTTTTTAATGACAGTCCAGGAATAGCTAACGCGTTGCCTATTCCGTGCATCTAAACGCATTAGAATAAACGCCTAAACTGTCTGCCATATTTTTTATCATATTAACTGGTGTAAAGCTGTAGCTACCACCTTCGCTCTTACTGAAAAACCGGAGTATATTCTATAAGTAGTAATAATAATAATGATCTTTTTTTTTATTTTTTTATGGTCCATTATTATTGTTATTATATTTTTAGTTAATATTTTTAGATATCTTTAATTAATTTGCATTTTTATTTTGTATTTATTATTATTATTATTATTATTATTATTATTATTATTATTATTATTATATTATTATTATTATTATATTTTCGCCCCAAGGCCTTGATGTGGGTCATCTACCTGTGCCCTGGCGGGCTAATCCCACAAAAAAAATGCATTTTTATAGTCCAGATGTTTAACATTATTTAGGATGATAACAGGTCTGCTTACCAATTGTTTGAATAAATGGACAGCTTCACGAACATTTTCTTTGAACCAATCAGCTATTTGTAGTTATAGGCGAGGGGCGTGGCTTACTGGCCAGGTTAGCATGGAAAATTGGAAATACTTATAGCTCATTATGGATACATCTTACCCGCACCCTGAAGGCTGGGATCATGCCATAACACTGCAGTAAGACACGTATAATATATCTTGACCTACAGTGACTTGTAATTTATAAGATTTAACACACATACTTCAGTTAATAATTACGGACGTTAAAATATGCTAATTTGATTATAAATAATAACCAGCGCAAGTCAACGGACGTCAGACACAAACAACCCAGAGGAAGTTATTTCTTGGAGGAACTAACTGTACCGTGACACTGTACCCAGTCACTTCCCGGAGCTAGCATGGGTCCTCTCCAGTCTACGGGTCGTTCTATTCAGGTTTCACTGTATTTACCCTCTACAAAATATACAGTATCTACATTATATCACCAGCTTTATGTTTCAACAAGTTACTCTTAGTTTCACTTCATCTTGTCATTAACAGCTCCTTTACATCCAGGTCAACAGGCTAAGCCCGCGCAACAATAAAAAACAGACCTTTTATGAAATTCCCTTTGTGTATGTTTACTAAGATGAGCAACTTCCCTTCATCATTTATTGCGTAAACACATTCATCAAATTCAGAAAGAAATGGAAAGGGACCCGACGTGAATGAAAGTAGCGACTTTTTGTTGACAATAGTAGTGAGAATTGACATCGTTTGAAGCAAATATGTGGTGGAGCTGCCTCGAGCGATGTCTGTTGTACTACGGGTATCAATAGCAACAACTGTCTCTTTATTCATTTCGGGGGGGGGGGTCGTTATTTTTTTTGTTTCTGTGAATTTTGTCAAAGTTTAAGAACGAACGCACGCACGCACGCACACACACACGTACCTGTACATTCAGGGAGGCAGAGAAGCGGAAAATTAGCGTGTTAAAACCACCATCAGGTTGAACACATCACAGATGGCTAGCCAGGTGGGTGTGGTGGGCTCCTGCTTGCTACACGCCTCCTTCATAACCGCTAAATTTATTAACTCATCACTCGGGAAAATTGTCTCAACGCTCTAAAGTTGGCTTATGTCAAAACTTATCTTAAGGTTTATTGATAAAAACTCCTAGGTATTTTTACAAAGCTAAGATAGTGAAATTACGATGATTCTGCCCTCGTTCCAATAATATACTTTGATTATTTATTTGTGTTAATTTCCCATTATCATTTCTTTCAGTTTAGATATTACTGGTAAACTAAGATTATAATAAAAGAAGTCGTGTAGTTTAGGGTCTAGAACTGGAAGGCTGAGACACATCGAGCCAATCCTACCGTCGCAGATATAAAAATAAACTGATTCAGTACAAGACGGAAAACATGAAAACAACAGAGCAAAACACCAAGCCACAATCTTCATGAATACTGACTCTTCGCTCATCTCTTCAACACTTCAGCGGGGCAATTTTTAGTCACCCAAGCAGGTCGTAATATAATATATGGTACTTTAACGACCGACCACGCATTAGTAATTACACAACCACAACAACTCGCGTCTGTGTGGAATGTGTGTCGTAGTGTGAACGTGGTTTGATGTGGCGCAGACAGGATATTAATAAATATACATTATAAAGTTATATCCTCTAGCTAAAATTCGTACATTTTTCTACACAAACTTTAAAGGTGAGAAACCATCTAATTGGCTCGTTTAAAAAAAAAACCGGAAAGTAAGCAGCCATTCCCTTCACACACACGTGCAATTAAGGGTAATTTGAATCCGCCAAGACACGCACTGTTATTTCAGGTTCACGGACCCTGTTACCCACACTCAGAGTAGCAACATTGTTACTATGGTGTACTGTATGTTAGGTTTGGTTGGTTTGGATAGGTTGTTATGTTGTTAGAGTCAGATTGGTTAGGTAAGGTTGGTTGGTTAGGTAAAGTTGGATGGTTAGGTAGGGGTAGTTAGGTTAGGTTTGACTACTGTAGGCTGGTGAGGTTTGGTTGGTTAGGTAAGGTGGGTTAGGTTAGGTTAGGTTGATTAGGTTACTTTGGCTAGATTGGGATAGGGGAATTAGGCTAGATTAAGCTGGTTAGGTTGAGCTAGGCTAAGCTAGGTTTGATTGCTTTGGCTAAGTTAGGTTATATTAAACCAGGTTAGGCTCGGTTAAGTTGGTAAGGTTGATTAGTTTTGATCATGGTAAGCTAGGTTAGGTTAGACCAGGATAGGCTAGCCGCTAGGTTAAATTGGTTTGGCTATGTTAAGTGGGTTAGGTTAGATTAAATTAAGCTAGGTTAGGTCGTTTATGTTAGTTAGGTTAGGTTAGATTAGATTACTGTCTGGGTACTATACATAAACTGGTGAACATATGCTATTATAGGTCACTAAATCATCAAACAAACCACCATCGTCTGGGTTATCGATTCAGTGACAGACAAACGGATCTCTCGCTAAGTATAAAACCCTCTTATTGTACGGACACAATCCTTTCAAGTATATAAGGGATCCATTCGTCCTCACTGAGTACTGCTCTCATATCTGGGGTGGCTCTTCTTCTGTCCAACTGTTAGATAGGGTGGAATCAAAGGCATTTAGTCTTAACTCTCCTCCTTTAGTTGATAATCTCTCTTCCCTTTCTCTTCGCCGCAATGTTGCTTCACTCTCTCTCTCTCTCTCTTTTACAGGTACTTTAACAGGCAATGTTTGGTGGAATTGGCATCCTGTGCACCGCCGGCAAGGCCGTGGGCTCGTAACACTCGTCATGTCCGCGGTGCCCACTATTTCTCTGTGGATGTCGGTCACACTAGAATAACCCGTTACAGTACCTCCTTCTTTCCTAACACAGCCAAACTGTGGAATGCTCAGCCTTCTTCTGT
The DNA here is from genome assembly GCF_018991925.1 of Homarus americanus. NCBI lineage: Eukaryota > Metazoa > Arthropoda > Malacostraca > Decapoda > Nephropidae > Homarus > Homarus americanus. Next base: position 24,699,222 of record NW_024722227.1, on the reverse strand, counting down.
GTTTCCATACTCTTACAATGTCTCACTTCAAAAAGCTGATTTTCCGGCATTTTCATGTTGTAGATTAATAGTATATTGTACGCTTTTTCTCTTCTATTTTTAATTTATTTTTACTCTTATTTTTTCGCCCCCAGACCCCGTTGTGGGTCGATGACCTATTCCCAAGTGGGCTATTCCCCGTAAAAAGAAAATTAATACAAAAAAGAAAGTAGATCCCTTATCGTAACCTAATAAAATAAGCATACAACACCTTAAATAGACCTTTAAAAACCTTAATTTAAGTACACAACCCTTTCTCCTACCCTAAAACCCCTTATTCAGACCCCTAAAAAATTTAAAGTACACAACTTAAGTGCACAATCCTTTACCTGATTATATATATATATATATATATATATATATATATATATATATATATATATATATATATATATATATATATATATATATATATATATATATATATGTGTGTGTGTGTGTCCACCTGACGCTACCGTTAACGGTCAACTGTGGTGATACACGCGATCAGCGATCACCCTCCCTCCCACCCTCCCTCCCTCCTTCACTTCCGCTCTTTTCCTCCCTGCCTCTTCTTCCCCTGCACTCTCCCTCACTTTCTCCTCCTCTCCCACCACCGCAACCCTCCCTCCTTCCCTGACCCCCGTCCAGCTAGCTAT
>NW_024722227.1:24588545-24693545 GCF_018991925.1 Homarus americanus | reverse complement strand
AACAGGTGAACGTCTGCAGGGGAAATAATTTCTTGACAGCAGCAACTGAACAATGCACTGGGTGGGTGGGTGGTGTGCAGGTGGTGTTAGTGGGTGAGGGAGTAGATTGATGTGTCTTTCATTGTGGAGGATGAAGACAAAATACTGGATGGTCAGTTGGTCACTGCACACTGTACTGTAAACTAAAACTTGCTTTAATTCTAAAAAAACCTCGTGGTTGTTCGAATCTATACTTACTTCACAAGCTTGAATCAAACACCAGTGTCATTCATTCAGGAAATTTTTTAAAAATATAAGGCGACTTGCAAAAAAATCTAAGAATTATTCAAAGATCACACAACTTCATGAATTGGTTTCTGAAACATTTTATAATGACCTTGATGTTAATTTAATTTCAGATACAGTAACTGTATTACAAAAAAAAACTACAAATCCCTTCACGTATCTACTTTAAGTACAGTATCAAGAGCCCTTATCCATAAAAATTTCATAAAAGCATACCATCCTATTTTGAGATGTGGAAACTACAACTACTACTACAGTACTACCGTACTACTAAACAAAAAACTCAGCTTTCCTCTAATACAAATAAAATAAGATTTACCTTGATAGTCAGGAGTGTTGACAGAGATTAGGTCATTAAATCCATCCAGAAGTCTCGACAGGAACCCCAGGCTGTGGAGTCGACGACAAACACTCGCTGAAGAGCGACATAAGAGCAGTAAAGCATGAACACACTGGGTGAGAGAGGCACTGTGAGCCACTTCACTCTCACTGCACAGCCCATAGCCAGATAGAGAGCGAGAAAAAGACCCACTGTGTGACACTTGTGAGGATGATGCTGCCTCAGAGCACGGAACATCTAAAGGCTTGTTTTCAACTACAGATCCAGATTGAACGTTGGCTCCTGGCAGCCCATTTATCACTTTGAGGCCTTTTAAGCCATCACGACAATACTTGGTATGAATAACTTCACCACTAGATGAATTTGTTGATCTCGCATTTACACTCCCGGTCGAGTTTTCCACTACTGTACTACTCGTTACATCAGATCTGCCGTCCCCTCTACATAACCCATCCTCCCAGTCAGATGCTTGCTCTTCAGCACTGCCATCTTCATCAGAGTGAAGTGTGTGATACACAGATGAAGCAGATGAATTACTCTCTGCCACAGATGTGCTCTGGGTCAATGACCTTTTTGATTTAGGTCTAATTCCTTCTCTCAAATTTCTTTTCTTGTTCTTTACAATTTTTTTGTCATGTTGGTCCTTAATAACAGGCTGGTTGTCAGCCATGAGTTTATCTTCGGCCAGGCGCTGGTCTTCTGCTATGGGCTTATCTTCAGCTATGGATTGGTCTTCAAACACAGGTTTATCTTCAGTTAGGGGCTGGTCCTCAGCAACTGACTGGTCTTCAGCTAGGGATTGGTCTTCAGCTATGGATTGGTCTTCAAACACAGGTTCATCTTCAGTTAGGGGCTGGTCCTCAGCAACTGACTGGTCTTCAGCTAGGGATTGGTCTTCAGTTAGGGGCTGGTCCTCAGCAGCTGATGGGTCTTCAGCTGGGGACTGGTCTTCAAATACAGGTTGATCTTCAGTTAGGGGCTGGTCCTCAGCAGCTGACGGGTCTTCAGCTGGGGACTGGTCTTCAGCTGCCGACTGGTTCTCAATTATAGATTGGTCTACAGTTAAAGGCTGGTCCTTATCTAATAAAGACTGATCCTCAGCGGTGTCCTGTTTCTCAGGTAAAGATTGGTCCTCAACTATGACTTGATCTTCTGTATGTGAATGATCCTCAGTAACAGACAGGTTCTCATGTTGGTCATCATGCTGAGAGAGATCATCACACACAGGATGCTTCTCATTCCCTGACTGGTTATCATATAAAAAGTGAATGTTATCTTCAGAATGGTCATCTGCTTCTGAATGGACCACCCCAGAGTGTTTGTCAGTACCAGAGTTGCTCTCAAGTATACGATGGTCTTCAGGCAGAGGTTGGTCCTCGGCCCTGGAGCGGTTTTGTGCCCTGGAATCTGCTTCTTGTTGTGCCTCTTCCTGTGACTCCAGGAACCTCTCATGGTGGCTGATGATCAGGTCTAAGGCCAGGAGGACAAGCTCAGGACACTCCAAGTCTTCCTCTTCATGCAAGGACCTATTACAGAAAAACAGATATTTTAGTTTACTCTACAGTACAGTATATTTTTTATTACAAGAATAAATAAAACAAGTTGTACTGCACACAACTACATGTCCCTAACCAGTGTCGGCAAATGTTTGATCTACTGCCAGTCAACCATCCTTTATCATCTCCAGAAGTATATTTATTGTGGATTATGATCAAACTATCCTCTAAGTTTGAAAAATATATCTATGGTTTCTGTAGAATGAATGGTACTGGAAGGCTGGTGACAGATAGGCAGATACATGTATGTATACAGTATGTATGTGTATGTGTATGTGTGTGTGTGTGTGTGTGTGTTGTGTGTGTGTGTGCCAGAAGAATCACCAAGCTGCTTTACCTTGTAGATGATGGGCAGGCATTTGCCAACTGCTCAGTGTCAGCTTCATAACCATCTGTTTCATCAGCCTGATGCTCCCCTCCTTCACCACCTGGTCCAGTGTCCTCGTCCAATAGTTCCAAAGCATGCTAGAAACAAGTTAATGCTATTTTATAATCAATGTCACAGGTAGGCAACATGTTGACAGCGAGGCCAACACTTTAATTCAGAAGTAACCAAACATAAATCTTAATGGTATAGTGCAAATTTTTTTTCTCGTAATGCCTTTGTAACATACATGAGTTGGGTGTGGCAAAGTGTTAATGCCTTTGTAACATACCTGAGTTGGGTGTGGCAAAGCGTAAGTAATACTGGCTGAGGTAGAGAGGACACAGCACTGGAGCATGACGGACACGAGGTGCTTCACGTCTGCACAAGTGCGGGGGTAATATCTCAACAAGGGGGATCGCAATTCATTTAACAGTGTCTCAACGTGTAAACCTGAAATACAATACAAAGAGCATTCATGATATGTTCCCTAGATAGATTCATTCAATCCTCTACAGTGTAATCAAATAATCCATAAAAGTCATGACCACTTACAGTTCTGATTAAAAACACAAGTCTTACCTGCATAAGGATAAGTGATAATTATAAAAGTCATCAGTGAATGTACGAGTGAGAACGTAACAGACAGTTGCTCCAAGACCACACTGGTGAGGCTCAGTGTACCTGTAAGGGTAAACAATCATACTCATCATTCAACTCACTGTAACCTTCCTAACAGCTTTATACAGGACATTATTAATATTGATACTGAATTTAACATTTAATTCCCACTCAACTATGTGCCCCAGGTACATCTGCTGGCTTTGTGCAGCTGTGGATCTCCATCTTGGCAAAGTAAGTAATATATAGTATACATAAACATTTCTTCAACAAGTTGTTATTAGCAGTAGCGGTCTAAGGCACTATTATGGTTGATGTCAACTCATTTTATTGCAGATTTTCTACAATTATCACAGGAAAAGTGCTGTTCTACTCACTAACTTCTATCATGTTACTCACTCAAACTTAAGAGTTTTCAAATTTATTTGGAGTGAAAAATCAAGGTAACCACCTTTCAGAATACTGTGCACAAAACTAACCTACCAAACCTAGTGACAGTAGAATATATTGTATTTAAGTAAAAGTTAGATGGGCTGTTTCATTTATTCATTTCATTAGTTTTTAAAATGCATAATATTGTAGCTGCCATGTTGGAAAATGGCTGCAACATTTCCAAGACAACTGCCTTATACAGTGCAGAACAGTACAGTACTGTGCATACAGTGCAGTGCAGTGCATTACAGTACAGTACTTGTACAGTATGCCCTTAAAATTTGCAGGAGTTTGGGTCTCAAAATGGCCCTAAATTGCCAAAACCATATCATTTGCTGACTAGGGGGGGGGGGGTATATTTTTACTCGTGTGCAAAGAATTGTTTACCCTTAGGACAATTATTTCTTTTACCTGTACTGTATATTTCTTATTTAGCCACTTACAGCGGCTAGTTTATTGTACACCCCACACTCATCCTGTGAGCGGTAGCGCAAAAGGATTACAGAGTAGAGTTCACAAATGGTCTGTATAACTAGTCCCCGTGGTTAGGTTGTTATGGCATTGAATGTTACAGAGTGTTAAAAAATAATTCTTTGCTTAGTTCTATACATAAAGGGTAACTTATTCACAACTGCATGAGTACAGTAGTGTGAGGCAGTTTATCTGGCCACACACTTTGTTATTCACATTTGCATGAGAAGTATTCAAGCACATTGTATATTTGGTTCTGTACATGAGAACTGACATAGCTACTAAGTGCAAAAAAGTGGATACAATCTTAATATGTCAGCTATTTTGCCATTAGAGATGAAGTGGTGTGCCATTTCACACACAGTGTGCTTGGACCTGTCCCTAAAAGGTTCTATCTTCACACAGTCGAGGACGTAGTGTTCGAGTGTGTGGCCACATATCTGGCCACACACTTTACATTTAGTCTTCTTCGACAAAGAAACTGGCAACCGTAAACGCGGCCCCGCCAAATTCAAGATAGGTAACAACACTATTGACTATGTTTCTTCTTTTAAATATCTTGGTGTCTCCGTCCCTTGTACCCTACCTGCCATACAACAGCTAACCCGCCAATGTACTGACAGACTGAGACCTCTTAGAAGTGTAGCGGGGTACAGCCCACATTATGATGCTAATATTAGAATTGTTAAAACAATGTACCTAGGCTATATAAGATCTCTGATAGATTACCATGCACCGGCCCTGGTACTTTGTGACAGGAAAGGCGTTGACAAGCTCGAAAAAATGCAAAATAAAGCCCTCATAATTATCCTTGGATGTCCCATGAGCACTAAAGTACTTAATATGAGGAAAGAACTAGGTATACCCAGTGTCCAAGATAGAATAATAGAAGTCAGCCTCATGATAGTCCTGAGACTTCTGCGTGGTGATCCTGATAACATTGTTTCCTTAAAATTGCTAGAATGTATGAACCATGGGACTGTTGAGTCTAAATGGATCCAAACTACAGCTAAACATATGAAGATGTTTGGACTAGACCACCTGTACAAAGTTGAGACACAACAGCGCTTCCTGCCACCCTGGCGGACAGTTCCCTTCGATATCACACTACCGACATATCCGCCTAAAAAATTAATTATACAAAGCATTTATCTCCAACACACTGCCAAAGTGAGAACTCTTGAACACATACACACTCTACAGACTGATGATAATATCACACAGACCATCTACACTGATGGATCTCTTAACACCGCCTGTGGGAGGGCTGGAAGTGCTATTGTTGTGACTCAACCTGACGGTAATATAATTGAGAAAGGAGTTAGAATTAACAACTAGGCATCCATTCTACAAACTGAATTAGTTGCCATACTCACAGCTATTAAATTTATTGAAACCACCGTCACTGACAGTCTCATCACCACTGACTCGCTATCCTCACTACTTGCCCTTGACACCCTCAAGTTGTCACGCTCTTGTCTCTGAAGTCAGACACAAATATGCGTACCTTGTTGACCGAGGTGTCAAGATCAAACTGTTGTGGATCCCCTCTCACATAGGCCTCAAAGAACATGACTGAGTTGATACCCTCGCCAAAGTCACATCTAACAAAGACACAGTTGTACTGTGTGTACGTGTGTGTGTGTTTAGCCACCCAGAAAAATAATCAGAAACATGAAAACCAAATGTAGAAAAAATGTGAGTCTACCCTCAAGTCAACTCCATGCTTTGTTATTAAAGTCGAGTTGGTTGGGTTGCCATACTCCAATTTTTTCCTCGTAAAAGTTACTGTCCCTAGAACGAATGGCATCTGAGCGCTGGCTGGGTTGATACATAGATCAAACTTACAAAATTTCTTTTGTAGCCATCTAGCCAACCCAACATGAAGGACGTTGATAATTGTGGTGTAACACTGTACTTTTTCACTATATATGTAGGATGGTGTGTGCATGTAGCCGAGTAAAAATAAATGAAGAAAGTTATGTATATCTACCCGAAAATACGAGTTGAAAAAACCATACCACCTCACAGCCATAGTTACAGGCTCTGTTCCTGAGGCCGCCCTTAAGTCAGAAATGTACATAAGTCAGAACACATACCCTATGTGCACTATATCATAGCTCAAGTCCTTTTATACACCTTGAATCATTTAAATTAGGAGAAAAGAAGAAATTGAATGACAAAATACAGTACAGTAAAGTAAAAATTAAAGTATAACAATTACATTGAATAATGGAGATGGCTTGCATGTAGAGATGGGCATTTGTAGGAGTGACAGAGGCTTTATTGTGATGGTTGAACTGAAACTTTCTTCTTTTCATCATAAATCTCTCTGTGGCATCGTAGACCTTCAGTAATACCCCTTATGATCCTTGGTGAATCTTGCGGTGTTGGTATCTTGCTGTTCAAATTTAAACAATCCTTCATCAATAAGCCTGAAACCTTCTGCCATTTCTATTGTAATGAATCACTTTGGTTCTGGAGTTTCATCTTCCTTTGACAAAATTTGCTTCTCCAGTTTATTCAGGTCCTCATTGTTTAATTCTTCAGCATGAGACTCAAGCATCTGTGTGACATCATCCTCATGAATATCAAGCTGGAGTTGATTCCCAAGGTCTACCACTGTCTGTGTCACTTCCCCAACATCATCTGCAAAGCCTCTGAAATCGTGGACAAACTGTGGGCAGAGTTTTTTCCAGACACCATTTGCCCTTACCTTGAACCAGTTAAGCCAGCCCTTACTAGCAACAAAATCTTCTCCATCACTTTCACCACCACATATAGCCTTCAAGTCAGCGTGCAAGCTTCTCACTTTTTCCTGAATCAAGGCTAAACTTAGAGGCAAACATCGTTGATTTTTATCTTCCACCCATATCACTGACAATCTTTCCATTTCAATTAACAATCCACTTCTTTGTTTTGTTATCACAGTTGACTGCATTGGTGTAGATCCTTTAACATGTTCAAGAATTTTCTCTTTGTCTTTCAAAATTGTTGCAACTGTTGAGCAACTGAAGCCCAACGCCTTACTGATCACCGAGGGTGTTTGGCCTTTATCAGAACATTTAATTACATCAACTTTCACTTCCATTATAATGATTTTTCCTGTTCTTGGGTGCACTACTATAACTTGCATCAGGTTTGTGTTTGGGAGCCATGATTAAGGGCCAAAATAGAGAGTTAATAAGCAAAAAAACAACATTTTGCACTTGATCACACACGTTAAGGCAGTGAGGATGAAGCATACTGATGCTCCCTCAAGGTGTGTGGCTGGGTGGTGATCACTCCTTACGCGCTGCTGTCTCCCCTCTACGTCACGCAAACTAGTTCTTGTACGTAACCGCTACAAACCATTGTACTGTACTTTTGTCGGATTTATAAAATAATTGCTCTTATGGGACCTCATTCATATCGGCGGGTGTTCATAAGTCAGACATTCATAAACTGGGGACCCCCTGTATACAGTACCAGGAAATGTGAGGAATAAAAAACAAAACAAAAAAACAATAAATAGGTTAAAAAAAAAACTACTATTGCCAAACCAGTAAATAAAAGCCAAATGAAAGTTTAACACAGTCACCATTTAGATACTCTCCCTGCTCCACCATAGTAACGAAGACCAGCTGGAACGCCGATTCCCTAGCAACACTCCCCACCAGCTACACTCTGTGCTGTCCTCCCATTATGTGTTTGCCCTTAGGATAATTATTTCTTTTACCTTTTTACACAATATGTATGTAGGATGGTGTGTGCATGTAACTGAGTAAAAATAAATGAAGAAAGTTACGTATATCTACCCAAAAATATGAGTTGAAAAAACCATAACACCTCACAGCTTGGCCCAGTAGCCTGGTGGTTACAATGATGAGCTAACCTAGATACAATGACATGATTAATCACTATTAAACAGTTCTATCAGTAAACACTAATAATAACGGTAAATCCAGTTAAATATGGCAGGGAGTGAGGAGAGTTACAACTGCAGACAACACACTAACTAGCAGTCACTCACTCCAGTAGCCAGTATGGGAGAAATACATGACCTTCTCTTCACTTGTTTGTGCACCTTCCTGTGGCTTGATGAAGGTGGTTGAGGGAGCCATCACAAGGAGCACAGTAACACACAGGTGAAACAGACAAGTGTTCAACCCAGACTGTCACTGAGGCAGAGTGAGTGGCCCAGCCACCTGGTACAAGAGAGACACCTTGCAGGACACCATAAAACTTACGGGCTCCCCGTCCCGGCTGTGAAAATGCTGCCAACTTAAAAACTACCTGTACACATTCTTGGGTACATTCAGGGTGTCATCTACAAATAATCAAAGGCCACGAATTCAAAATCTGCAAATTTTAAGGGCATGCTGTAAAGTACAGTATAGTTTATATATAGATTCTTTGCACAGTCAGCAGTGCAGCAAAACTTTGAATACTGTTTTGCAATCAACAATTCCATGCAATCATATTTGAAATATTTCCTCCTCCTACCTATATTCTTCCTATTTTCCAGTAAATAATTGTACTTGTTCCTGTGAAATTGTTTTGTTTTTACCTCATATAAGTACAGAACATCTTATTCACCATGACACTTACCAGAGGATGAACGTGCTAGATCCTGTGTAATGTTTATCAACAGTGGTGCTACAAGGGACCTCACTGAAGATGCTGCCAAGTATGCCTGAAACTCTGTGCTTGTCTGCAAAACTTCTGTTATTGCAGCCCAAAGTTCACCAAGTCCTTCATATCTAATTACTAGTAACTCCATGTTCATTTTCTGAAAAAGTAGAAGCATAATGATGGTAAGCTCAAAATATAAAACAAAATCTTCTTACTTTGAATACTCATTACTTCATTTATACAGTACTTGTACAGTATACTCTCCATTTAGCGGAAGGCATTTTCTGTTACTTTTTGCTCGATTTAATGAACTAGTTCGCTAAATCGGGATTAAATTCGTTAATAAGCTCACACCAGGAAACGTGAGGAATAAATAAAAATAACCAACAAAAAATACATTACTGTAAATAATAGCCAAATTAAAGTTTAACACAGCCGCCATTTGCATTCACTTCATGTTTCACCATAGTAATAGTCAACAGCTTGGATGCTGGTTCCCTAGCAATGCTCCCCAACCTCTTGTAGGCTCTAGGCCACATTTATCATTGTAAATACAGTATAGTGGAGGGCACGGTACCAGAGTGAGTGTGTGTGTGTGTGTGTGTGTGTGTGTGTGTGTGTATGTGTGTGTGTGTATGTGTATGTGTCCTCCACTATACAGTAGTACCCCGCTTAACGCGGTCAATAGAACCCACAAGGTACCGTGTTAAGTGAAAACCGCGCTAAGTGAACAACAGAACATATGGGATTAATTCCAATAGAAACTGGCCCGACCCCCAAACTCCACTTTTTGACGACACACAACTATGTTGTAGTAAAAATTTTATCTTAACTTTATGATGGTATGAACAAACAAGTAATATAGAAGAGGTTAGGTTAGGAAAAATAAAGGTTAGGTTAGGAAAAATAAAGGTTAAGTTAGGAAAAATAAAGGTTAGGTTAGGAAAACTAAAAGTTAGGTGTAACACTTACGTTAGTAGAAGACACACACTGCGCAACCTTACAGCGCGGCTTGCCCAGGCGGAGGGAGGGAGGCGGGAGGGAGGGAGGGAGGAGGGAGAGGCAAGAGCAGGCAGGCAGGCAGGTGGCGCGAATCTAAAAATAGCGTCTCGAGCCGGACACTCTGCGCGTATACGTGGAAAAAACCCGCGTTAAGTGAAAGTTCGGCTCTGGCGAGGCACCGCGTATACGTGAAATCGCGCTAAGCGGGGTATTACTGCATTTACAATGATAAATGTGGCCTAGAGCCTACAAGAGGTTGGGGACCACTGGCACTGCAGGGGGTGGGGAGAATTGCTAGGGAGTCACTAGTACTTCCTTTTAATGAGAAGGCTGGCTCTCTCTCTGGGGTAAATACACACGTCCTCTACACGACAGACTCTGGACAAACACACAGTCTCTCTCAAACTATAAAGTTGTATCAAGTTATTAAGTATTTTCATTAATTTCACTCTTACAAATAATCCTAAATAATTTACACTTTCTCCATCCTGCAGTGCATATTGCCATAGTAATCTGAGTATAATATGAGCAAATAATATTCACAAAAATTTAAGGTTTCATAAACTTTTTTTTGTTTCATTTGCTATGCTGCTACATTAATTTTTTATTTTTATTTTTATTTCAAATCATTAGTTATATATATGGCTGCAAGACTGACCGGAAGTACTGTGACACCACTGTGAGCCAGTAGGCTTGGCAATACTGCACCAGCCCAGGATTTAAATGCTGCACAACACTATAAACGAGACAAGTTACTTGTTTTCTTATGTCATTTTGTGGGCGTTTAGGCATTAAAGTAAAAATTTGATTTTTCCCAACCCGGGAGATACCATGTATGTATAATGATATAACCTTTTATGGGTTAAGCATTATTATATCAGTAAACACTAATAATAACAGTAAATCCAGTGAAATACGGCAGGGAGTGAGGAGAGTTACAAGAGCAGACTACGCTCAACTAGCAGTCACATGACACATTCTCCTTGCCAGGCATACGATCGAAATACGTATGGGTGAAATACATAAATATCTTGTAGTCCAATTTGAAAACGGTGACAGACAGTGACAAATAAATTTTATAAACCTTACATTTACCTACGATAACATAATAAGAAATATTGTATAATTACTAGAGTGAATGAAATAATATTCCCACAAACAACAATTGATAAATCTCAGGCACCTGTGTCCTGCACGCTGATGCCTTGAAGTTCTGGCTCAAGGCGGACATGTCATATGAGGACAAATTTTGTTCTACTTTTTTTGTTTAATTTTAATCATTTTAATTTTTTAATTATTTTGGGGGCAAATAATTTTGTCCACCTTAACGAGGTAGACCAAGAGGTAACGGTGAACAACACACGCGGTGGCAGCAGGACACAGACTGTGCGGATGTAAACAAACCCCAAGCGATGAGTAGCGCATTTGGCGCAGAATTTAATGGAATCACGTTCAATTTAGTGAATTGTTCGGTAAATCGAGCGAACATAATGGAAAGGACGATTTAGCAGAAATTTTGATCTAACAAACAGGGGTGGCTCGAATTAGTTCATTAAATCAAGAAAATACTGTACTTTGTGAATATAGTCATTAACTGATTTCTATACACAAATATAAAAAAATTACATGTAAAAAAAGACTCGCACATTCACACACCTTGATACCTTCCTCATCCGACTCATCAATGGAAGATCTAGCATTGACTGTGGTTTTCTTAGTGGCAAAACTTTCAGCTTCCTTTACAGTATCTACAGAAGTGGACTTGCTGGTAGAAGGTTGTGAGGATCCTGCACTTATGTGGAGTTTCTTACTGCCATTTTCATCGTCCTTCAAAGTGTCAACAGAAGTGGACTGACTGACTGATAACTGGGGGGATCCTGCACTGACTTCGGGTTCCCTTGTGTAGATTTCACCATCCTCTACAGGATCTTCACACAAGGACCTGCTTGTGGGAAGCTGTATAGAGGATGTGTCATTAACCAAGGTTTCCTCAGTAACAATTTCACCTGTAGTTAAAGCATCCAGAGCACAAGATAGGCTGGTAGAAGAGTGTGGTGATTCAGGGCTGAGATTAATTTTCGCTGTTTCACTTTCTGCTTCTTGTGCAACATCTGTATCTCCATATATTCTCCCTCTTTCTTCCTCCACTGCTTCTTCTACCATTACAGAACTTTCCTTTGCAACATAATTTTTTTGTTCGTATTCAGCAACACCTTGGTCCATGTGTTTTGAATTTTCCTTGCATTCTTGCATGTTACGTTCCACATTGATGCGAGTGTGAATAAAGAATCTCTGCCGTACTTCCTCGGCTTTCATTCCAAAATATGCTGACCAAAACTCATCATGTTCAATAACTTCCCATTCAAACATTTTGGTGAAGACCAAGTTATTCTCTTCATCCTTATCTGATAAAACTGGCATGTCGGGTTTTGTTTTCAGTTCTTTCTTAACTACATTACAGAGCAAGGCAAAGGCTTCATGTCTAATGTCTGGAATTTCTTTACACACAGTTATGAGCCCAGATCCATAACACTCCAGAAACTTAATCAATTTTTGATCACATGAATCTGCCAATGTTAATCGATAACATTTCATGAGACCCACCAACACCTCCTTTTCATATTCTGCACTGGTTAGATAGTTTTGAATGCCTTGATCACATATTTGCTTCAGAACAGGAACAATCAGATATTCACACATTTCTAATTTGACTTCCACACTGCTCTGTGAGATAAGTCTGATAATGTGGCCCATAATTTTTGAACTTATGCCCGTATCAAAGAGGAATTTTTTGTATAGAGCTATGCCCTCCCAATGGGAGGAAGAAACTGAACTATTGTGATCATGAGCCTCTATATGGTAATTCTTATACTGATGAAAACATCCCTTATCTTTTGCACCAAATGTTAATGAAAATGATTCATCAGAGGCAAATTCTGCACAAAAGGGATTCACTCCTCCCCCTAGATGTTCAGGCATTTGACAGAAAGCACATCTGATGGTGTCTGCCATCATGTAACCACTAAGATCACGCCATACAATATTCTCAATAAATACTGTGACATATGATACTATTTGTGGTATATTACAAACAAACTCTTGTAAAAGTTTACTAAATATCATTCTGGTGGTCATACAGCAGCAAAGGCCACACTTTGTAAGAGCTTTAATTGAGGAAGCATAAATTTCATGTTCTTCACTAGAAGCAAAGCAGTCAAGTAATACACACACAAAATTAGATACCATACAGGCATTAGGGTCTATTGTCTTTATAATGCATGAACTTGTTCCTAACACTTGTGAATGATGATTCTGGACAGCCTGATACTCACAAAATCTGTGTGTCTTTTTGTCGCATTTCTCCGAGTGGTAAACGTCTTCACGCCAGTACTTCATGTAGAGCACCAACTTGCTAAGAGAATTTAGTACTTCGGTTCGCTTATTAAGAGATAACAGATGGCTCAAAAATATAACTTTCTTTGTGATTTCCGGCCCATTATTTTGAAGGAAGATTTTGTGAAGGTGAAGGCACTGCCACACATCCTTCCATTCAACTTTCAAACATGTACAACTCTGCAGCATGAAGAGCAATCCTACCACTATCTCATGTGCCAGACAAGCTCGAGTGACATCCAACACATTTGTTTCATTCTTAACTCTGGTTCTCAGGTCAGCATCATTCCTCACAATATTTACTGGATCATTCCTGAAGTCAAGTAAAATAGAAACTAAATTTAGTAACTTAGGGACAACACACATTCCAGTTATTGTTAGCAATAAGTCACTTGATTTAAGGAACCTCTGAACAGATGAAAACACCAGTTTTATCATTCCCATTAACACCATTTGCATGTCCATTACTTCATCTCTTTTCTCTTCCAGCAGCTTTAACTCAGATATCATAGAAGTAAATGTGTCAAGAGAGAACTGCAGAATATCATGTGTGGCAAGCAATGGAGAGGACAGATGTTTTAACTCGGCCTCGTGTACAGTTAACTGTGTCTGTATTGATATGATGCACCGAAGAAGTTCTTTAACGGACAAACACAGCGAATTCTCATGTATGCAGATCTTTTCACTTGGGGCACCACTCGTCGTCTGATCCGTCTCCGTCTCGTGACACTTGTCCTCATCGCTGTATACTACATGTGTAAAATAATCAAAGTCATTGGGGTTCATTGTGAATTTTACAAGAGCTTTGCTAAGCCTACTGCTCTTGGGATTCTCATCTCCCTCTGAGTCCGAGTTAACCAGAGGAATACACTTTGAGTATCTCTTCCTTCGTTTCTTTCCAAACTTCTTCCCGCTCTGACAGCTTGACAGGCTGCTACTTTTTGAACCAGATGTCTGTATCCACATTTGGGGAACAGATATATTACTCCCTCGTAAAGTCACATTGGTTTTGGCATAGGATGGGTGAATACTGGCTGCAAATATGTCACTCATACAGAGATTGACTGAGGGCTCATATTTGAAGCAAGATTGGTCCAGGGGCACTTCTTGGCTTCTCTCAGAGATTGAATTACTTGAACTACTATTATGTTGTCCCCTATATGTGGTGCTTCCCAGTCTCTTCTCATGGAAACCTTTCTGACTTTTCATTTGAAAATAACTTGACTTAGGAGCTTCATCGCCAGTAGCATTCTTGAGCATGAAGGTAAAGATAAATGCAAGAACGTGACTAATCTCCCTTCCTCCTGTCAAACCCTGAAAAGATAAGGAATAAACAAGTCTGGGCACAGTGTATTATGTATACTCCCTAACTCTGAGCATATATATATATATATATATATATATATATATATATATATATATATATATATATATATATATATATATATATATATATATATATATATATATATATATATATATATATATATATATATATATATATATATATATATACTGTACTACTACTGTACAGTATTTATATGTTGATCACAAGTTGAGTGCTTGGTTAATGACACAATATTCTAGCTTGAAAGTTAAATAACAATGGCAACTTATACCTTAAAAAGACACATCTATTTCACAGAGGGTTTCAAATATCACTTCACATGGACTATTAAAGGTTTGGATTGTTTCTCAAATTACAGGAAAGTGTGGTTGTTAACATGGTAGCTGTAACACATCAGGGTTTAAGTCAGCTCTTCCATTATTATCTATCCTAAGTGAAATTTTTGTTGCATTACAGTGAGGCAATCCTTAACATTGGTAAATTGCTTTTAGGATGATCCCTCATTACCTGGTAAATTTAATGTAAAAAGCAGAAGCAACCAACTTAATAAACACCTCAAGAACTCTATGTACAATCTGTCTCCAAAAGAATTAATTTTATCGGCCATACAGAACTTAGGAAAAGATTAAATAGTGATCAAACATAAGCAATATGGTCATCTAAACAAAGAGAAACCAGATGTAAAGTAATCAATATTTTTGTCTGACAGCCAAGCATGATATAAACCTTCACAGTAAAGAACTTACCGCTACTCCAAGCTGATCAAGAGCGATCAAAATCTTTGCTCCACATCCATGCAGAAGATAATGTTTCAAGAAGATTGCATTCTGTGCCTCATTACCCTGACCCAGATCTTGCCCTGTGCCGGTCGTGGAAGCCGCAGGTGCCGGATCATTGACAATAGGACTTGACGATACGTTTGCGTTACTGTGTAAGGAGGACTTGGGTACCGCAGAAGATGATTCAGCGATGCCTTGTGTTGCGGTATTGTCTGCCTCATGTGACACCAATGTGGATTCGGGTTTTAGTATAGACGATTCATTACTTATATCTACTGCACTTTCACCATTTTTAAAACAAGAATTTTGATTATAAATGTCCTGAGGTGTATGTACAGTTTCATTACCTAGGGATTCACTTTCACACTGTCCACCGTCACCAATTCTTATACTCTCTAACTCCTCCTGTTTGTTAGTTTCTGCTTGTACAGTATTTGAACTTTTAAGTCTCTCGGTTTTTGTGCACTCAAGACCCTCACCACCCGTCCTCTGAGTTTGTTCTTTGGCTTGGTCTAGGTTTACTGGTAGCAACTCTGAAAAACACTTATCATTATCACTATCTTGAAATGCCTGAGACAAGCTGAGAGAGGCCTTGAAGGAATGACTTCTCCCAGTTGATGGTCTTTTTGTCACTCTGGGTCGACATCCTCTTGAACCATCACTCACTTGAGAAGCATCGCTGATAATGGACTCCACCGATCGAGATGTTGCACTCGAGGATGCATCGCTATCATAACTTACTGAACCGAGGCAAATGTGCTCAATATCTGCCAGGAACTGTCCACCCAGAAGACTTACTACACTTCCTACATCACTGAAAACAAAATATATATATTAAAGCTTTCTTGTTTATGATAGTAATATGCAAGAGGAAATAACAGGTATACAAACCATCAAAAAAAATGGAAATGACAAGTCTGCCACTAGGGGTTGCTCCGAAATATTTGGGGATGATGACAGATTACTTCAAAAATAGTATACAATTCCTAAATTACTGTACCTCAGTTGAAAGAAGTTAAATCTATCCCAATAAAAAAGTATATACAGTAAAAGTCCAAAAATCCGGATGCCAGGAATCCGGACCCCCCGAGAATCCGGACTTTTCGAAAGCTCAAACTTTTTAAATCTAGCGGGCTTTTGTGGGTTATGTGAATGAATGGAGTTGCTTTAAAAAATTAATTTACATAATTCTAATAATAAAAGTAATTGTAAATTATAGGTAGCTAATTTTGTTAGTTTTGTAATTAGCTTGAACTGAAATGTAAAATTTGAGGCACTATCAATCTTTTGTGTGTATGTGTGCATGCGTGAATGCCACAGCTGCACAGCGACAACAAACGACCACACGATCGCCACTTTAAAACAAGCAATCAAACTGTGACAACGTATGTAATTTTGAGTCCTACTGTTTCCATGTACAGAGTACAAGCCCATAATAATGGCCCCTAAAGTAGATAAACTTCGTTGTGTGAAGAGAAAGAAGAACACATTGAAACTGAGTGACAAACTTGAAATAATTAAGAAACTAGAATGTAATGTGAGCAATGCTGTTCTAATGGAAACATACAACATTGGAAAGTCTACAATTTATGATATAAAAGAGGCAAAGAATAAAACTCTAGAATTCACAGCTTCTTCTGAGCCTTACATTAAAATTGCTGAAAGAAAAAGTTTACATTGGCCCAAATTAAAAAAATCTTGATAAAGTGTTGCACGAATGGTTTTTGTTAAAACGATCAGAAGGTATAGCAATTTCTGGGCCAATGCTTATTGCCAAAGCAAAGTCTTTTAAGGAGCAAATGAACATTGAATCAGAGTGCACATTTAGTGATGGATGGCTTAGGAATTTCAAGACTCGTCATGGTATTAGACAGTTTGTTTACATTTTTGTCTAGTGTTGACTTTATTTTTCTTTAAAACTGCTCGTTTTGAAAAATGAAGCATGCTTTATTTGCTAATGAATAAACTATCAAAATGTACCTGTTCATCTCTTCTTTATTCCTCCTTAAATTTTAATTTTAAAAGTACTGCCTGAGAATCCGGAAAATCCGAAAATCCGGACCGACCCAATCCCCAAGCAGTCCGGATTTTTGGACTTCTACTGTATCCACTATTACATGCACAACAGGTACAGTACAAATGCCCAAATGAATAATATCACGATATCCAGAAACTTTAAATAAAAAGTGGTATCTGGCAACTACAAAACTCACTTTATTTTTGCTATAATTTTTCAAGGTGGAAACATAATAGATTATCGCTCGGGACATTCAGGAATAATTTGCAGAGTTAAAATTGAACTTCCAAATGACAAGGTACTGTATACATTAATTGCGTTAAGGTGAAATGAATATTGAATAAAAAATATGAATTTAAATAATATTCATACTCACCCCCATTTACACCATGTCTTTAATGAATACCGTATGTAAACAAATATTTTCCATTCGCCACCTCGATAGACGATGCCTGATAGAGGGAAACATTAACAACAAATTTTTTTGCTTTAGATGAACTATACAGTAAGCTTAAATAAATAAACATTTCCTGTTACCTTTTTCCCTAGTATTTATAAGAAAACTAATAGTCATTTATACTCTGAAGGTATTCTTAGTTTGCATTGCCATCACAACTCCCATAATCCTTTGCACGGTCCGCCATCTTATAGGTATAGACGGGACACGCTAGAGTGATCGCTATCATAAACAAACACACTTTGTATACATAAGTTCTAAATAACGGTGAATTCATGTGTCCTTGTCGGATGCCACAATACATCTAAGAAGAAAGACTCTATTCCTGCTGTCATTTTTAATCAAGGAGATAAAACAGGAATTGTCTACAAAGAGGAAGGATTTGTGGGTTTCTAGGGTAGAGAGAAATGGGTGGTTGCCTTCCAAACATTCCAAAGTTTGTTCTGACCATTTCATTGAAGGTAGGCATAATAAATACATAATGTATTTAGTTACTATCATATCAACAACATTTTCTTCTACAAATAATCGTCCATCAATAATAGTGTATCACAGACTCACTCCACTGTATACTATAGGCGTTTAAAATGCTTACAGGTATCTCAATGTAAGGCCGAGGCCTACATGTACATTATTGCATGTCCATGTGTGGGTATGCATGCAAATGTGTGACATGGCAGTTGATGAAAGTATATATAAATGCTCTTATAAATGTATAAATTCTTCTACCTAATGATCCGAGTCCATAAGATGGTAGCATCCAATATGCCTTGGCTTGTGTGACAGTCTGTGAATCTTGCAGTTTGGTGGTGGCTTCTAAAAAAAAAATAGTAAAGCACTAACATGGCTACAGGCTTCTCCTAGAATGGCCATACAATTACAATGGGCACATTGTACTTCTCCACTTGCCTTGACAATTAACCATGGCTGCAATGGTGTGGCATTCATACTCCTGTTTGTAATATTGTATGTATATATCTTTAAATAATTTAGCTAAATATCTTTCTATCAGAAACGGTCATCCCAACGATTATGAATAAACTCATTTAGAAATACTACATCATTACTTCAGGACGAAATCGAACAGATTTGCAACAGCCAATCAGCTGTAACTCTTAAGGAGGGGGCGGGGCATCTTTTCTCAGCGGAGAAAAAACGCACTATAGTTACCGTGGGTGATGTAATTATATAAACCTAATGTAAGTAACCTACATTTATATAAGCATTAATGTCTGTTTGACAGGGACTAATACTGTACAACTGTACCTCCCTCATCCCATTCACCATCCTCCTTCTACTAAGCACCTCCCTCGCCTCCTTCTTGGTCGTTCACTCTCTCTTAAACCATCCACAGCTAAATTACTGTAAATACTTTTTATGCCAAGTCTTATTCCCAATTCTCTCAATGCACCCACACCACTTTTGTACACCCTGGCCATCCCTCATGTCACTTCCACATCTCCTTACCTCCAAGTTTCACATTATTGACCTTGTATTCACCCCCCCATCACTGCCCTCAAACACATCCTTTCTGCCATTTCTAACATACTTCTTCCTCTTATATCCAGAGTCCATGTTTCAAACCCCTATACAGTACAGTACTGTAGTAATGTTGGCTCCACCATTCCCAACAGTCCACTATCTTCTTTGATATGATTCTCTCCAAACGTTCCCAAAGTAAAGGAAAATATAAATAAATTAATTTTGTATTTTCCAACCAATGAAAGTAACAATGTTGCTTCAAAATACAATGGTTGACCACAAACAGCAAATCGTAATATTATTTCAAGCATTTTACAGAGAAATGGGTGAGATTCTTAATATCAACTGGCGAAAAGATTGTTCTGTTTACTGGGGATAACTACAGTGGGGTATGCTATAACGAACGGATCCCACTACGAATATTCCTATAACGAACGGTTTTACCTATAAAATTGAGAATGCTATAACGAACGCAACTCCTACAACGAACGCGGATGAATACGGGACTATTTCGCCTGGCGCATGAATATTGTTGTACCGCGACCCACAACAAGAGCGTCAGGCGCCATCTTTGTCTCATTGTGTAGCCAGTGCACCACTGTTATTGTTGAAATTTCGTCTTTTGATGTGGAAATTCGCGTTATTTGTATAACTATTTTGTTATACAAATATACAATTGTAACAATGAGTCGTCCAAAGCGAGTGAGAAAGCTAATAACCCTTGAAACTAAGAAAGAAATTATAAAGAAACGTGAGAATGGAAGAAGCATTGCGAAACTTAGTGATGAATATGGGATGGCTAAATCGACTATATGTACGATTTTGAAGAATAAAGAGGAGTTAAAAACTGTGCAAGTGGCTAAGGGAATCTTTAGACTTAGCAAAGCAAAGTGTAATGTGATTGAAGAGATGGAAAATTTACTCTTAGTGTGGATAAAGGAGAAAGAAATGGCAGGTGGTAACATTAGTGAAGCTATAATTTGTGAGAAAGCCAGACAATTGTTTGAGGACCTTAAAGCCAAGACTCCCAGTGGAAGTGATAGTGATGTGCCAGTGTTTAGGGGTACCTGCATGCTGAATAACACTAAGGTAAGATAAAGTACCGTATTTTTTACATTTTCCACAGAATTTTTCCAGTGTTAAGTGGTTGTATTTGGGGGCCTGGAACGGATTAATCCTATAACGAACGAATGCTATAACGAACTAGGTTCTGGAACCAATTACGTTCGTTATAGCATACCCCACTGTATTCATGTGCCTACTGCTGGTACGTACTTAGAGAATAAGCGACAAGAATGATACGTTTAAATACTCCGGCTCTCTTAATTAACTAGACTCATCATTTATTAGCACTATTTTTCATCAAATGCCACCTGAATAACTCTTAATAACATATATATCCAGATTAATGGTACTTCATCTTATAAGCCAGCATACATCACTTGATAAATCCTCTAAATATCTTATAGGTTGTCCTGCTCTGCCATCTCTTCCTTCACAGTCTAAACACATGGTAGTTTCACCATGTTTTACCATTTACTAACACTACAGTAAATTAGAAACATATATAGTTTTTACTGATGCATTATTTCATAAATGGTTAAGTGCTGACAATAAGACAATTGTAAAACATTTCTGTATCAGCAAGATGTTGACAACACCAACAAGTGTTCCTTACAAGATGAACTAACACAAAAATAACCACTTTTTCCCCCAACAAACATCTCTATACCTTAAAAATGACTTTGACTTTAACTTACCATGAAGTTAGAATATAATACAGTTAACCCTCACTTTACGCGGTCCCACATTCCGCGTTTCCACGTTTACGCGGTGCCCTGCCGGAACCCAGGATGCTCACATTCCGCGGTGCGTGTACCCCTTTACGCGGAGAGCGGCTGGCGAGCCGCGCCATTTTTGGATCCAAACCTCCCGCCATCCGCCATGTTGTGTAAGCGGCGCGAACATGGTGCGCACAAGGTCGCCCAGTCATCAAAACATTACCAGTTCTTCACCCACCCACCACAGCCGGCCCAAGTCAGTGATAGTGATAATTATGGTGAGGATATGGACTTATATGGACTTTGGGGAGTTTGACAAAGAGGCCCTGCAAGCCTCTGTGGTGGATAGTGATACAATTGATACAAGTGACACAGGTGAGGGCCAATAATCTGCCCTCTGCCTCGGAACCAACTGCCCATCCCCGTGTGCCCAGCCATTTTTTCTACTAATGTAAGTGTTAAAAAACCTAATATTATTGATATTTCTCTTAATTATTAATTGTGTGTGCATACCATCATAAAGTTAAGTTAATATTTTTATTTCAACATAGTTGTGTGTCGTCAAAAAGTGGAGTTTGGGGATCGGCCCGGACTCCATTTCAATTAATCCCATATGTTATGTTATTCACTTTACACGTTTCTCACTTTACGCGGGACCCTCCGGGTTACATTAACCGCGTAAAGTGAGGGTTAACTGTACACTATTTTATTAATAGACACTTTGGAGCAATACTCCCACTGATTTCCTCAACTGCTTAAAGAATTAAGGGCTGAAAAGGAAGTATAAGAGAAGTATACAAGGCAGCTACAATGTGCTTCCCTATTTTAGATAGTATAAAGAGTCAATCAACATACCTGAAATGGAGAAGATTAGAGAGAGGAATTTCCTCCTTTGATGACGACAACAGCAGCCCTAAAAAGTCATCCAGGTGGCTCTGACGTTCCTGTAAACAACCACATTACAAGGAATAAGATATTATACTGTATAATGTTTGATATGAACAAAACTGGTACAGTACAGTATGCCTTATTAACATATTCTCAAACACTGAACATTACAATATATATATCACCCTATTCACAAGCTGAAAGCTACTTTAGGGGATTGATTGATTGATTGATTGATTTATGAACTTTAAGCTCAAAGCCAAGCACTGGAGCCAATGGTCCATTCAGCGTTGTATGGTAATTTGGAGAGACCTTATGTAAAAGTTACTTTAGTGAAGAAGGTTAGTCTTCTGACAAACTCGGTTCTTTTGCTAAGCAAAGAACTGTGACTTCTCTTGAACAAAAAAATCACAGACAATGCAAGACACTTAAAAGAATGTTGGTGTTTGTGGGTACAATTGTAAACTGAACCAGCCAGTACCATTTTCCTGCCTTAGAAGCAGGATCAAAGAGCTTCAGGGAGGACCATATATTTTTACAGACTACAGGTACTGTACTGTACATGGTCACAGTAGTGTGTATCATATTAATAGATTATCCAAATACTATCCCCTAAGGGAGACACCCAAAGTGATGTTTAAGATGTTTTGGGAATTTTCCTGCTCCATTACGGCCACTTATGTTGTGAGGATACTGGTGTAAGAATAGTTGGTTTGTGAAGGAAGAAGGTCAGACCAACTAAAAGTTTGGAGGTCATTCTTGTGGATTCTATGTGTGAGGGCAAACCCAATAATAGACCTGTTTGTAATGCATCACCAATTCCTCATCAGTGGTCCAGAATGACAGGTGCCTTCATTTGGGTCTAATGAGTTGGAAACAAATTTATTTTTTGTAGTTCCTCAATCAGAATTTCTAACAATAACAGAATACTTGCAAGGTCAACTTTTGGCCACAGGACTTGGTTCACTCTTCCCTCAGCTTCATACAAATCTTACTCAGATTCCTTTTTGGTCTTAATAAGAAAGTTGGGAAGGAGGTACAGTACAGTAGAGTAGTTTAACGAGTGCTCAGTAAAGGCACGTGGCATCAGGGGCACTGCATCATTGTTGGTCTTTATGAAGGTTATGTCCATTAAGCTTACAAGGAGGTGCTGTGATGTCCATTAAGCTTACAAGGAGGTACTGTTATCTAAATGCAGAGATTTTGTAGATTGATTGTGTGGTTTGGTAAGTATATTATATCGGGTTAGTATTTTCCTCCAGATTATTTTATCTTCCCTAGTACGGTGCACACCACATAGCAATAGGTGCTGGCTTCTAAAAACCCACTGTATAGTGATTTAAGTGACTTGGATACCTCCCTCTTCTCAACAGTCTAACAAGGTACCTGACACCGAAGCAAGGATTGTTTATGTGAATTTCCAGTTGTAACCAAATAATGGACTGATGGGCTACTTAAGTGGCTCAGTCTGATAGTCTTCTACTTCATTAGGTAAATCTTGTTTCTGTGATGACCTCTTTTAACCCATAAATGATAACTAACGATTCCCTACTCTGCCTCCATATGTGCAAAAATGGAATGTAAGGAACACAAAACATCAACTGATGATGGCCACCAACCCTTGAGCTAACTTCCTCTGGTGATGGCCACTGTTTAAGGGTTAAGGCTCTGGTTACAGTGGAAAGTTACAAATAATCCTTACATTACTATTATGGATTTAACCTGGAACTGTCTGTAGATTTACTGGTTAATAAATACCTATGGCCCAGTGTGTCCTATCTCAATTATAAATTAGAAATTGAGGGTAATAACCATACTAGTACTTCCATGGTAAGGACAGAAGAATTCAAGTAGTGTGCTGGTGAACAGGTTAACTCTCAGTTCAAAATTCAGCAAAAACATTGTACTAAACTAATCACAACAATCTAATCCAACTTACAATATGCATCTCCAGTACTGTAAACACATAGCTACCACAGTTTACACACTACAAGTTAGTCTTAACAATAATCCTCAAACTATCTTCACTTAATTTCTTATTTATTTTTCGTTTTGTTTTGTTTTTTACTTTTGAGGTGAATTCTTTACTGTAACATTTATAGATACTGTACACAGCATATTCTTATTCTTCTCAGAGAAGGACGAAAACGAATGGATGTGAATGGTGCAAAATGTGGACAGTGAAAGAATAAGAGCTCAGACAATAAATACAATTATGTAATGAAACTCCCAGTATATTAAATTATACTGTACAAACTATATAACAGTACATGTAATTCTTAATGAAACTCCTACAGTATTTTGAAGCAACACAATGGCCACCAGCAACTAACCACAACATTCCCTGGTTCTGTCTGAGCAAAGGAGGTCCAGGTCTCTTGTAGCTTCTGATCACTCATCTTTCCGTCATGTCAGTGGTCTGCAACATGGAAAATTCACTTATATTAGTACCCAACTCAACACACTTAATGCAACAGAAAAAGGCCACAATATTATTTGTCTTTAATAACATTACCATAACCTCAATACTGTTCAATCATTTCCCTGATACACTAAAGACCTTACAAAATTAAGTGATTTCGGTACAGCAGGTCAGACACTTTAGTTGCTAGGAGGTGACCTGAGCTGGTCAGTAAGGAGTGTAGCGAGGTTAGAGAATCCACAGGTAGGGGAAGTGGATTACAGAAGAGAGGTCAATGGTCCCTAAATGCAGTCACAAGTCAGGTGGATTATACCTATCCCGGGTAGGCAGAGTATGCACCAGATATCCTAACAAAATTGGTTTTTCTCATCATTCCAAGCCCAGTCACCAGAAACCTTACATTAAATGCTTGGCTGTGTTGTACTGTTCGGGAGTTTTGGAGTAGTGATGGCTGTTAAGAGAAAGACTATACTGTACAGTACTTTCTGGCTGCTGATGATGATGATGATGATGATGATGATGATTGATGATGATTCATTGATGATGATGATGACGATGATGATGATGATGATAATGATGATAATGATAATGATGATAATAATAATAATAATAATAATAATAATAATAATAATAATAATAATAATAATTATTATTATTATTATTATTATTATTATTATTATTATTATTATTATTAACGGTTTATTGAAAAAGTTCAACAGTCTGAAAGCTGAAAATATACATTAGACAAAAATGAGTTCTTACATACAAAGACATGGGGTGGGTGGGTCGTTTAACAAAGTTTTCATTACTAGATGGAGAAGGAACACGAATTGAACATTCAAATTATAGTTTACAGTTGATGGCCAGGGCTGGTCTCTTGCCCTACTGTGTGAGATCACGTAGGCCACGTGGTGTGGTAACTCGTCCATAGATGTTGATATGAAGGACCTCACGTGGTCATGGAGACACTGGGTGGTGTGGTGTTCACGTGGTGTAGTAACTCGTCCATAGGTGTTGACATATGGCCATGGAGACACCATGTGGTGTAGTGTGGGGTGGTGTCACAGTACCTCACTCTCTGTTAAGTGGTGTTGTGTTATCTTCTGCTCATGTATAAAGCTGACCCACTGTTGTTCCCAGGGTGGACTGATTAACACCACCTGGTCAGAAGATGGTGGTTGGTTCCCAGGGGTGCTTATCTTTGGGTGTGGACCTCACTGGGGGGTCATGGCTCTCACTGGTACTGTCTAGTGCTGAATTCACTGGCTTAAACACTGTTCATCACTGATCAACACTGGTCCCACTTCTTTCCAAAATGAAATTTTCACTTTAGGCGGGATTATGTTGACATCCTGGTGGTGAGGAAGGGTCGGGGAGAGGGGCTTGAGGAGTGGACCAACATTGACCAGGGCAGCAGGAGCAGCGCCTGATAGGTCTTGACCCTCCGGTGGTCAAGGATGTGTATGTGTGTGTTCGCACACACGGTGGTGAAATGTGTCTAGTGTGGCACCATTATGTTAGTGTTAAGGTGCAAGCACTGCTTGCTTCCTCTCACTTTCAGCTGTTGCCGCTGGCTAGCCCTCGTGGCGAACAAGAAAGCAACTTGCATAAGTCTTCCCCTGCCAGTACACAGCCTCTTCACCATCAAGACTCCTGCTGTGCCTCCTTGTGGCAACACACGGTAACTGGGTGCCTCGTGGGAACAGGCTAAACCAGTAGGGGATCTCAGACTAGCAGTGGGCCCCAGAGGGACGGCACATAGGTCCACTGACAGGTGGACACATCCTGGCGCCTACCAACCACTGCCCCGCTGCCTTGTGGATTAACCTTGGTAGGTATAAGGCGACGGGATTAAACCTCGAACGAAAATTCTGTTTTGGAGCCCCACATCAGGCAGACATACTTACAGAGCTCCAACAAGACCCCAACGGCAGAGGAGATGACCAACATGGGAACCCAACGACTACACAGGTGGACGAAGGCAATGCATGATGGACAGGCTACTAAGGCGATAACCCAATAAACTGGGCTATCAGCACTCCATTGCAACTCATCCTCTCCCCGGTCATTGCAACACTTGCACCATTGGATTAGGAAAAGGGAGAGCCAAGATGTGTGGTTGCAGCCTGCGCTCCTGCCTCACCACATAAATCAACTCACGCACAGCCATCATCCAGCTCATCATACCTCTCATTATCATCAAAACCCCTATACCCCTCAAAAGACCAATGGCGAGGGGGACAGGCAGAGATGACTGCCGGGAGTCCTAAGTCACAACTCTGCACATGGACGGCATAGATAAGATGGTTGTTTATGCACTGGGATCTAGGCAGCAGTGGAATCCGGTCCTGTCTGTGCTACTGAGCAGCCGTTTTGATGAGCCACTCTGCTCACCCCACATGGGGAGGGGGTGAGAAAAGGTGCCCTAAACATAGCCTGCCTAAAGAACCAACCTGACTGGACAACTGCACCCAGTAAGGTCATCCTTATGCAGTCGAAAACACAATAAAAATCACAGTTTCAAACAAAAACAAACTATACAACCTCTTATGGTCGCTGCATGGAATGTCAGGACCCTTCTGGATACTGGCACAAATGAGCATCCTGAAAGAAGAACTGTCCTTATGGCAAAAGAGCTGGCAAGGTATAACATCGACATACCAGCCATTAGTCAGTCCCGGCTCCCAGATGAGGTCAACTCACAGAACGGGGGTCTGGCTATGGAAGGGTAAGCCTGCTGTGGAGAGAAACCGCATTTATGGAGTTGGCTTTGTCATCCGCCAATGCATCCTACAGAGGCTAACTGAAATGCCTATTGGGATCAAAGAGCACCTCATGACACTCCGAGTCCCACTGAATCACTCACGTCATGCCTTTTTCATCAGTGCATACGCCCCAACACTGGATGCAGAGGATGACTTCAAGGAGGCCTTTTACGCTGGCCTTGACAGAGTGCTAACCTCTATCCCCAGAGAAGATAAGGTTGTGCTCCTTGGTGACTTCAATGACACAGTTGGTAGAGATGCTGACATTTGGCAGGGAATCATAGGGAGAAATGGACTAGGTAAGTGTAATCCCAATGGCCTACTCCTCCTCAGCAAGTGTGCTGCACACAGCCTCATTATCACCAATACCTTATTTAGGCAGGCCAAAAAGTTCAAGGGTTTGTGGCAACACCTACGATCCAAACACTGGCATCTCATTGACCACATCATTGTCAGAGAAAGAGATCGCTAATATGTCCGCATCACCCGTGCCATGCGTGGCTCAGACCAGAGACTCAGATCATTAGCTTGTCTGAGTCAAGCTCTCACTTCACATCGCCCCAAAACGGCAAAGGCAAAAAGCCTTTAGAAGAGGTTTTAACACTAAGGGTCTGGAGGATCCAGCGGTAGCACAAGATTTCAGAGAGCAGCTCGAAAGTGGGCTGATAAACATCCCGACAACGAACAACCCAAATCCCAGTGCTGAATGGGATATTCTCAACAATGTCATGACAAAAACCTGCAGAGACCCTCAGCCAGATCGAAAGAAAACACCAGGAAATGACCCGGCAATCAATGTACTCATCGATGATAAACATGCTGCTTTAACTGACTGGCAGAACAACCCTCAGTCTCAGGCCAAAGCTGATACCTTCCACAAGAAGAAAGCGACGGCCCAACGGGAACTTCACAATCTAAAGAATAACTGGTTTAAAAATAAAACATGTGAAACACAAAAATTTGCAAATCAGCACAAGATGCACAATTTTTTCAATTCCACCAAAACATTTTATGGGCCAATCACTCATGGCACAGCCCCCCTCCGCTCATCTGACGGTAACTCACTAATTAAAGACGAAGATGGCATCCTTCAGCACTGGAAAGAGCACTACCATTCGCTGCTCAACCGAAACACTGATGTGAATGTCCTGACTACCCAGCAGGCCCCAAAGCATCAAGAGCTGACCCACCTCAGCTATCCTCCATCCTTGGATGAGGTAGCTACTGCCATTAAACAGATGAAAAATAACAAAGCTTCACGGCCTGGTGGAATCCCAGCCGAGGTGTATAAAGCAGGAGGACCTCTGCTTACCAGCCGTCTCCACTCTCTCCTGGAAAATATATGGGAAAAGGAGGAAATCCCCCAAGCTCTTAAAGACGCCTCCATCGTCAATATTTATAAGAACAAGGGAGACCGGTCAGCCTGTGGTAACTACCGTGGGATCTAGCTGCTGTCCTTAGCTGACAAGATTATTGCCCGAGTCCTCCTAAACAGACTTCTTCCTGAGGCGGAAAACTTCCTCCCAGAATCTCAATGTGGCTTTAGAACATCACGTGGCACCACTGACATGATCTTTGCTGCCTGCCAGATACAGGAAAAGTGCAGAGAACAGCGTCGTGACCTGTACATGGCCTTCATCGACCTAACCAAGGCCTTCGACTCAGTCAACAGGGAAGCCCTCCGGTGGACCCTCAGCCGTTTTGGCTACCCCAAAAATTTATCTCCATTGTGAGGCAACTCCACAATGACATAAATGACAGTGTCCTGCACAATGGCACCCAGTCTGAGTTCTTCCCCATCCAAACGGGGCTAAACAAGGGTGTGTACTGGCACCAACTCTGTTTTCCATTTTCTTGGCTGCCTTCCTTACTCATGCCAATGCAAATTTAGCCGGCGGGGTGGACATCAAGTACTTGATGAAGGGTCTTTTCAACATAAGACGACTCCAGGCAGGAACAAAGGTGTCGGTAGCTTCTATTACTAAACTTCAGTTTGCAGACGAACTCACCCTTGTAGCTCACACTGAACACAACCTGCAGGAGATCCTGAACACCTATGCAGATGCGTATGCACACTTTGGCCTTGAGGTAAATGTACAGTTGGGGTCAAAAGTCTTGAACACTTAGCAATATCTGGCATCTACTTCTGAGTTATACATATATGATTGGGATATACTAATAACACTACTGTACTTGTCATCACATATTATGCCTGAACCACAAAATGGGATCAAACTCTCCTTAATACCCAAGATCTTCGGCTACTTACATGCCAAATACTGTAAAGTGTTCAAGACTTCTGACCCCGACTGTACATAGGACACAGATCCTCTTTCAGCCTGCCCCTGGTTCAGCCACACCTCCACCATCCATCCAGCTTAACGGTACTACCCTCTCTAATGTTACCCACTTTCGGTATCTCGGCTCCTGCAGTCCACCACCGCAGACATCGATGAAGAGATTCAACATCGGATCAGATGTGCATCTAAAGCCTTTGGCAGACTCTGAAACAGTGTCTTCAGCTGTAAGGAGCTGAAATAATCTACAAAGTTACATGTATATCGAGCAGTGGTTCTCTCCACCCTACTATATGACAGTGAGACATGGGTCACATACAGGAGGCACCTCAAGGCACTAGAAAACTTTCACCAATGCAGTCTACATTCCATCCTTCGAGTTCGCTGGGAAGACAAGAGAACAAATGCGAGTATTCTCGCTGACGCCAACTGTAGGAGCATCGAGGCTACCATTATCCATGAAAAACTACGCTGTACTGGCCATGTTACCTACATGGACGACAGTAGACTGCCAAAGCAGCTAGCTACTTTACAGTCACCTAACGAAAAGTAAACGTAATGCCGGTGGGCAACTGAAAAGGTACAAGGATAGTCTTGAGACAAATCTGAAAAAGTGCCAAATCAACCCCTTCACCTGGGAGACGATTACTCCACACCGTAAGGCTTGGAGGAGCACCCCAAGAGAAGGTGTCAATACTTTTGAGTTAACCCGACTGCAAACCAAGGCAGACAAGCACCAACGCTGAAAAGAAACTGCCACCGCCCCGCCAACACTCAAGGTAGTCCTCCATATGTGCAACATCTGTGAACGTCTCTGCTGGTCCCGTATCGGCCTCTTTAGTCACTTCAGAACTCACCAATGAAGGTGACATCCTTAATAACTCATATCATTGTATCATACTGTACTAGATGATCGTCATACTCGATTCCGAGTGACAGCAAAGTAGTAGATATTGACTATGAGGCAACAGTCACTGAATGCTGCATAGATCTGCGGCTAAACTAATTCAACACAGATAGGATAGCTATTTATGTATTTGGATATTTAATATTAAGGTAATAAAATGGCTATTGGGGGAAGCTGGAGGCCACGTTTAGATAAAACAAAAAAAAACAAATAATAGTAGTAGTAGTAGTAGTAGTGGTAGTAGTAGTAGTAGTAGTAGTGGTGTGTGTGTGTGTGTGTTGGTTGTCAATGAAGTTATTTTATTGGCATACTGTACTGTACACTACTGTACTTTTATTGTGGCAAGGGAATATAATTAATAGAGGAGCTTGAAAATAGCAACTCAGTATTGTATACTCTGAGTGGCATTAACTTAGATTATGGTGATGTTGAGTATCAGTAAAGGCTCATGTGATCTGCAGTATTGCATTTAATCAGAACATCGTGCAAATTATTATCTTATAACTTAAAAAAATTCTTTTTACAGGCCAACCAACACTGTGGATGATTTTGCCGGTGAGAAGGAAGATGAGCCATTTGCCTCAGCCTCTTAAGGCCCAGTCATCTTCTTTTGAGGAATGGGATTCACCTGCCATACCAACGTGCAACTCCACATCTTCTGACACATCACCACCAATGACTTAGGCATGCTCTACAAAGGCATCCAGCGCCTCACAAATAACCAAATACACCTTACTTACTATCAGCCACCCCTGGTAATACTGTAAATATAACTTCCCAAAGATTACAATCTCTGGCAAGACCTGAACCCTTCAAGTAAGTTGGTAACACCAGTGCAATGGTCTTGTTTTTTTCACCATCATTGTAAGGAGGCTTGTGCAGTAGCAGATGAACTGCAGTTCAAAGCAGTGATGGAGAGTGAAACTCAGGCTATCAGTAGACAGTTAAAAAAGGCAGCAGCAGTTCATGTGTCAGAGAACCAAGACAAGCGTAAGTCAATTATGAAGACCGAATTCTTCTGTGCCCGCCACCAAATTCCTCTCTGTGGTCACTGTGAAATCCAAGATATGGGAGATAGGGAAGCATCATGGTAGCATATCCACGTTTGGAACAAAATGTCCCGGATTCATTCCTAGCGTCACCCCAGAACCTGGGGTGCTGTACCATAGTACAGTATTTGGTGCACCCCTGGAAGTCCAAATCAACAATAGTAATGAGTGCATTTTTTTTTAATAAATTTAGTAAATAATCAAGATAACAGTACAGTGCTGTAGTTTTGTTCATTGATAACTTTTGGATATTGTCATCACAATTACCAATGGCATATTGTAATTATAATTACCTACAACCAAACATTATTAAACTCTTAAGTAACTCTACATAAAACTAACAAATATTGTCAGGAAGTCTACTACAGGTACAGTAGTATTAGCTATTTCCTGTGTACTGTATCAAAATCAATAGCCACTCTACTGGTTTGAAATACAACTACTGTACCTTCACAATCTATCTTTTCAACACTACAGTATTACTAATAAAGGGCACAAGAACAATGAATATCACAGGATGGCATTTCACATAAACCCTCCAATCACCACTAACCTGCTAGTACACACTGATTATAATTTTCTTAATACTGTATGTAAAACCATCCACAAATTTTCACTTTTACACTACAGAACTGTATTATGAAACACCACTGTCACACCACGAACAAGGCAACAGTCCGCACTGTGCTGTGTCCAGCCAGGCACTGAGGACAGGTTACAAAAAACACAATTTGTATAACCTACCACTAATCCTCAAGATGGGCGAGGCATCAGGTGCACCATAATCCCTCATCTCACTCCCATTGAAAGAAAGAATATGAAAGTCATGATCTCTGATAATAGCAAAATGCACAAGGGTCACACTATCTAAAACCTCAATTTTTAGAAATTTTAAATTGGTTGACAATTTCAAAAGATATTGTGAAGTCAGCATTAGTCACCAATTATTACTCAACACTTTGGAAGCAATGTTTAACTACGTAGTCAACAAAAGTAAAAACAAAAAAAAACATTACACAACCCCAGCCATCTACCATTTCCTCTATACGGTGGTGAGCACAAAATAGCCAGGGGAAACTGAGAACAAACAATTTGTGGTCAAACTGGGACCCACACAGTAAGTGGACAGAGAAATATAAATAATTATCCTTTTCTGTATTTTCACCACCAAATAAGTACTTTACATTATGAACAGCATATCATCATATGTTCTGTAAATGTTTATCTTATGTAATTCTGCTCCATAAAACAAAATCTTCTAATAATTTACAATGTTTTAATAAGAGATAAGAGGCCATGTCATTTTTCATTCTGATGGGCATCCCTTTACCTCTGACACTTCCTCCAATTTAAGTGTTTTCTCTCATTCTTTTCAGGACACTATGGGTGGGAAGCAGAACAAATATTGCAACATTACAGTGGGGTATGCTATAACGAATGGATTCTACTACGAATTTTTTTTTTTTTTTTACTAATTTATTGTTTTTTTTATTACAAGTATTAATGATATTCTTTATTTCAGGGGTTTAGATGCATATTTATGCACTTTTTACAATTTTATATTATATATTTCAGCGTTAAGTGGTTGTATTTGGGGGCCTGGAACTGATTAATCCTATAACGAACGAATGCTATAACGAACAAGGTTCTAGAACGAATTAGATTCGTTATAGCATACCCCACTGTATGTTGCATCGATACACTAAATTGTCTAAGGCGATACCGATACATTGATATTTTGCAGATGGTTAAAGCTGTACCTCTCTAGTCCGGCATTCTGTGGTCCGGAACGATTTTAGTTTGCCCAATAGGTAGATAGGCAACTAATCCCTGTAAAAAAAAAAAACAACAACAAAGCCGCAGGAAATTAAGGTTCGTTTACATCCGGCAGTTCGGCTTTCTCTCTCTGTTTGTCTATACAGTACAGAGTACAACATTTAGCCCTTCAATATAAATAACAGTAAATAAGTGTTGCTTTCATATTCTTATGTAGAGTAATGACGATATGTTTTCACCTGTGCTCACTTACATACGTGCAGTATCACTTTTTTTCTTTAACATTAATGGTTAGCTACTTATATTGTTCCATTTATTAACATTAAATAACATTACTTAAAACAACCATATTAATTTTTACATTAATTTTACTACAGCTACACAACCAGGGTCTTATTTTCTTGTTTTATATGTAGAACCAATCAGTCACTGGTTTTGTAATCAACGAAAACAATGCTGTGTCATTTCCTCGTGTGTTTTAATATTCCACGTATTATTAATGAATTGTATTGCTCATTTTGCGCACATAAACATTAATTCAATAAAAAAGACTAGGTAATAAATAATAATGAATCTTTTGTACATAAGAGAAATGACGCTGTTTACACGATTGTGCACGTCGTCTGAAAGTTGGCGGGCCGTTCAAACCCGTCGAAATTATGTAGTGTTTTTTTGTGTGTCCAAATAAAAAACGTTGAATTAAAAACTCGAGAAATTTGAGAAGCTACTGTACGACATTTAACCCTTCAATATGTCTTCAAAGAGACCACGAAGCAGTGAAAGTGGTGCTAACGCAAGCCACTATCAGTCCAGGAAAAGGGTGAATTTCCATGGTCCGGAAATTTCCATGGTCCGGCACTGGTTAGGTCCGGAGGTTGCCGGACGAGAGAGGTACAACCTGTAATAGTATGTAAATTTGTAATTTTAGTATTGGACAGTGATCCCTCGGTTAACGAACGCCTCAGTTAACGAAATTACGGTTAACGAATTACCTTCCATAAGAATCTTCAATTCGGTTAACGAAAAACAAGTTGATGAACGAAATCCTGATGAAAATCACATTTTGTTTTGAACATCAGCTGAATTCCAGCAATGCAAATTAAATTCACCACAGTCACTTCTATTAAATTTTATAAGCAAAAAACAAAAACTCAATCTAAAAGAAAAAAAATGCACTAACAATTAAATACTTCACACCACAGGTGCCAACTGTCAAACATGTCACTGTCACCCCTCCCTCCCTACCTCCCACCTTCCTGAGAAACGTTTGGATAAAAGACTAGGTTTACAGGTTTAAAAATAAATAATACCTCAGACTAAAGTTAGGGTAATATAATTTGCATTGCTAAAATCCTTGCAAGACAGGGAATATTTTGAATATAAACTTCATATAATTTGCACAAAAGATAAAATTTTTGCTCTCCCTAATAAAACTCTTAAATTAGATCTAAAATTTGTAAGTCTAATGCAAATTTTAGCTTGTTTATATTCAAATTAATCACTATCTTATAAGAATTCCAGCAATGTAAATTATATTCTGGCTTTACTTTGTATATACTTTTCTGTGAGCTGGAACCAATTACCCAATATCCCATTGAAACAATGGTTTCGGTTAATGAAATTTTCGGTTAACGAACGACCTTCTGGAACGAATTGTGTTCGTTAACCGAGGGACCACTGTACTGTAGTGTAATACAAACAATGAATGCAACAGATAAGTGTATCTGATGACCTCCAAAAGAACAATTTAAATATATAATGAACTTTTTATGTTTCTTTTATTTTTTTTATTATCTGACCTACCTTCCAGGACATTATTACAGTCAACCCTCAATAACTCGGCTAGGATATGGTCTCGGAATGTATCAGTATAGCTCGAGAAATGCCAAGATATATAAAATTATCTGGGAAAATCTTGGCATATCTGACCACCTACAGTACATCACCTGCCATGTCTCTGTGTCACCTGCCATACCTCTGTGTCACCTGCCATACCTCTGTGTCACCTGCCATACCTCTGTGTCACCTACCATACCTCTGTGTCACCTACCATGCTTCTGTGTCACCTGCCATGCCTCTGTGTCACCTACCATGCCTCTGTGTCACCTACCATACCTCTGTCACCTACCATACCTCTGTCACCTACCATGCCTCTGTGTCACCGACCATACCTCTGTGTCACCTACCATGCTCTGCCTCTGTGTCACCACCATGCTTCTGTGTCACCTACCATGCTTCTGTGTCACCTACCATACCTACCATGCCTCTGTGTCACCTACCATGCCTCTGTGTCACCCACCATGCTTCTGTCACCTACCATACCTCTGTGTCACCTACCATGCTTCTGTGTCACCTACCATGCCTCTGTGTCACCTACCATGCCTCTGTGTCACCTACCATGCCTCTGTGTCACCGACCATACCTTTGTGTCACCTGCCATACTTGTGTCACCTGCCATACCTCTGTGTCACCTACCATGCCTCTGTGTCACCGACCATACCTTGTGTCACCTGCCATACCTGTGTCACCTGCCATACCTCTCTGTCACCTACCATACCTCTGGCTACAATACCACCAGTGATGTTAACAGACACAAATGTGAAAAGAAAGTTATCTGTAAATCTTCATTTACGTCAGGTATTTGTAGATATAAAAATTGATGTTGCAGGGATGGCATTAATAGATTGTAATGCTTGTATGAGTTCAGAAATGGTTACTGCTTAGCTGCCTCTGAAGAGTTGGGTGTCTGCCGTACAGATGTTAATTGTCTCAGGTTATCGTCATCAGTACAGTAATTATAAATTAAGCTTTTATATTTACAATAATTATTTTTTTAATTAATTAAAAATAATAATAATGTGTTTAAATAAGCAATAACATATTTTTAACTCCGGAGTTGTGTTAGTTAGAATTTAGCCTACTGGAGACAGCAACGAGGAGATTCATTAACTTATGGGAGAGAGAGAGCAGCTGAACTGCCGGATGTAAACAAACCTTAATTTCCCAGGGCTGTTTTTTTTTTAAGGGGATTAGCCCACCCGGGCATAGGTCACTGACCCACATTGGGGCCTGAGGGGCAAAAAGTTAATACTCCTGTAATAATAATTCAGATAAGTGTAAAAAAAAAAAAGTTGCCTATCTACCTATTGGGCAAACTAAAATCGTTCCGGACCACAGAATGCCGGACTAGAGAGGTACAACCTGTACTAATAATAATTATTCATATTAAATAAAAAATTTAATACAAAATACACCCAAATAAAATAATGATAACAATAATAATAATAAAATATAATAATAAAATTAATAATAATAACAATAATACTGTAATAATAAAATAATAATAATTGAGAAATACAGTGACCCCTCGGTTAACGAACTCAATCCGTTCCAGAAGGTCGTTCGTTAACCGAAACCATTGTTTCAATGGGTTTTTGGGTAATTGGTTCCAGCTCACCAAAAATTTCCTAAATTCAACAAAAATGGTAGAAAAGTTCACTCACTTTGAGATGTGTACTGTATGTAGAAGGCTCCTGGATGATGATGATGGGATTTAGAATGGGGGTGGAGGAGAAGGAAGAAGAGAAGGCATTGGGGTGGAAGAGAAGTCACCCCATGGCGCCATTTCACCCATAAAATTTTAGCTCTCTTGGTGTAATTCAAGATTATTTTCTTTAAATCAACACTGCACTGCATTATATATTGTCAATATGTAAAATATATTTCAAAATGACCAATAATTTGCTTGGAAACACAGAAAAAAAGCATTTAGTTGAAGAGAGTCTCAAGGAAGATGTTACCTCCAGTGAAAACAGAGAGAGACTAACGCCTGTTTGCTGTGTTAAAAGGCTGGATGCGCATTAAACTAGTCACTTTACCTTCAATTATGTTCAATAATTGTTAAAATGACTAAAAAATTGAATATTAAACTTTTAAAATTATTGAATAGTATAAACTTCTTGATATTTACTAAAATAGTAAGGAATTTAAGCCCTAGAACCGATTAATGTATTGGCGGACAGATACTAAAGCTGGTTGCCCGGTCAGTGCAAGCGAAAACACGTTGAGGTCGGTTCGTAAGAAATTCGTTAACCGAATTGAAGATCCTTATGGAAGGCAGTTCGTTAACCGAAATTTCGTTAACCGAGGCGTTCGTTATACGAGGGGTCACTCAAGAATGAAAAAAAGATAAAAAGTGAGAAACACGACCTAGACCTAAGAATTATTTTTATTATTATAATTATTATTATATTTTTGCCCCCCAGGCCCAAATGTGGGTTAGTGACTTGTGCCCAGGTGGGCTAATACACACATAAAAAAAAAACTAACCATTCTGTAAACCGAAAAATTCCGAATTCCGAAATACCTCTGGCCCCAAGGATTTCGGATAAGGGATTGTCAACCTGTATGCTTTTACTTTTTTCCTAACTCAGTTAAAACCATCATGATATATGGGCATGATGAGAAGATTTACTGGTGCCACTGATTACCTCTTTTATTATTATAACACCATAATGTATTGTTTTCACTCACTCAATAGCTTATGTACATCAACAAATAAAATACAGTAAGTAAGTACTGTAAATAAATAATTAATAAATAAGTATGAAACTGTATGAAAATGAGTCCAATAAGTATTTATTAACACCATGTTGTAATCCAGATGATATAATACAGTATACCCAGTACAGTATACTAAAATTTCATTGAGATAAAAAATTAGTAGTACTGTACAGTAGAGTATTTATCATGTAAAGTCTACCACCAAGAGTGCCTCAGACTCTCACTTGGAAGTCAACCACAGATCCCTTCTGATGTAAATTTCCTGAATAGTAATTACCCTCTATCATAAAACTAGTGCCATAAATAGCTTATTAATCCCATTATGGTTAAGAATACAGTAAGTCATACCATACCACTTCACTTTTCCCAATCTTTAGCAATATTCAGCCACCTGTCCCAAAGGGTGTTAGATATTTTTGGCTCTGGGGCTTTCTCACTGTCATTGTAAGCCTTTAGACACTACAGTATTTTAAAGGTTCATGATGTCTGTATTCAGATTCATTCAACTCAGCATAATGGACTTCCTTTCTCCCCCTAAGGCCGAGAAGAAACATACACAGACCCCAACTCAAACTTTCCTTTAACCACATCAGTAGATCATACAGTTCCTCTTTCATTTGAAGACCAACTGTGTCAGGGGTAATGCAATATTTCTTCCTCTAAGTTTAATGAAATAATATAAAAGCTATTGACCCTAAACCCAAAAGGAGATAAGGACCAAAGTCTAACAGAAAACGTTGCCCTTAAGAAGCAGAGAGAAGGCATCGCAGTTCATCACACCCACAAATAATTCCTAAATCTACAAGAGGAAGAATGTAGTCACCTGACCTCACAATCAAGAGTGCAAGTCACAATCACAAGACCCAACCTAAATCAGGGAATTCTTAGTACAGTAACCAACTAACAATAACTAAGGTGGGAATCTAATTAAATCTAACTGTGAACCAAACCAGAGAACTAATTCAGATCAAACATGATTAGCCTGACTTTCCAGTTTGCAATGTACAGTACCTGTGCAGCATTAGACAACATGTTCACAATACAACACTCCTATATGAACACTTACCATAACTGTTGAGGTAAATAGTGTCAGCAGTAAAGACAGTATTATGTAAGTGAATCATGAACACTCCCTATACAGTATATATTGTATAAAATATCAATACAGTATAAATCATACAAAGAATATTGGATGACTTTTACTTAATATTTGTTATGGCTGCTCATCAGCCGCGTCATCGGACCCAACCAATGTTTACTTATATGGCTGCTGCCAAGTTGAAGGGCTTCACTACAACAGTCATATCATTCAGCTCAGTGAACGTATGGGGTCAAATAACAATGTTACGATCAGAAGAAGTATTAATCATTCCTGAAGTATGTCAGAGTCCTTAAAGTCTGATCAGCATAGAGTGCTGCATATACTGTATATATACAGTATATTTTTTATTAGAAATATAGTACACAACTACCGGTATACTGTACCTACATTTGACAAACTGCTAAAAAAAAGTTAACAAACTGTGATATAAGCATTAGCTACAAGTGACCTGTTAGGTAACCTGAGACAATGATCACATTGTGCTGGATGACCTTCTCTGGCCAGTATTTAGTAGGTCTTATGGTGACCCAGTCCATGATAATTACCAAAATCTCCAATTAAATATACATAAAAAGCAACCCTCTCTTTAACCTTACCATATTTGTTTACAAAGAGATTGGGTTCTGATGGTAACAATAAAAAAGGTCATAATGTAAAGTACTGTACTGTAGTACTGTACTGTACTAATGTACTGTAGTCATAGAGAAATATTCTAAGATCCCTTAAATATTGCACATTCAATCTATTTTTCTCCTATACTGTATAACTACTATACTGCCAATGCAAGTATGTATAAGGTGTCCTACCATAAGGTCACTTCAGTTAGTGTTTAACAGTATGATGAACAATGTTCTGTAGCTATGCATAAAATAGTCACAAAATGCTCCATTATATCAACATTGTCCACTGTTTGCTACAGTACAAATACATGTAAGTACTACAGTACTTTACTGTACTTTGTAACACAGTGTCAGGCAGCATGGAGGATACTCAACATTCCCTTCTCAATCTGGTTGGTCACCATTTTTGTTTACATTGTGTCCATCAGCTAGTGTTTCTTCACTGCACATTTTGGGGGCAAAAAGGTAAACCTTAATTTCCAAACTCAGGCATTCAAATATCTGTTAATACTAACATTACACTTTAAGACTACAATTTGGTCTTTCAAACATTTGTTCAGCTCAAACAAACACAGCCTTTTCAAATTTAACAACACTGACTGGCAAAATGCAGAAATTCAGACACTTGAATGTAGGAAAATGAATACTGTACAGAGATACACTACTGTACTGCACACCACGATAATGATTGCCCCTCGTGTAACAAGGATGACCGGCCCAAGGGCCACCTACGCATGAATTTGCTTAAGGTGTAGAAGCTGTCGCCAACACAACAACCACACCCTCAGTTAATGAGCCGAGTGACTTAGTGTCAAGGAATAGTCCAAGAAAACCGACAACTGGCTAACCATTACCCCGGAACACGATCTGCAAATTGATTAACATCCAGGTCCCCAATTACTGCTGGATAGACAGAGGCAAATGACGTAAAGAAACTTGCCCATAGATTCACCCTGCCCGGGGATCGAACCCGGGTCTGGTCGCTTGCTAGGCAAGCATGCTGACCATTATACCACAGTATATGGTACAGTACAGTATACTCTCGAGTTAACAGAATCCAACATAACGAATTCTCGATTTAGCAAAGGAGTTTTTTCCGTTATTTTTCACTCGAATTAGTGAACTAGTTCACTAAATCAAGATTAATTTCGTTAATACGCTCACACCTACAGAGACACCTCAGACACATGATACAATAAAACCTACTCCAGCCTAAAGTGAATGCACTAAGTGTATAAAAATTATAAATACAGTGACCCCTCGTTTAATTAACACCTCGGTTAACGTAATTTCGATTAACGAACTGCCTTCCATAAGGATCTTCAATTCGGTTAACGAACAAAAATTCGGTTAACAAAGCGTTCTCACAGACTCGGGCAGCGATATACTGTACAAGGGCCAGCCATCCATGACCCTCATGTGTTAGTGTATGAATGACTGACTGCATTATTGAGAGGTTGGTTTTGTTTGGGGTAGACAGGTAGTGGTGGTGTTTACAGTCTGCTTACTTACTGTCAGGATAAATATTAAACAATCCAAAGGTAGAATTTTTTTAATAATAAACTATTCATTGTTATTGAAAATCATGAGAAGTTTAAAAAAATTTGTATATTTGGTTAAATAATGTAAAAATTATATTAATGAATTGGCAACTCCACTACAACGAGGACTGCCACAAGATTCTCAGATCAAATTTTTTCCATTATTTAATCAAATTTAAGAACATTAGGAAACTTCTCATGATCTTAAATAAGTATGAATAGTATATTATTACAGGTACTTGTAC
The DNA here is from genome assembly GCF_018991925.1 of Homarus americanus. Classification (NCBI taxonomy): domain Eukaryota; kingdom Metazoa; phylum Arthropoda; class Malacostraca; order Decapoda; family Nephropidae; genus Homarus; species Homarus americanus. Next base: position 24,652,428 of record NW_024722227.1, on the reverse strand, counting down.
TGTATACAAATTCTACCTTTGGATTGTTTAATATTTATCCTGACAGTGATACAGCCAAAAATAGATCCACCAATCACAATCACCTTTACATACAGCCTTACTTTACCAAGTATTGCCAGTAAGAGACTCAGGTCACTGGATCTTTGGCCGACTGTAACCTGGTACTGTATATTATGTGTATATTTATCTTGAAAAGTTATTCGATAACGAATAATATGGTGTGAATGGTGATGTAAAACCAAGGTCCAGTTGTACACAAGGCCCCGGACCCACATACAGTACAGTACCAGAATCAGTCATGTACAGTAAAAATAAATAAATAAATAAATAAAGGTGCATTACACTTACCATGCTCTATGTTCTGAAACCCATGACAACGAATTTGGGTAAAGTTCCCTGTTAAGAATTGAACCTCGAACCTTCACTGTCACTTTACCCAAATTCTTCGTCATGGGTTTTGGAACACAATACTTTTTTCTTTGATTGTAGATAGCTATGTTGTGTGTTACTACTGTACTGTACTGTAATTTAAATGTTCCTGGCTCTATAATTTACTTAAGTCTACTGAGGGACAGGTTAGGTAAAAGAAGGGGACTGGTCCCAATCCTACTGTATTTGTGTGTAGGGAGGGAAAGATGTGTTAGTACACTACAGTATAAGTCTGTTTTATAGTGTGTTAAGACGGGGGTTCTCAAACTGTGGTGCACACACCCCTAGGGGTACTACACAGCAGGGTTTTATTGGGTGCACGGCACCTTGCCAAATCATCTTGCAAAATCTGTGAAATATGTAAAGTAGATGTAGTGAGATGCAAGGAGAAAATGAGAGTTCCCTTACCACAGAAGTACATAGAATAATAAAAGATCACCTGTTTGAATTGCAATCCCATTTTAATGAATACTCTGTATTTTCCAAAACATAGAAAAGGAACCTGGTGAATTCTGGCTCAGAAAAGCACAAGAATTTTCGGCCATAACTAAATCAGCATTGGAGATCCTAATGTCATTCATGTCTATTTTTCATGTGAAATCTCTCCATGAATATGTAGGCACATCAATCTCATTGATGTGAGAAAAAGTTTTTCTGAACTAATTTGTTCCAAATTTGCATGCTTAAATAAACTAGAATATGGTTATATTGTGTTTATTGGTGTGCAACATATTTATATCAGATTTAACATTTCATTTGAAAATATACTTAAGAAAATGGACGGTATGTATTTGCACTTAGATTTAGAAAAACAAAATAAAATACAGCTGCACCCTGACTTACGACGGGGTTAGGGACCTACATCCAGGTCGTAAGTCTAAATGGTCATAAGTCGGAAATGCTTAAATATTACATAGAAAATCTAAAATGGGGGTCTCTTTTTCTTCTCAGCACCACAAAACACTCACTTTTAAGTCTCTATTTCAATTAATCCCATATGTTCTGATATTTCATTTACTCGTTTCTCGTTTTACGCGGGCCTCCACGGGTTCAATTGACCGCGTAAATGCAGACTATACTGTGCACACGCGCACACACACACACACTTCATCCTTGACCACCGACGGGTCAAGACAGGTCTAGACGCACCTGGCGCTGCTCTAGCAGCAGCCACGTCAACTATTATGTTGGCCCAAACCAACTCCCTCCCCTGAACCCTCCTCCCCACCGGAATATCAACAAGTTCTCGCCAGAAGTTCTATTTTATTTGGGAAAGGAATGGAACCAGTGTTGAATAGTGGTGAACAGTGCTTAAGTCAGTGAAAAACAACTCGGCAGTTACAGTTGAGTCTTACCCAATGCTAACCTTCACACAGTGAGTTCCCAGGTACTTAGTGATAATTCCCCTGAGACTCCACGATAGGGAGGCCTGGGACCACACCTCACTCACTCAAGTGAGTGAGGTCCTGTGACAACAGACCACATGGTGTCCCCATGATGCTACGACACCATGTAGTGAATGAGTTGCTACAGCATCATGTGAGGTTCCTCATAACACCATCTGTGAGGGAATTACTACATCATCAGGCCCCTCATAACACCATCTATGAGGGAATTACTACATCATCAGGCCCCTCATAACACCATCTGTGAGGGAATTACTACATCATCAGGCCCCTCATACACCATCTGTGAGGGAACTAGTACTCCACGTGATGCCCCTCATAACACCATCTGTGAGGGAATTACTACATCATCAGGCCCCTCCTTACACCATCTGTGAGAATTACTACATCATCAGGCCCCTCATAACACCATCTGTGAGAATTACCATCATCAGGCCCCTCATACACCATCTGTGAGAAATTACTACATCATCAGGCCCCTCATAACACCATCTGTGAGGTATTACACTACATCAGGCCCCTCATACACCATCTGTGAGGGATTTACTACACCACATCAGGCCCCTCATAACACCATCTGTGAGGGAACTATTACATCATCAGTCCCCTCATACACCACATGTGAGGGAATTACTACATCATCAGGCCCCTCATAACACCATCTGTGAGGGAATTATTACACTACATCAGGCCCCTCATACACCATCTGAGGGATTTACTACACCACATCAGGCCCCTCATAACACCATCTGTGAGGGAATTACTACACCATGTCAAGCCCCTCATAACACCACCTGTGAGGGAACTACTACTCCACGTGATGCCCCTCATAACGCCATCTGTGAGGGAGTTACTACACTACTTGTCTGCTGTTCAGCTTACACCTCAGCCTACATGATCTACGTGACCTCCTCTGTAAACATTAATCTGTATGTTCACTGTATGTTCCTTCACCATTCTCTAATTGAGGCTTTTGCTAAACCACCAATGTATGTAATAAGTCATTGTATATTTTCAGCCTTAGGGCTACAGAACTTTTTCAATAAACCGTAGGTGCGCGTGATCCAAGTGTATGCTGATAACCACAAGGAAACAAGAAAACACGAAGTTCCCAAGCGCTTTCGCGTACAGTACTCTCTCCTGAAGATGTGAATTGTATGAAAGCGCTTGGAAACTTTGCATTTGCTTGTTTCCTTGTGGTTATCAGCATATATATATATATATATATATATATATATATATATATATATATATATATATATATATATATATATATATATATATATATATATATATATATATATATATATATATAAAGAAGTTATGGTTGCAATGCACAATGTGCAAGCTGTTCCTAAAGGGTGTAGAAGCAATGACAAAATTTAGGAATCTTTGTAATAAGCCATGTAGTTGTTCTTAGTTATTACTGTGTTATTTTTGTATAAAAACAAGTCCGTGTCAGGCACCTTTATCTTATTATGTCAACATTGCTCTCAAGTTATTAATACTGTCCTGGATTAAAGGAAAATGCTATTGTATAGTTTTTTTACTTACTATCATCCAAACAATATCTCTGGAAAAAAATGAATCAATTCTATAAACTCCTACTGGGGATAACTGTCTCCTCCACTTTTACCTAAATACCATCCTTGGCTTTATTAATAAGTACAGTGCCTCCTGGAATAAAAGAATTAAATAAGATGACTTCTGGTGTTACATCTGACTAACGATAAAAGACAAAACAAACCTAAAATAACTAAAAAATAATGCCATGTATATTTACCTCATCTGCTGTCATCAGATCTGCTCTCAGAAACTTGATCCACACCAAGATAGATAGACATATAGTTAGATAGGTTCAATAAATTTTTCACACAACTGCAGTGGTTAAGCATGTACTGTATGCAGACAGTGCTGGCTTAAAGCAACAGTACGGTAAATAATAGTCAAAGGATATCTTGTATTACTTGATGAATCTCCACCCCAGCTTATTTCACCTAAGGATTAACCCCATCCTAACACAACAGGGGGGAGGGGGGTTGTTGTTCAGGTGATCTGTTATTTCCAAAGATTTTGAAAATCCTATACAGTATATGTTAAAAACACTTCCATAATTTTCTCCTTACCACAACACTGCAGAGCTCTCTGTAACATGACCAATTTCACGGAGAACAAAACACGTTGAAATTTGTAAATTTCTAATCAGGTTTCCACACTTATCAGTCCTTTAGTTACAGTTCACAACATCTCAATACAATAGATGGTATCTGTAATAATAACCAACACAAGTTACACTGTACGGTAAAATAAATAAATCACTGTAATTCATTAAAACCCCCACAACTGACACATGAAGGACAGGTGTGGGTGGGATAGATTCACACCCACAAATGACACAGAACAGGTGTGGAAGGTTCAACTATACGGCCACGACTGACACATAGAACAGGTGTGGGAGGGTCAATTGTACACCACCGACTGACACTCAAGATACATGACAGGTGTGAGAGGTTCACCTGTACGACCACGACTGAGACACTCACAGACAGTCAGGTGATCATCAGGTCTTCACTCACTGTGTAATTGGACACTGGAAGGGTAATACGAACCTCAACCCACGCGACACACACTCACCACACTGCCACACACACCCACTACCACAGCTACTCACAGCAGTATTCCCACAGCTGGAATATTGGGGAGTTAAAGAGCCGCACACCTTTAACTGATGATGAATTGTCAAGCTTTGTTTTCCTGCTCTCATGCCTGCCAACACACCGCACCACAACGCCCATGCCAGCCAACCGAGCGATATTTCCCTTTATATTACATTAACGCAATTGCTTATTTCTACCCATGGTTGACGAAATATTAAAAGGAAATTAGTTTATAAATTCTTTGTTTAAAAGAAAAAAAATCGCCAGTCCAATACAAGATGGGAATTGAATTTGGTTTATGTAACAGAAAGACACAACTAGGTAAACTTTCATAATGGGCACGGTAAAGGTTTCTTCATCACCCTTCCCATAAATACGCAATTAAATTATACTCATTATAATCTGCGTGTTTAATTAGTGTCACTCAATGTTAATGATCTAAGGTGAGCATTCACGAGCATTCGGCTTCAATTATATATACAGACCAAATACACCGGCTGTATGACAAACTTCACTGCATAGAGGGGCTTATTGTATTGTATATTCGCGCCTTTACCTTTACAAGTTTTCATCCACTGGTATATATTGGTTTTGATCAGGGACGATTAAAAATCACTAGTTTTGACTACAGTATGTGCGCCGTAAACATCGTAACAATCATAACGCCTATTACGGGTAGCTTGTGTAATCCATTTATTGTATGTTATAGTGTGGGGTATAGGATGTTTGGTTCAAGACTCAAAAATAACGATGTGCTCTCTGTATACATGTGGTTACAAGCGTGATGTAGAGAGAGTTGGTTGGTGAGAGTGCTCAGAGGAGGACCAGCTTGTGGGTCGCCATGCTCGCCGGCGGGAGCGAGGGCCGCCAGGCAGCGGCGGAGGAGGAGGTGTTGCTTGCTGGTTGGTGTAGGTAGAAAAGAGAGAGGTCACCTTGTTGTTGTTACAAGATTGTCGGACCGTAGTCCGACACGGGCCTTTGCCTATAGGCGGCCCGTTTGGTGGTTCCGGCTGGAGCTCCAGGAGCAGCCAGAACGGATTGGGATTGGAGGTGGTCCCACCTGCAGATTGGAGGGATACTGCAGGTTGCAAGTGTGAGCAGACCCCCGATCAGTGGACGCTTACCACCAACCCCCACTCTTGGACGTGGTCAGTTTCGGAGTGGCGCGCCCCCCGAACTGGGGTCCGCACTTGCTGGGAGAGGATGCTTTCTAAGCTATCTGGGTGGTGGGTATCGTGTGATGACCCGGAGAAGGTGGTGAATGTGGTTTGTTTGGGCCTTTCTGGTTAGAGTGGCCGCTGGTGTTGTGCAAAACACCAGCTGAAGATCCTGTTTTGTAAATGCCTGGATGAACAAAAGGTCCCCAGTGAATGGAAAGTGGCTTTTGTGAGTCCTATCTTCAAGAAGGGCGATCGTCACTCCACGAACAACTATAGACCGGTGAGCCTGACCAGCATAATATGTAAAGTATATGAGAGTATTATCAGAGATGCCGCGATGGAACATCTACTACGAAACAACCTTGTAAAGGATTGCCAACACGGTTTTATGCCGGGGCCCTCTTGCTTAACACAATTGCTCAAGGTATTGGATATTTGGACCCATATTCTGGAGCAGGGTGGTAATATCGACAATATTTACCTAGATTTTGCCAAGGCTTTCGACAGTGTACCCCACGGAAGGTTGAAAATCAAACTGGAAGGGTACGGAATTCGGGGAAATGTCCTCGTGTGGATAGAAGACTTTCTACATGACTGGAAGCAGTGTGTGGTGATTTATGGCACGAAATCATCATCCGTACCTGTCACAAGCGGGGTACCACAGGGCAGTGTATTGGGCCTGCTGTTGTTTGTTTGTTTCATAAATAACATGCCTGACGTTGTACAGTGTACACTCTTCCATACAAATGTTTGCCGATGACGCCAAGTTATTTCGGGAAATCAAGAACCATGCGGACTGTGAAGAGCTGCAGAGGGATCTCTGTGAACTGCAAGAATGGTCGAAGAAATGGCTGCTGAGATTCAATGTCACGAAGTGTAAGAGGATGCACCTGGGGCATACCAACGGTAAGGAGGCGTATCATATGTCCCAACGGGATGAAGAAACTGCACTATTTGAGACTGAATGTGAGAAGGACATAGGTGTGTATGTTGATAATGAGCTGAAGTTCTCGGGCCATTGCGAGAAGAAGGTAAATCAGGCAAATTAATTATTGTGTCTTATAAGAAGGTCGGTCAGATATCTAGACGGTCCGTCCCTCGTAACGATCTTCAAGAGTGAAGTGCTTCCTCATCTGGAGTACTGTCACCCCGTCTGGTCCCCGGGATATGCTAGGGACTGTCAGTTGGTTGAAAATATTCAAAGGATGGCCACCAGACTGGTGCCTGCACTTCGGCACCTCAGTTACCCTGAGAGATTGGAGCGCCTGAACTTGCCTAGCTTATACTACAGATGGACAAGGGGTGACCTAATAGAGGTGTATAAGCATGTCAAGGGGCACTACTCAGTCGAGTGTCCTTACATGGAGCTGGCGGACGCTCGCCCCACAAGGGGTCACAGCTCAAGATTGAAGAAGCCGCAGGTGAGGTTGTGAACTCTTGAAACAATCTACCAGAAACTTGTGACGGTGTGGTGGATACTCTTCCCTACAACTGCTGACTGATCACCTGCCGTTCGCTTACCAGCCAATCAGCTTACAGCTTTCCAAGTTTAGAAGTGGAAAGCTGTAAGCTGATTGGCTGGTAAGCGAACGGCAGGTGATCAGTCGGCTTACAGCTTTTTCCAAGTTTAGAAGCTTCAAAGTTGTTGGTAGCGAAAGGCAGAGCGGGGAAGATGACAGAGAAAGGAGCAGGAGGTTAGGAAGGGAATTGTAGTGGGAGAGATAGTGGCGTGGCTTTACACGACTGCGTTTATTTGGTTAGCGCATAGCGCACGTATTTGGTTTTGTCTGTGTTGGGTGTGTGATCCTTGGGTTACCATTCCTCCGGATTGTGTAAGTTCCAAGTTTAGAAGCTCCAACAACTTTCCCTGAATACGAATTCGCAACCTTTCGATTTACAACAGGTACCTACTTTACTGCTAGGTGAACAGGGACCAAGGGGGCTAGGAAGAGTGTCCAAACAACTTCCGCTTGCCCGGGAATCGAACCCGTGACATCTTGCTTGCGAGGGAAGAGCGGTACCGCTTCTACAGCCTTACTTACTTAAATGCTAGTGACAGGGGAGAAGGAGGTTCAGGGGAAGGATAAAGGGAGGATTGAAGTGAATTTTAGAAAGAGAGAATAGGTGCAGTGGCTAAACACCGCTTGCGTGAGGGAGTTTAAGTTGGAGGCAGCAGCAACTCGCCTGGACGCGGCGAGGAGGCGGCAGGACAGAGTCAGGTGAGCGTCAGGTCAAGCGTCAGGTGCGTGTTGGGTTGGGCCATGGTTTCTCAGTGCTTGGTCGGCTTGATTGGGTGTGGTGTTTTCATGTTTGGAGGAAATGTCTTGGTCTTCTTGTTAGCCCTCCCCACGGGTAGAGTGAGTGACCCACACTCCTGCTGGAGGGCAGCTATTGATTGGCAGTTGCTGAAATCCTTCCTTACTTACCCTGACCGAGGCACCTGCTTATATTTAAGTATTCATGCTAGAGCCCCTCCAGTGGAGTACACCTCACAGTAAGTGGGAATGTGTGTGTCCGTTGGAGGTCGGGGGAACACAGGCCAATCCGGCAGTGGAAAAACAGTGATAGTGCAGTTACACCACTGTCCGGGGTTCGCCTATAGGCACACTAAGAAGGGTCTTGAATAACCTTCTTTATCACTCACAATTAATACACTCTAGGAAAAAATAAACAAATAAACCAAATGATCGGCTCGTTAGCCGCTTGGGCGATCGGTCACGTCTCTGTTACGCACTGTTGACAAGTACTGAGTATGCACGAGCTCCTGAATGTACCTGAACCTGTTCCAGTGTTGGTCAAGTCTGGTCTTGAAAGAGCTCACACTCGGTGCCGTCACATCACTTTCTGGTAGATTGTTCCAAGAGTTCACAACTCTCACTCCGAAAAAGTTTGCCCTCATAGTTTTCTGGACCTGCGGCTTCTTCAATCTTGAGATGTGTCCCCGTGTGGGGCGAGCGTCCGCCAGCTCCAAGTAAGGGCACTTGACTGAGCAGTGTCCCTTGAGACGCTTATACACCTCAATTAGGTCGCCCCTTGCCCGTCTGTAGTATAAGCTAGGCAAATTCAGGCGCTCCAATCTCTCAGTGTAGTTGAGGTGCCGAAGTGCAGGCACCAGTCTGGTGGCCCTCCTTTGAACATTTTCAACCAACTAACACTCCCTAGCATATTTTGGGACCAGACGGGGTGACAGTACTCCACATGGGGAAGCACTTCACTCTTGAACAATATCTGAACGACCTTCTTATAAGTCCCAATAATTTATTTGCCTGATTTACCTTCTTCTCGCAATGGCTCATTATCAACCTACACACCTAGGTCCTTCTCACAATCAGTCTCAAATAGTGCAGTTTCTTCATCCCGTTGGGACATATGATACGCCTCCTTACCGTTGGTATGCCCCAGGTGCATCCTCTTACACTTCGTGACATTAAATCTCAGCAGCCATTTCTTCGACCATTCTTGGAGCCCACTTAGCTCCTTCTGCAGCTCTTCACAGTCCGCTTAGTTCTTGATTTCTTGAAATAACTTGGCGTCATCGGCAAACATTTGTATGGAGGAGTGTACAAAGTCAGGCATGTCCTTTATGAAACAAACAAACAACAGCAGGCCCAATACACTGCCCTGTGGTACCCCACTTGTGACAGGTACGGATGAGGGCTTGAGCTGCCACCATTTATGAGGGCTTGAGCTGCCACCATGTATGAGGGCTGCTACTGCCACCCTTCATGAGGGCCTGTGTGCCAGTAACAATTCCTTTTACTTTTATATATCACCATTGGTAGCGTGACGATAGGAGGCTCGTGGGTAGGTGTAATGATAGTATCAAGCAATAGGGAAGAAATAACGGTAAATACTGTAGGTAAATAATATACACAATTATACAAATACGAAGTTTATTTAAACATGAATATGAAATTAGAAGAAAGAATTGGTTTGTACTAACAGACGAAATCTATTACTAGGCCCTCAGGCTCAACATACTCACACCATTACTGGGTGGACATATTCAATACCCTTCCAACCCTACTGGGTGGACATACTCAATAGCACAACTAGGATAGTCACTTAGCACCATACATATTAGAGCAACTGCCACTACAACACTCAGTCGTCAGGAGTGATACTCAAGCAACAGCCATGGGGTCCAGCCACCATGGAGTACTATCCGACGAACTCTGGAGATCCCAGTGGATTAATTCCACCACACAAATATAGCCCTACTGAGTTAGACACTCATCCACCAATGATGGGGGCTGGTAGTGGTGTGTGGCTTGGTGATCCGGCGTCACCTCGTGGACCGAGCGTTAGGGCCAGACGAGCCAGCTATGGGGGCTATAGGTAGTCTGAAGTGTCTGACGGCCGGGTCTCACGAAGATAACTGATCCTACTGGACCTCGGACATCTCCCCAGACATAGTGGATACAACATCCACGCTACACACACAAGGCCTAGGCTGCGTTAGGGACCTGTATGGATGAAGGGACGGGCACTTACTCACCGGTGACAACAACAACACGTTTCAGGGGACGTTAAAGACGTAAATATGACTTCACTCAGAGCATATCAACTACGTTACTGTAACGCTTGCACAAGCAACTATTAATTGGGTCAAATCACTTAAAGAAGGGTGAATTACAACGCAGAGTGGAATGGCATACCTGTATGGATGAAGGGACGGGCACTTACTAACGGTAGAAATGCCCGCGTGCCCTCACTCAAACCAGACCAGGGAGTCCACCTACTCCTATTCCGATGAATTAATTTACGGTACACTCTGACGTTGAAATTGAGACTATGAACTCATTTTCATTCTCTACTATTATCTTCACTAACAATGCTCTGATTCAGCTATCAAAAGCAAAATTAAAATGATTACAAAGGGTTGGATGGCAACAGGTCCCAGCATACAGCGTCTGCTACTCAATCCGCGGATTATATTCCAAGCTTCCATAGACAAAGACGGGGAAACAGAGAAAACGGGGGACGTTTCCACTGGGGGACTCAGAAGGTTTTACCATGGAATTATATAAAGCTTCTCCTTCAAAGATTCAACACATAATGTCAAAACACAAGGTGACATACACATTAAATCATTAATATAAAGTATAAATCCTCATACAAAACATTGCACAAATTATATCAATAAAAATAGAAAAATAATTCCGTACCGGTGGTCAGGATTAGGTAAAAGAGATGGAAATCTGTTAACATACAACTAGAATGTGACACACCTTCATAAAAAAAAATATATTGGGATACATATTACAAAGTAGCACCAAAATTAATAGCACATGGGGTTAGGTACATCATGTCATAATAATACTGAATGGCGGTAAATACATCATATCATATCATAATAATAATAAATGGTGTTACATACATCATATCATATAATAATACATGGGGTTAAGTACATCATCATAGAATAATAATGATTTGAGTTAGATACCTCATATCATATAATAATAATAATAAATGGGGTTACATGTTACAAAATACAACCTCACATCGGTAGATAAAGTGCACACTCAAAATTCCTTACAGAACTCAAATTTCAATGTTCATAGATCATGAAAGTTTCTTTTATGCGATTGGTCAAATGCTTACTAGACACACTGAGATTTAACATAGATTTCTCAAGCTAGGACATAGACGAACGGACCCCACCAAGTCAAAGGAATGATTTGTTGCCCTTAATCTAAAGAGTCATGTCGCACTCGCGAGAGGCAGCACCATTCAAGGGACTCCGAACGAGCGGGTATTCCCAAAAACTCAATGCTAACGAAACGGTCCTCATGAGAACACCACCAAACCCAAAAACTGTCTGTACTTATGGCATTTGCCATGTAGAAGTAATAGCACCATATTTATATGCCCGAATACTCCCTGAAAGTCACGAACTCTACACCTATATACCAACAACACCCAGCCTACGTAGGACTTACCAACCGGAACTAGAGAATTCACCACTGGTATCTTTACTCATACTAGTAACAGATACCCTTCAGATGATTGCATAACTGCCAATCCATCTTCCAATCTGTCTTTACTGCAAATTGACCCTTCCTCTGCAAAATACTTTTAACCCCCCCCCCCAAAAAAAAAACATCCTCCATTTTTTTTCACTTCTTCAATTACCAAAAGTTACCTACAACAGATTGTGCACTTCACTACCCATCAACAACCAAGGAGGTTCACTTACAAAGCCCACTGTTTCTTAAAGATCCAGTCTAACCACTGGTTTTCTCCTCCTTTACCCATGGCTTTAGCGAGTTTAGCCAGAAGTGCTTGGACTTTTGTTGCTAAATCAACAGCGTTATAGTCCCTCAATATGAAGATTCTGCTTAATAAAATGTAAACGAAAATCATCAGGGCCATACACGCACAGTGCTCACTCAAGACCCAAGGACTGGTACTGATTTTCTGCAATACGACTAACACTCCATGCATCAACTATTCAAACTACTGTTCAGATTATTAATCTCCCCAAAGATACTATTATGGCATCAAAAATTCACTTAGACACTTTGCCATTCACAGACTCAGTATGGTGCAACACTGCGTGAACACTTCACGAATTTCCGTACTCACAATTCTGGGTCCATACACTTGTATAACATTTTCCATATACCGTATCACCATAAGGTCCTCACATATAATACTGTATTCTGAAAGTATACTGGCATTAGAGTTCACATAACATACGTTACACAAAATAATGACCCGTTAGCACCTGGTTAAAATAACTTTAAAATTATAGCGTATACATAGGAATATTAATAGTAGGAACTGTAAAATGCCCCGAGATATTAAGTAAATGGAATATATATCCTACCTAACACATAACTAAAGAATATTACAAATGCAGAATTAGCATCCACTTAACCTTTGCATATAGTGCAATGCTTCTGTTAGCACTCAGAATTAAAACACTGGGCACTCCCACGATGGAAACATTTCACAACTAGTGCCACGGCCCAAACATGTATTCACTGTCTGTAAGTAATACTGAGTTAACAACAGAAAAAAAATTTGGGCAGATTGTTACACATCAAAATTCTTCCACTATTAATGAACCTTATTCACACTCTACAAGTTATTGTTGCAGGTTTCCTTTTACTTTAAACAAGACTTTTTCTAACCTAACTCCAAGGTATTTCTTTGAACTTATTTCACTTTCTCTGCAAACCACCACAAAAAGCTGTACCTCGGAAAAATATGGAACAAAATCATTAGCAATCTGAAATACTCATTAGTTACAGTGGAATGGTTATTAAATACCCGTACAGAGAAATGGTTATCACTCAGTTAAACTACAGTATCACAGTCATTCCTCCCAACTCGATACTATGTTCATTACATCACCATAGCTGCCACCATTTATGAGGGCTTGAGCTGCCACCATTTATGAGGGCTTGAGCTGCCACCATTTATGAGGGCTGCTACTGCCACCCTTCATGAGGGCCTGTGTGCCAGTAACAATTCCTTTTACTTTTATATATCACCATTGGTAGCGTGACGATAGGAGGCTCGTGGGTAGGTGTAATGATAGTATCAAGCAATAGGGAAGAAATAACGGTAAATACTGTAGGTAAATAATATACACAATTATACAAATACAAAGTTTATTTAAACATGAATATGAAATTAGAAGAAAAAATTGGTTTGTACTAACAGACGAAATCTATTACTAGGCCCTCAGGCTCAACATACTCACACCATTACTGGGTGGACATATTCAATACCCTTCCAACCCTACTGGGTGGACATACTCAATAGCACAACTAGGATAGTCACTTAGCACCATACATATTAGAGCAACTGCCACTACAACACTCAGTCGTCAGGAGTGATACTCAAGCAACAGCCATGGGGTCCAGCCACCATGGAGTACTATCCGACGAACTCTGGAGATCCCAGTGGGTTAATTTCACCACACAAATATAGCCCTACTGAGGTAGACATTCATCCACCAATGATGGGGGCTGGTAGTGGTGTGTGGCTTGGTGGTCCAGGGTCACCTCGTGGACCGAGCGTTAGGGCCAGACGAGCCAGCTATGGGGGCTATAGGTGGTCTGAAGTGTCTGACGGCCGGGTCTCACGTAGGTAACTGATCCTACTGGACCTCGGACATCTCCCCAGACATAGTGGATACAACATCCACCCTACAGACACGGCCTAGGCTGCGTTAGGGACCTGTATGGATGAAGGGACGGGCACTTACTAACCGGTGACAACAACAACACGTTTCAGGGGACGTTAAAGACGTAAATATGACTTTACTCAGAGTATATCAACTACGTTACTGTAACACTTGCACAATCAACTATCAATTGGGTCAAATCACTTAAAGAAGGGCAAATTACAACACAGCGTGGAATGGCATACCTGTATGGATGAAGGGACGGGCACTTACTAACGGTTAAAATGCCCGCGTGCCCTCACTCAAACCAGACCAGGGAGTCCAGCTACTCCTATTCCAATGAATTAATTTACGGTACCCTCTGACGTTGAAATTGAGACTATGAACTCATTTTCATTCTCTACTATTATCTTCACTAACAATGCTCTGACTCAGCTATCGAAAGCAAAATTAAATTGATTACAAAGGAATGGATGGCAACAGGTCCCAGCATACAGCGTCTGCTCCCATAGACAAAGGCGGGGGAAACAGAGAAAACGGGGGACGTTTCCACTGGGGGACTCGGAAGGTTTTGTGGACGTTTGAGCGTAATATGAATCCTTAAGGTTTTCAGGTTAGCTCTATCATGACCATTACATACGGATGATGATTTCGTGCCATTAATCACCACACACTGCTTGCGGTCATGTAGAAAGTTTTCTATCCACGCTAGGACATTTCCCCAAATTCCGTACCCTTCCAGTTTGATTTTCAGCCTTTCGTGGGGTACACTATCGAAAGCCTTGGCAAAATCTAGGTAAATATTGTCAATATTACCACCCCGTTCCAGAATATGGGTCCAAATATCCAATACCTTGAGCAATTGTGTTAAGCAGGAGTGCCTCGGCATAAAACCGTGTTGGCAATCCTTTACAAGGCTGTTTCGCAGTAGATGTTCCATTGCGGCATCTCTGATAATACTCTCAAGTACTTTACATATTATGCTGGTCAGGCTCACCGGTCTATAGTTGTTCGTGGAATGACGATCGCCCTTCTTGAAGATAGGACTCACATAAGTCACTTTTCATTCACTGGGGACCTTTTGTTCATCCAGACATTTACAAAACAGGATCTTCAGGGGCTTGGCAAGCTCTTTGCACAACTCTCTTAGCAGTCTAGGATGTACCATGTCAGGACCGGGACTCTTATGGACCTTTAGCCTGGACATGTTTATTTCTAATACCCTCTTCTGTGAACGCAATGTGGGTCAGTGCTGTGTCGAACCGTCTGTCCTCAAACGTAGGAAGGTTAATCGCATCCTCTCTTGTGAACACCGAGGAAAAGAAGCTGTTCAATGCCTCAGCTTTATCCTGGTCAGAATCTACGTAACTACCATCTTCAAGGCTCAGGGCTGATACTTCTACTCGTGTTTTTAATTTCGACTTTGCATAGCGGTAAAACGCCTTTGGGTTTGACTTGACCTCGCTTGCAACCAGCCTCTGGAATTTCTTTTTAGCCCTTCTAACACTCTATATTTGCTTGGTTTCTGGCTCTTGCATACATCCTCCTGTCCTGCTCATCGTTTGACCCAACCCACGTCTTGAATTTCTGGGTTTTTCTTAATTCTGTCTACCGCCGCGTGGTTCATGTGTAGGGATCCCCTCGTATTCCTAGAAGCACTTTGTTTGGTCTTGGGTATATATTTATCGATCAAAAGGGTCACTTTACTAGTTATGATATTCAGCGTAGTGTCTGCGTTCTTGTGCCATAATGAGTCAGGCCAGTTGATACCTTTCATCTCTTCCCTCATCCCGTTGTAATTTTCCTTGTAATATTTGCACCTTGGCCTGGCCTTATCTTGAACTATGTAACAGTTAAATCTGAATGACAACACTCTATGGTGACTGGTGCCAACTGGGGCAAGGTGTTCCAGTTTGGCCACCATACCCTCCTCGTTTGTTATGATGAGGTCAAGTGGCTTGGGTGTATGCTCCCCTCTGTAATGTGTCGGGTCTCTAACATGTTGGAACAGAAAATTATCTCTCAGAGTTTCTACAAAAAGAGTAGCAGGGTTATTCAAGTCATTTGGAGTGGACTCGTTTCTCCAGTCGATGTCGCCATAGTTAAAGTCCCCCATGATAAGGAGGTGGCTAGGGTTGAGCATCGCCGCGTTGTCTATTAAGGCTCTTAAATTCCTTTGATTTAGTGGGCCACAGTTTGGGGATCTGCAGATACACCCGACAATAAGTAAGTCCCCTCCCTTTAATTTAATTTTATACCACCTGGACTCTTCAAAAACATCCTCTCCCTGTACCCTCGCCTGGCTGGCTCTAAGGTATTGCCTAGCATAGATAACCACACCCCTCTTGTAAGTTTCTTGAGAAAGGTTCGTAAATGAGTCATATCCAGCAATACTGAACTCACATTCCTCTGGGTCGATTCTCCTGTTCTTGTACAACAGTTCTACAACTCCTACAATATCTGGTTGGTGTACTTTCAGTAGTGTTTAAAACTCCTCTCTCTTATCAAGAAACGTGTCAGTATTAGTGTACATGATATTCAAGCCAGAATTTGTTCTCGGTATCGTCTCTGCTCTTAGTAGTAACCCCGCCCCCCTCCCCCCCCCATTCTCAGAAGCTGCAGCATTTGCTAAGTATACTGTATTTTGCAGGGTGTGGTTAGAAATGTCATTGTTTACACGGCGCTCGCCTCCTCCTGTCTGGTAGGCGGAGCTGGTGCCACCTCCCGGGTGGAGGGTAGAGCGGGTGGAAGGTGCGCTGCTGCCCCCTGGCCCTGTGTCGGCACACTTGCTTCTACTACCCTCTCCCTGAATATAACCCATGTACACCCGTCCCCGTTCCTCCTTGGCTCCTCCTTCTTCTGCTTCAAGTCCTGCAGGAGCTTCTTGTGCTGTTCCCTCTGCATTACCGTGCGATCTGGGTGAATGAATACACCCCGAGATGTCTTGCTCCTTGCTAAGTTTTTTGCCTGCCGAATAACTCGCCATTTTTCCTCCTCGCTCACTAGTGTGATCCTGAGGGGGCGAGGCTTATCCCCCTGCTTTTGTCCCAGCCTCCTCACATCCTGTGGGGTTGATGGCATCTTTAGAATCTCTGTACAAATATTTTGAAACTGCATTTTATCGTGTGTTATCTTACTCTCAGTTCCCTTCGCCTGGCTCTCAGGGACTCCAAAAACTATTACATTGTTCCTGCACTGGAAACGTTCCCATTGTTCCTCCTCTCCCCTAACAGCAGGTCCGTTAATTACCATTTCTTCGACACACTTCTTCAGAGTCCCTAGCTGCTGTAGAACCTGTTCTGATCCTGCATTACTCTCCGCTACCTCCCGTGGCCCTGCTAATGCCTCAGCATAACTCCTCTTAGCACCACCTCCATTCTATCGGCTACTTCCTCAGTCTTAGCAAGGATCTCTTTCCTACAGTAACTTGCTCTAGTTTGGCAACCAGCAGGGCTCCAGCTTCTTCTATTTTCGTCCCTAGGGAACTCGTTCCCTTATGGCTTGCAATCGGCTCTTTCACCTTGACTGTGCAATCAGGGCAATACCAGCAACAACCTTCCTGCTTTACGGCAGTTAGCATCTTCCTAAAAGTTTGCACTAGTCAGGCCTGTATCCTCCATATCCGACATACCCCTGCAGTAATCACATATCATACTCATGGTTGTTGTTGTTGTGAGGGTGGGGAGGGGGTGCAGAATGTGTATAGATCTACACCTATTAAAAAAATAAAGAGAGAGAAAAAAAGAAGAACAGTACTTAGCTGCTCTCTGTTGGATTTAACCACCTCCCCTGTCGCCTATAGAGTTGTCTTCTGCTATCACTGTGTACACTGTATCTCCCTGTGAATGGTGTATTGTAGACACAGTCCAATCTTCATAGGCACGATCCTGAAGGAGACAAAGAGCGTGAAGGCCAAAGAGATCGATCTGAAGGTGACTAGCGTCGGAGAGTGAAAAGAAGTCGATCCATCAACATTCCCAGAATCCCCGTTATTAAAGACCTGCCTTCTTCACTGGAAGCATCGGTTGCGGACACCAGAGCCGTTGCCAAGTGGAGGCACCTCCAAGGAACCACACCACTCCACTCACCGAAAAGAGTGGATCTCCTGATAGGGTTAGATGTACCACAAGCCCTAACACCGTTAGAAGTAAGGATCGGGGAGAACAGAGAGCCGTTCACGGTGTGCACACTTCTAGGATGGACCATAAATGGACCAGTGTCTCCCACATCACCCAGTATTGAGCCAAAATAAGCATAGGAAGTTGAGAATAGTTTTTGACTGTGCAGCAACGAATGAGTCAGTGTCCCTGAACAGCCAAGTGATGCAAGGGTCAGACCTCAACAACAAATTAATGGGAGTCCTCATTAGGTTCCGACAAGAAAGGGTGGCACTCATGGCTGATATCAAGGCTATGTTTCAGCAGGTACAAGTACTGCCTGAGCATGGAGACGTCCTGCGCTTCCTGTGGTGGACAGACGACCAGCTATCGGGAGACCCAGGTGAAGGTACATCTCTTCAGGGGAGTGTAGAGCTCATCATGTGCTGGATAGGCACTACGACGAACATTCTAAGACCACGTGTGAGGGCGCGGGTTCCCTCTTCATCTACACCACCCTCATCTTACTTACTTCTCTTGGTCTTACCCTTACTCAGTTCCATCATCTATTCTTTTGGTAGCAGGGACATTCTTTTGGTAGCATGGTCGAGGGTCTAGGCACGTGGGTATGGTAATTCTGGTATCAAGTCACTTGGATGGAAATAAAGGTAAAATACTGTGGGAGAAATGAATACACCTAAAGTACTCTAAAAACAAGTTTATTAATATGCAATCAATGGGGAAAGATATTGTATTAATCATATAACTACCAGGCTCAACTCCTGGGCTTATTGCAAACTCAGTACTTACTCAACATACTCGTTAATAATTAAACTAGCACATACAGGGGTCCACTACCCAACATGGGATAATTATTTCCATCTAATTATCCCTAACATACATGTTACAACCCTCTCTGTGGACATACACTTCCAAGGAGTAACCCAGGGTAGAACACTAGGGCTCACGATTGTTGTTATTGTGGGGTAGCCAGACACATGGCGGGTCTGGGGTCTGGCCCAACGAAGCCATGGGGCACATTAATCAGGCAGCATCGGTGCCATCGTTTCGTATATGATCCCTGTTGGTCATCTACTACATCCGAGGCCGTTGTTAAATGGTTGCAAGAATCACCATGGGATCTGGAGAAACATTGGAAGCAGCATCAGGAAACATAACAACACAAACAACTCTCTTGTCTAGACGAGACGTATTCACGTTATATTACTTCTACACTGGGTGAATGACAATTCAACTGTTAAATCATGAACACCGGTGAACACTGATATTCACTACAATTGACTGAATTAACTGAATGGCTACACAAAACATACCTGGAGAAACATTGGAAGCAGCGTCAGGGAACGCTTTCCTTGGCTGGTCTTGGGTATATATACCCCTGAGTTGCCAGTGATCGCTACTCCGCAATGACAATAATTACAAACAAACTAACTGTTACTCATTCAAAGATGACCCTCAGTTGACAAAGGTCTGGCGAATTACTTGAGTGGATTTACACAGACTAATTCAAGATTGAGCTTCCCAGGAGAAAGTGGAATAACAACGCATTGATAACTGTCTTCACAAAGGCGGGACTTACTGGGAGGGAACACAAGTGTTGCGTGTATGGGGAAAAAAAGACGTCTTCTCAGGGGTCGCTAACTCACTCATGTTTTGCAGGCGTGGAGTTTAATAAGAATCATTAGTTAAATAGATTAGCAGTCAACGTGACCATGACACACGGGCAAAGGCTACATGAAGAAATTAAGAAAGCAAGTCATAACTTCTATGTCGATGATCTGCTTCTTTCAGTAGCATCACCAGAGAAGGTGGCGATAGTCACTCACTAACTGAGGTAGTTGATGAAGAAAGGCGGATTCAGACTTACAAAATGGATCTGCAACCACAAAGGGGTCCTCAGAGCAGTCCCACAAACGGAAAGGGCCATGGAAGTGAAAGAAGTACTTTTGAAGGATGACAGACTCCCAGCTGAGAATGGCGAACTTGCAGTCCGAATCTAGATCCCAACGAAGCCACAAACGAAGCGAGGTCTCCTGAGTATGGTCAGCTCCATATACGACCCATTAGGAATCATCGCTCCAAGCACCATACGAGTCAAAATCATATTCCAGGACGAGTGCAGTCGAGGCATCGGGTGGGATTAGCAAATGACCAAACACAAAAGAGTTGCTTGGCGGCAGTGGCTAAATGAACTTCCCCACTTGTCTCAAGTACGCATCCCTCGATGTTAACAGCCTAAATGAGCAAATCCAATAACTACGGTACAACTGCACCACTTCTGTGACACCTCCCAGTAAGCATACGGGGCTGTATCCTACCTCAGGATCACAAGTGGAGATGGAGCCCACTCTACCTCCTTTGTGTGTGGCAGAGCTAAGCCAGCTCCTTTGAAACAGCAAACCATACCTCGGCTCGAGCTATGTGCGGCAGTGTTAGAGGCCAAAGCAGACAAACAACTGAGAGAAGAACTAGAGTTGCAGATCGACAGATCAGTGTTCTGGACAGACAGTATGGTCACCCTTCACTACACACGAAACACTGAACAGCGCTTCCATACCTTTGTGGCAAACCGAATTGCAATGATACATGAGAATTCTGATGCAGAACAATGGCGACATGTGAACTCCAACCAAAACCCAGCTGATGATGCCAGCCGTGGACTGTCCTCACCCCTGAAGATGTGAATTACACGAAAGCGCTTGGGAACTTCGTGTTTTCTTCTTTCCTTGTGGTTATCAGCATATATATATATATATATATATATATATATATATATATATATATATATATATATATATATATATATATATATATATATATATATATATATATATATATATATATATATATATATATATATATATATATATATATATATATATATATATACATACATATATATATATTGTATGTACACTCGGAAACCATAATCTCTAGCCCACCTGGTCTGCTGCTGGAGGTTAGTACAGCATCCTTTCTAGACTGGGTCCACTCTAACTATCACAAGGCAACACACGCACGGACACACACAGTCATAGTATGGCTGTATAGATGACATTATGTATAAGTATTGTATATGGCATTTTATACTCTGCATTATCTTCATTATATACGAACACCAGCAAAAATTACCATAGGTTGTAGTTACGAAAGTATGAATGGAAATAAGCACTTCCAAACCACCCAGTGAATCCACACAACGTTAACAGCGCTTGTGTGTGTGTTTGTGCCAGACCACGATGCTTCCACCACACCCCATCTATATCTTTTATTTTCCCATCATTCGAGTAACTATATGAAAAATCGTGTTTAATTTAACTACATATTTCAAAACTTTAAATTACATGTGGATCAGTCACTCCTCATTTGACACACTTATAGTGTAATACTTTGACCATCCCACCTGGGCACATGGAGGCCCACGGCAACTCTCACGGGGCAACATATGCACGAACACACAAGTTATGATATAAACCCTTCCAGCTTCACTATCATTATCAGGAGATCCACTCTTTTCGGTGAGTGGAGTGGTGTGGTTCCTTTGAGCACGGGCTCGATCTTTGGGAAGAGGTAGAAGTCACAAGGAGCCAGGTCTGGCTAAAAACTGCTTCACAGACAAAGTGTTGTGGGCTGGCGTGTTGTTCATCTGACAGCATTTTTCGAACCATTTTTGCAAGAACCTTTGTCATGTTCAATTCTTCCGTCAGAATGCATCGAACACTTTCCCTGTCTAAATTAACTTTCTCAGCTATTGCATGAACACCCAACCTACGTTTTTTTCTAATCACATCTCGCACTTTTTCAATATTGTCATCGTTAACTGCTGTGCATGGATGGCCTGAGCGGTCATCATCTTTCACGGTTTCTCTGCCTTCCATAAATCGTGTGTGCCATTCAAAAATGTGTGCACGAGACATGCAATCTTCACCGTAAGCCTCGGTCAATAATTGAAAAGTTTCCGTCGCGAATTTCTTAAGTTTAACGAAAAACTTGATGTTAACGTGTTTCTCAGTTTTGCAGTTCGACATTTTCCGACCGAGCGTAAGAACACGTCTATAGTTCAACGCGCTTCCACTTGTACTGAGTGAAGTGATCGAGTTGAGCCTTGTCACACTGTGACAGGTTAGAACATGTTCAATAACCGTCTGTATGTCCCTCTCCCCCCACTTTTGGTTCCCGAGTTATAGGGTCAGTCTCGTTATTTTTGTGTCGGACCTCGTAATATATACCCTGTACCTGTGTTTATATTTTTAAGATAAGGAGGATTTATGGGGTTCACTATATAATTTTAATTTCTAACATGCCATGTATTATAGAGGTATTGCATTGGTCAAATTATTCAGCCTCTGAGAAAAGCTTTCATTTTGAGCAGACACAACTCATCTGGTCATACAGCTTGACAGAATATGGAAAAAAGGATGGTATTTAGAGCAGCTTATTTATTTATTTATTCATATCAGTGGTGTAGTGAAAGAGGAGGGGTCAGGGGGAACAAAAACAAAATTAAGCCAAATAACGGTAATTGGGAGAAAGAGGACAATTTATTTACATAGGACACAGTACTCACTTCTGAGAGTAAAAATTGAACATTATCTTCATTCTTGTGTATGGTATTTTGTAAAAGTGCAGAGTTCCTGGAAGCTTTGATTCCTGGACATTGTACCAGAGTGTTGCCCCAGGACCCAGCTGGGAGCCCTAAGGCAGTAGGGTGTGTCATACGGAGGCGAATTTTTTTTTTTTTTTGAAAAATCGGCCCATGTTCTATGTGCAGAATCATGTGATATCTTCAGATTTGAAAAGTTTTCATTTTTTGCTAGGTAAATTTTAACTTGAAATCTTATGAAAATTCAGTATTCCCACCCTTTTACCAACACCACTAAATAGCTTATTTAAAGTAAAGTAAATGTATCAGGTTAATTTATTAGGATGAAAATGATCCAGAATAGTGAAACGAATGATCTTGACACATTTATTAAATTTAATATTCCTTTAGAAAACAAAATCATCAAATACAAAAACCGGTTTTACTACTACGACCCGGTGTTGCTGCACACCATAGAGAACATGTCTTTCTTGCTTCTGTTTCTACTCATCACCTCCCTGCTGACCACCTGAGCTCGGATGTAGCCTTCCCTCCTCTCCTGGCTGTACACGTGACTGCTGGCCTCGCTCACTTGCTGTACACAACGCTCTATACTCTGGGTGTGCGAGGGCCAGGCAGGGACATGCATGGGGTTGTCCAGGAAAGCTCTGACTTGAACATTGGTGAGGCTGCAGGTAAGAGGGGGCTCACTGCCAGCCTGGATGTTATCCAGATCTATGAGATCAGTGAGGGTCTTAAGCACCTAGGATTGACTTCCAGGAGTCTTCCTGGACCCTGAAGGAATCGCCACCAACTGATCTGGCCATGCCCAGATCCTCTCATAAGTCTCATATCCAAGATCTTTTTGACTGCCACTCTTCTCTCCTCCTCATCCTTACTGCAGAGCATTGTCTGCAGAACTGCCTCGGGATGAGCATTCAGGAAGATCTCCTCACAGTCTGCTCCACAATCTGAACAACCTTCCTTGGCTGACTCCTCAGGAGCTCAAGCTGGAAGAGAACATGCCTCGGACCTTCAGAGAACGATGACTTGACCTTGGTGTTGAACCAATTTGGCAAGTAGACACTCACGATGAATTGGACATTAAGTCTCAGGTTGTGAAGCTGGTTCCCTTTCAGTTTATGATGAGCGACCCAAATTCTGCAGAACCTGAGAGCCGTAGAGCTACCTAGAATGTGAGACTGGACCTATCTGCAGGTAAGCAAGTCTATCAGGCATGACCCCAGTTTTGATGGCACTGCAAATCAAGTGTAACCATAATACTGGTCAGTACCAGGTCGTCAATGACAGTATGTGCAAGCTCAACTAGTGAGGGCCAACTGTGATTTTTTCAAAGCTCGGATTTATTTCTAACTCAGTGGGCAGAGTCCAGCATCTTGGCCAAGAGGACCAGACCATCTGTTATTGTTTGAAAGAGTCTTGCCATCCAGCTCCTGGATCAGATAAACTGAGTGGCAACTCGTTGGTGGAGGTCACAAACAATCCAGACCTCAGCTTCTCCCAATCTTCCGCCTATCCACTGTATGACTCTTACACCCCTGTGTTCGTGTTGGTGCTGTCCTCCAATGGCCTGCAGGGTCTGGTCTACGTTCCTCTCTCTGAGCCAGTTCACAATGTTATCTGCCACTATCTCAGCTGGTTTTCTGATGTCATCTTTCTCTGGAGTGAAATGCCACAAATACTTCCCTCCTGGTTCACTGCAGCAGGAGTAGTGTTCCTCCTTCACCATGGCAGGGAACAACTTGTCAGAATCTCCAACTTTCATGAACACTTTAGTGTCATCCCTTTTCCCATCAAAGAACAAACAATTGATTCCATTTTCTTATCCTTTATCAAACTCCTCTAGGTTACTGGACAAGTTTCTCCTGAGCTCTCCTTACTTTGTTATGATCTATCACCAGGTGAACATCATCAGGTGTTATCAAACCACCGTCAATCCAGGCAGCTGTTGCTATCTCTGCAGTTTCTCTGAGACCAGTGTGGTGTCGGATGCTGGCCAGAGCTATGCTCGGGATATCTTTCCTATTTCGAATCTTATGCCTGGAAGGTTTGGGATCATTATTTTCTGGGTTAGGGACAAAGTCACCATTCTCCTGGTCAGCACTCGGATCAGCCATGGAGAAGTCATTAAACTCTGAATCAGCTTGACTCCAATCATCGGCCTTTTTTACCTCACCCTGGGCCTTCTCAAGTCTCTTTTCCTCGGCAACTCCTCTCCTCTTCTGTCTCTCTGTGGCAGCCTCCTGTCTCTTGGACTCGGAATATCTTGGCTAGAAATCATGAGAGCCCCTATACTGCCAGTCTTCTCTGTGCTTTGACAAATGCCAGTTCGATCACAGGAATCTTCAGTTCACGCTTGCAAATACAGGAGATGTGGGCCTCGGATTTACAGTCACGATCGATCCAAACTCAGGACAGAGAACAATTGGGCACTTGCAAGTAATTATGTCAAATAACTGGTCCAGTTGCTTGGCAAAGCTGTCCTTAACTGCAAGTTTTCCTCTCCCAAGAGAGATATCTCTTGCCTTTTCCCAACTGGCTAGCAGTCTCTCACTAATCTTCTTCTGACTTGTTATGACTGGAGGCTTGAACTGAGCGTTAGCCAGAGTGTACTGTGCCAAGACAGCTTTGGTCATATCACTGGCAATGTCTTTGTTTGTGTAAGTTCTTTGGTTCTTTTCACTGATTTGCCTGATTAAAACACCGTATCTCAAAGCATCTCTCAATGTAGGCAACTCCAACTTCAGGAGCTCTCTCCCAGACCCAAGATAGTGACTGAGATGGCTGGATTTTTGGTTCCTCGTCCTGACACAAGCAGCCATCGCAAATATTATCAACTTATAAATGCATCAGAATCTGAAACAGAAAAAAATATTGTTAGTTGGGTTGTTAAAGAATGAAGTCAGAAAGCAATGTTCACTATTTAATTGTAATGCACTAATGCAGCTGTATGTTAGATTTTCGATAAATTTCACGCTAAAATTTACCTAGCAAAAGGTTGCAAAATATTGAAACTGAAATTATTTTCTGTTTATATACACTAAAATCTACCAAAAAAGTGATGGGCCATTAGTTTTAGCTGATCTTCCCTCCTATGACACACCCTACTAAGGCAGGTGCCTGGATCCCACATCATAAAAGCTTCCCCTCTTCCTCGTGGGAAATTTCTGGCTATATACCTGAATTACAGTTTTTGTACGATACAAAGGACATTAAATAACACAATTGTCAATGCTGACAACACATATTTATTTGATGTAAAAATTCTTACACAAAAATTATGACAGAACAAACTTACATGATTATCCTAGGAAAAGATTTGAACACCTATGATGCAAAGAGATTTAAGGTGTCATATCAAGGTTTCAAAGTTTGTATGATACTATATTTGGGACCAATGTGTATGTATAACAATGTTTATGATATGTGTTTGTGCCCAAAGATCAGTGGTATGCCAATTTAAGCATGTGCTGTACAATTATTTTTTAGGTATATCAAGGAGACTACAGTACATACTGAATGGTACCGCTACCAAGGAATGAGTGGATAGCGGTTAGGCCTGTGGGTAGCACTTATACATCATCCACCCTCCTAGTTGCCACCAGACACCATTACAATATGCACCGTGGCATGGCTTTGAAAGAGGATGTGGCTGTGGCATCTAGTGCATATGTAGAAATGTCGCAGTTTGAGCAATGTTCAAACATGAAATTTTGCTTTAAGCTTGGCAAGATGGCGACAGAAGCACAAATGTGCTTGTAGCAGTTTATGCAGATGAAGCTATGAGCAAAAAGAGTTTCTTGTTTCATTGTCCAAGCTTAAAGCATACTTTCATGTTTGAATGTTGCTCAAACTGTGACATTTCTACATATACACCAAATACCACAGCCACATCTTCATTCAAAGCCATGCCACAGCACTCCCATGGAGCTCTGGGGGATTAGTCAGTCTCATGAAACTGACCTTTTTGGTGGAATGTCAGGTCACCCTTTCTTGGGTGGGGTATTAGTGGGTCTCATGACCTGAAAATGTCTTGAATAAACACAAAAGCTAAAGTATTTTTAGGGAGATTGTGATAAATATAAGTATAAATGCGCAAAGTTGTATCACTTCAACATTACGTTAATAACATTTTAAAATATGGAGTGAGAAAGCAGAGAGATGGAGTGGAAGAGGGTAAAATGCACTGTTGTTGCCAAGTGCTCCTCAACAACTGATCTTTAACTTGCCACCATGCAGTCACACAACAAGACCCTCACTCTGGATGCTTGATGTCTTAATTCCGTTTTTTGTTTTTGTGTGTGTACGCATGTATGTATGTGTATGTGTATGTGTGTCAGGAACACACCACAACATCAAACACACACACACCTTCCAACACCACCAACACACATCCTCCAACACCACCAGCACACCACACCCTCCAACACTACCAACACACACCCCAACACCACCAACACACACCCTCCAACACCCCCAACACCACCCACACACACCCTCCAACACCACCAACACACACTCTCCAACACCATGTGAGACGCAGTGCATACATACGGTAATACAGGAATACAGGCTAATAAAAAACGGTGGCAGTGAAGCAAGGCACTGAGTCTCACACAGAGCTGGGGGGGGTGTGTTGGAGGGTGTGTGTAGGTGGTGTTGGAGGGTGTGTGTTGGTGGTGTTGGAGAGTGTGTGTTGGTGGTATTGGAGGGCGTGTGTTTGTGGTGTTGAAGGATGTGTGTTGGTGGTGTTGGAGAGTGTGTGTTGGTGGTGTTGGAGGTGTGTTGGTGGTGTTGGAGGGGTGTGTGTTGGTGGTGTTGGAGGGGTGTGTGTTGGTGGTGTTGGAGGGTGGTTGGTGGTGTTGAGGGTGTGTGTTGGGGTGGTGTTGGAGGGTGTGTAGGTGGTGTTGGAGGGTGTGTGTTGGTGGTGTTGGAGGTGTGTTGGTGGTGTTGAGGGTGTGTGTGTTGGTGGTGTTGGAGGGTGTGTGTTGGTGGTGTTGGAGGGTGTGTGTTGGTGTGTTGGAGGGTGTGTGGGTGGTGGGAGGTGTGTGAGTGATGTTGGAGGTGTGTGTGGGTGGTGTTGGAGGTGTGTGTGGGTGGTGTTGAGGGTGTGTGGGTGGTGTTGGAGAGTGTGTGTTGGTGGGTTTTGAAGGGTGCATGTTGGTGGTGTTGGAGGGTGTTGGAGGATGTGTGTGGGGTGGTGTTGAGGGTGTGTGTGGGGTGGTGTTGGAGGGTGTTGGAGGGTGTGTTGTGGTGTTGAGGGTGTGTGTTGGTGGTTGGAGGGTGTGTGTTGGTGGTGTTGGAGGGTGTGTGTGGGTGGTGTTGGAGGGTGTGTGTGGGTGGTGTTGGAGGGTGTGTGTAGTGTGGTGTTGGAGGGTGTGTGTTGGTGGTTTTGAAGGTGCATGTTGGTGGTGTTGGAGGGTGTTGTGAGGGTGTGTTGGTGGTGTTGGAGGGTGTGTTGGTGGTGTTGGAGGGTGTGTGGGTGGTGTTGGAGGGTGTGTGTGGGTGGTGTTGGAGAGTGTGTGTTGGTGGGTTTTGAAGGGTGCATGTTGGTGGTGTTGGAGGGTGTGTGTGGTGGTGTTGGAGAGTGTGTGTGTTGGTGGTGTTGGAGGGTGTGTGTTGGTGGTATTGGAGGGTGTTGTGTGTGTTGGTGGTGTTGGAGGGTGTGTGTTAGTGGTGTTGGAGGGTGTGTGTTGGTGGTGTTGGAGGGTGTGTGTTGGTAGTGTTGGAGGGTGTGTTGGTGGTGTTGGAGGGTGTGTGTTGGTGGTGTTGGTATCAAATTTAATGACACGCTGAATAATAAGGTAAAAATAAGTGTTTTACTGCGTATGAAAGGTACAGGTATTAGTAAGCACAATTACGGTAATGTAGCTTTAGTAATTAATAGATAACAAATAAAGCAACATTGTGTCGAGTTACAATAGGAATGAGAGGCATGGGTGGAGGGTAAGTGATCAGATTCTCCCCTCAAGGGTCTCTCCCCCCTCCTCCTCACACCACCACCACTCTCCTCCTTACTCCATAACGTATTTTAAAATGTTATGTAATGCAACGTTGAAGGGATACAGTACAGGTATTAAAAAAAAAAAATAGGAGATATAAAATTTGTATGATGATAAGAACATCTGCAGTAAATTGAACAAAATCAAACAACTCCTTCTGGTAGTATCGGTTTCCTCATAAATTACTGACT
This sequence comes from Homarus americanus, assembly GCF_018991925.1. Lineage (NCBI taxonomy): Eukaryota > Metazoa > Arthropoda > Malacostraca > Decapoda > Nephropidae > Homarus > Homarus americanus. Next base: position 24,623,719 of record NW_024722227.1, on the reverse strand, counting down.
AATGAATTATAAGAGAATATGAATTATATTAAGATACTGTACAAACCTACGTTTGGTGTATAGCCGGGGAGAGGATTAATGCTGTAACCTGTGTGAACTTTTTAACTTATCTTATCATGATTTTTCCCTGTGAAAAGGCCATAATTTTGAGCAACATATTACTACTTTAGTGTACAACTTGAAATTCAAATGTACTAAGCTAAAAGGCTAAAAAATTTATCTCTAGTGAAAACTATAGGATGTTTATACTGAAATTAATCATCATCTTGCAAGAATTCCAGCAATGCAAGTTATATTCTGCTAAGTCAAGTCTGTGACAATTTATAAGAGAAAAACTTTAAGCCTAAACTAAATTCATCCTGTAAAACCCTGATCACCACCATCTCGCCTCTCTTGCTGGCTGGGAGGAGGTGGGAGGGGACGGTGGGGTGTTCACAGCCAGTGAGGGGAGATTAATTGTCAGTGGAAGGGGAGGGGTGGTGCAGATGAGGGACTCAGGATTATACAAGACAGGGAATTTAAGTTTTTCTCTTATAAAATGTCACTAACTTGACTCAGCAGAATATAACTTGCATTGGTGGAATTCTTGAAAGATAGCGATTAATTTGAGTATAAAAATCCCATGTGTGAAAAAGGTCACAAATGGTCACCAGTAATTAAGCAAGTTACTCAAGATTTATCACTGTAAAGATCTAAAAACATTGTTCACTGTATCTATTATTGTAGCGTATTGCACATAAAGCCAACAGTGGTTGGAGGGCCCCACTGCTCAATGAATTTCTCAGCTCTCAAACCTCATTGTGATTGTTTCACAACCGCAGTTGTTTTGGTTGTGATATTTATGCGGTTGCTCTGTAACTGTGAAGGTTTGTGACATCACTAGTGTGCAATGAGTTTCCATACACCCTGGTTTATTCATTGATCAGTTGTCTAAGTGCAAAATTAGCCAAATTGAGCCATCATGTAACAATGAATTTTAAAATAGAAATTATAAAGTGAAATATTATAAGACAATAGTTTAGTAGTGCTGTTAGTGTTGTGTAAATGTCTTGGCATATCACCTCACCTACTGCCTTGTCACCTCACCTATTGACTCGTCACCTCACCACCTGAGTCCATCACCTCACCCTTTGCCACATTAGCTCAGCTCGGAATTACATTGATTTATTACTGTAATATTTTATTTTTTTAGTATTGTATGTACTTTTAAAGAAATATTTATAAAAAACATAAGAATAAAAGAATGGAGGAAACTGCAGCAGGCCTATTGGCCCATACTGGTCAAGTCCCATTTACACCCAACCCTAATGCTATATATCCATCCAACCTATGTTTGAAGCTATCCAGGAGATTCGAGTTAATGATGATGTTTGGTAACTTGTTCCAATCATCCACTACTCAATTTCCAAACCGATGTTTACCTATCTCGCGCCTAAATCTAAATTTGTCTACTTTTCTTTTTCACTTTTATCCTCTTCACCACTGATCGTCTCGTTTGCCACTTGGGCGATCGGTCACGTCTCTAATTACTTTTCCCTTTCTTTTATCCTCTTCACCACTGATCGGCTCGTTAGCCATTTGGGCGATTGGTCACGTCTGTTACACACTGTTGGCAAGTACTGGGCATGCACCGACTCCTGAATGTACCTGAACCTGCTCCAGTGTTGGTCAAGTCTTGTCTTGAAAGAGCTCACACTCGGTGCCGTCACAACACTTTCTGCTAGATTGTTCCAAGAATTCACAGATCTCACTCCGAAAAAGTTTGCCCTCACAGTTTTCTGGACTTGCGGCTTCTTCTATCTTGAGCTGTGACCCCTTGTGGGGCGAGTGTCCGCCAGCTCCAAGTAAGGACACTCAACTGAGTAGTGCCCCTTGAGATGCTTATACACCTCAATTAGGTCACCTCTTGCCCGTCTGTAGTATAAGCTAGGCAAGTTCAAGCGCTTTAATCTCTCAGGGTAGCTGAGGTGCCGAAGTGCAGGCACCAGTCTGGTGGCCCTCCTCTGAACATTTTCAACCAACTGGCAGTCCCTAGCACACCTCGGGGACCAGGCGGGGTGACAGTACTCCAGATGGGGAAGCATTTCACTCTTGAAGATCGTTACGAGGAACAGACCGTCTAGATATCTGAACGACCTTCTTATAAACCCATTAATTTATTTGCCTGATTTACCTTCTTCTCAAAATGGCCTGAGAACTTCAGCTCATTGTCAACATACACACCTAGGTCCTTCTCACATCCAGTCTCAAATAGTGCAGTTTCTTCATCCCGTTGGGACATATGATACGCCTCCTCACTGTAGGTACGCCTCAGGTGCATCCTCTTACACTTCGTGACATTGAATCTCGGCAGCCATTTCTTCGACCATTCTTGGAGCCCACAGAGCTCCTTCTGCAGCTCATCACAGTCTGCTTGGTTCTTGATTTCCCGAAATAACTTGGTGTCCTTGGCAAACATTTGTATGGAGGAATGTACAACGTCAGGCATGTCATTGTTACACGTTCGTTCCTGGTTGGATAGTTTGAGTACCCTTGTAATGTTCCCTTTGTTTAGCCCCGACTTCCATTTATACAGCTCGATCATATCGCCCTCACTCTACATCTCTTGAGGGAGTGCAAATTAAGATGCTTTAACCCGTCTCTGTACTCAAGGTTCCTAATGCCCGGGATTAGCCTTGTAATTCTCCACTGAATGTTTCTAGGGCTTCTATATCCATTCTGTAATACGGTGACCAGAATTTAACAGCGTAATCCAATTGAGGTCTCGCAAGATATAGTTTTAGGATGATCTCGCTATTCTTGTAACTAACACTCCTTTGTATGAACCCAAGTACGTTCTTTATTAGCCTTGTTTCAAGCAAATACACATTGTTTACGTGGCTTAAGAGTCCTACTTATCATTACTGTACTCCTAAATCTTTCTCACAGTCAGATTTCTCTATAACATCGTTGTTCATCTGGTATTTGGTTTCTCTGTTTACATTTCCTATACTGAGTAGTTTACTGTACATTTGTCCACCTTTAATTTCATCTACAGAGTCCTCGTCAGATTTAATTACATGCCCTATTTTATTGCCGTCAGCAAATTTACTTATGTTGCTGTCTACGCCGATATCTATGTCGTTTATGTATATAATAAATAATAATGGTCCAAGTACTGAGCCTTGGGGTACTCCATTAGTGACGTTACTCCAATGGGATTTAGTGCAATTAATGCTCACTCGCTGTTTCCTGTCCTGTAACCACGCCTTAATCCATTTTAGAATATCTCCTCCAATGCCATGAGCCTCCACTTTTCTTAATAGTCTTTCGTGGGGGACTATGTCGAAAGCTTTACTAAAGTCAAGATATACCACATCATAGTCGTGCCCCTCGTCCACTGATTTGAAAACAGCTGAAAATAATGTTAATAGATTAGTTAGACATGAACGCCCGCTTGTGAAGCCATGTTGGGAATCATTGATCAACTTGTGCTTCTCAAGTGATTTCGAATAGAGTTTGAAATGATTGCTTCCAGTAATTTGCCTACAATTGATGTTAAACTGATTGCACGGTAGTTCGAGGCAAGTGATCTACACTGGATAGCTTCAAACATAGGTTGGATGGATATACTGTATGAGCAATAGGGGTTGGAACTGCCCAGTATGGGCCAATAGGCTCACTGCAGTTTCCTCTATTCTTATAAATATTTCTTTAAAAGTACATACATTACTATAAAAGTAAAATACGTAATACAGTAATAAATCACTGTAATTCCGAGCTGAGCTAATGAGGTAAAGGGTGAGGTGACAAGGCAGTAGGTGAGGTGAAGAGGTAGTAGGTGAGGTGACATGCCAAGACCCAAAGCAGAAAAATCCAGCATTACCCAAAAGGTTGGTCTTCCCACCAACCATGTGAGGATGTGGCTAAACATGGCACAATCTTTCATAATGCCGAGAACCCTTGTCCCCAGGCCCCTAGCAGAAAGGTTTGGAGTGATTTTTGTCCCCATTTTATCAGATTTTCCGGTAATTGAGCATTATTTCATAATCGACATTTGCTCCCAGACCCAAAATAAAAAAAATAATTTATTTTTTTCTTCAGTAAATGCTCCTGATTTTCAACCTAAGAATTTGTTCTCAAACTCGGAATTGAGAGAATTTTCCAGAAAAATTCTGACCAAATTTACATTCCGGCAATTGGAGAGTTCCGGTAAAGAGGGATTCCGGCTAATGTCGATATTACTTATATATATCCCAACACTATATAATTTTTTTAAATGTTTAAGTTCAAAAGTTCAAAGTTGTTATGATACTAATTTCTAAGTCTACAGACAAAATAAACATCTTTAATCACATAAGTTGCAAAATACTGTACACTCTCATGTCTGTTTTGAGCTTTTGATATGACCCCCTAAGTCTTCACCTGATACTGTCAAATATTTTAAGATGATGTACTTCTAATGTACAAAAGGTATTTTTACAGAAGGTCTGATAAATTTCAAAATGAACACTGCAGCTCCTGTTGTCTCGGTAGTTGCCAAATCCTTCGTCAGTTGTATCACATGGTCTCACACAAAATCATAAAGATACCTTTTGGACTGACTGTACAATATTTGAAAGCATTTCCAGCTATAGTTACGTCTTGCATAAACAGAAGTTCGACATGTAACACAATACAATCAAGATGTGAAGAGACATCTGAGATTTATGTTCCCATAAATTAAACAAAAAGTATAGGAATTTTATATATTAATAGAGAACACACACCCTAATAAACAGTACACTCACTCACAAAAGTTTGCCAAACATCACTATGGTATAACATATTCCTCCATAACTTCTGAACTCTTGTAACATCCTGTCTTTCAACCACAATTACCATTTGGTCATGAATTTACTTATATTCTCCTTATTGATTAGATGATTGATTATTTTTTTATTTATTTATTTATTTTTATGGGGATTAGCCCACCTGGGCACAGGTCACTGACTCACATCAGGGCCTGGGGGACGAAAATGTAATAATAATAATAATAATAATAATAATAATAATAATAATAATAATAATAATAATAATAATAATAATAATAATAATAATAATAATAATAAAGAACCATAAAGTAATACAAAAATGAAAAAAAAAGATCAAAATTGAGAAACAATATATGTGTTGTGTTGTCAATAGTAACTGAAACAATTGAGACCCTGCAATTGTGTGTAAATGAGGCAGATTTATGAAATTTAGGCTCAAAGCCAAGCATTAGGCCATTCAACACTGTATTCTCCTTATTCACCTGCCTATCCTCAGTATGCATATGCTTTATCATGCCACTGAGTTTCATACTCTGTTGTTTGAATTCTTCCCAAGAATTTATTCATTTTCAATTGCAAAATTTTAATTACCTTATAAAGAAAAACATATTTACTATTATATTTCTGCAAAGGATTTTATGATTACCTCAGATATGCTTTATGCCTTCCTGTACTTTCAGGGCTCTGGTTACAGTCCTCTCAAAAGGCATTTACATGTCACAGTAGGAATCAGTCACATGATTATGTGTTCTCTTTCTTCCCATTATTTGCATAGATAAAATGGCTTATTGTAAAGGCACTCGAGTGTAGTTTGGAGCCCTGACATTTTGGATGGTCTTTTCAGTATACCTGTACAGAAATCAATGATTTGCTTGTAAATTTTTATATCCACTGAACATGTCTGCCTAATGGAGCAGACAGACCCCTGGTATAACCAGAGGGTCTACGGTCCCTCTGAAGCTTCAGCTTTGTAAGATATACAGTAGACACTTGTGATTCGTGAGTTTGTGATTTCAACGATTCGCAGTAAGCAGATGGTGGCTATTGTGGCTCGCTTGCAAGCCTTTTCCCGCAGCACAACGAGTCGCCTCACGCAGCATCACGTGTTGTACTCTCAAAACTTTAGTGTTTCTTTGTGAAATGGCCCATAAAAGACTGCCTCCTGTCAGTGCTAGTGATGCTAGTGGAATGAAATGTAAAAGGCAGAAATCATTGATGACCCTGACAAAGAAAGTTTCATTATTAGATAAGTTAAAAAGAGGGGATGAGGGCTGCCACAGCTGGTCTATTGTTTGATATAAGTATACAGTAGCGCACCAAGGTAGTATAAATTGGTATTCGCGGTTTTGCAAATTCGCACCATTTCTTGGAACCTATCTCCTGCGAGTGGCAAGGGTCTACTGTATGTACTAATTAGTGTCAGCATAGTCTCCTTAGGTGCCCATACATCATCATTCATCCACATGTCAGTGTCGCTCAGAACAGGTAATTAACTGATAACCACACTCAAGTACAAAAGCTACTGTGTTTGTTAATAATGAAAGCATATGTTTCATCAATCTCATTAAATGTCATGGGGAAATATTAGATTTTATCTCTTTAAATACCCCTAAAATTACAGGAAATTGCACTATTTTCACAAATTCTCTGGAAGAGCATGCCCCCCAAACCATCCTCCTTGAATATATTTTATGTGCACCTACAGCATATGCATTGGATGCCTCTCCCAAATTATTTGCACCCTGTCCCTTTTTCTTCCAACCTGAGGGTCTGTGGAGAATAATACATTTGCAACTGTTCAGAATGAAAATAATTTGCTTTCTTTTAATTTAAGAGCTGAAAACTTGGAATGTGTAAAACTATTATTATCAAGAGTGAACTTAACATATATTTATCAGTGAGTAAAAATCTCAACTAAATATAAGCAAATTTGTTAAAAATTTTGAAGTTAAAAGAAAGGAAAGAGAACAGACATTTGTACTCCATCATAACAGCACAAGTTTACTAGTACAGTACTGTAAAAAAAAAAAAATACTCATTCTGCACCATGGTGGAAGGTTTAGAGAAAATATAGAGACAAATGTGAACCAACTACTAAGTGAGAGTGAAGTTATGATGAGACTGTGTTCCTTTGCTACTGAGACACATGGCCTCACAGGGAGCAATAGTACACATATAAAACAAACAAAGATCACATTAACTTAAACAGATATGGTACAATGAATTTACATAAATACAGTTTGGAAACGTTTACCGTTGAGTAAAATTTAGTCAGAACAATTACTATAATGTTAGCGAGTACAGTTTCATACAATCAGAATTTTGCAATACTCAGATGACATATGATATGTAATGAAGATATGCATGAATTGCTTTGCTTCACAAACCTTACTTGCAGTTTCAACTTCTACAGTGTTGTTGAAGTTAAAAAAAAAATAAAATAAAATGTTTTGCCAATTTTTGTGTTGTTTGTGTATTCTTCAACTAGACTGGGACACAGGCAGACTCTGAGCTAGTACTGTACTCAGCCATTTCATGTACTGTAGCTTAACTTATTTGTTACCTTCATCACCAAATACGACCACACAACAAAACATTGAAATAATTTCAACCTTTATCCAGTACAGTTATTCCTTAGTGTAGAGCAAACACTGGTGAGTGAATTGGAATATCCTGTGGTAGTTCTAATATTACATACAGTATAAACAAATTATAAATGTTGCACCAATACAGGTGATAAACAATTATTGTTTGGTTCACTACCAAAAAGCAAACATATAATTTTAGCAGTACAGTACAGTACAATACAGTACAGTACAGCACAGTACAGGTATACTGATACTGCTTTAACTAAGATTTTAGTGAGCAATGGAGCCACTGTCCACTGCAGTTCTTACCTTCATCTAAATGAACAATCTCAACCCAAAAAGTTTATTGTTTTTGATATGTTATGCTCTAACTTCTGTTTTAACTATGGTGAAGGTGCAGCAGAGTTGGTAAGGCTAATAATTCTCCCTCCACTGGTGTTATGTTACCCACATACACACACAAACTAAGAATGAGTAACATTCTAAAGCCTTCTGATTGAAATGAAGTCTATATTATTAGCTTACAATTAATTTGTTTATTTAAGCAGTCAGAAGCTGTAGGCAGAGTATAACAGCTGACATACAATATATTTTCCAGCTGTATACCAGGTACTGTAATACTGCACAGGGGGATGAAGCTGCCTCATATTTATTACTTTTAACTGGACTGAGCTCAGCACTGCCTGGGGAATGAATTTGATCAAAAAACAATGAATAATCTCACTGTATGACTTACTAAGTTAGGATCTAAAAGAACACAAGTGGGTGAGTGAGAAACTTATTACTGCACACCATGCTATCACAAAAGCACCACAGACTCAAGACTGTGAGCTCATAAAATAAGTTAAGTCTACACTGCCTACATATCGCATATATTATGACTATGGTTAATAAGAGGTTGTAGCTGCTATCCATGGAAGGTTTTCTAAGTCAACATTGCCCCCACACAGTATAACCCCAACCTTGCGTGCCATTGGTTGAACGTCATTTATTAAATTGAGTGCAGCATACACTCCTGCTCCTGAAGCAGCCTCAACAACTTGCTGTGGAAAGCAAAAACAAATTTTTTTAACAAATGAGAAAATCTTCAATCTCTTAACAGAATTTGCATTAGAATTAAAAATCTCACAAAGTCTGGTGAAACAAGATTATGCAAACCTTAAAATAGCTGAATAATTTATGTATTGGCTTAATTTCACATATTACAGTAGATGAATATATTTACTGTATTTTATGGCATATAAGACACACAACCCATTTCAGCAAGGAGTGTTAAGGAAAAAACTTTTGTGTGTACAGTATTTTCCTCTTGTAGCCATAGTTTTCATAAAATACAGTGGTCCCTCGGGTAACGAACTCAATCCGTTCCAGCAGGTTGTTCGTTAACCGAAAAGTTCGTTAACCGAAACCATTGTTTCAATGGGTTTTTGGGTAATTAGTTCCAGCTCACCGAAAATTTCCTAAATTCAACAAAAATTGTAGAAAAGTTCACTTACTTTGAGGTGTGTATATAGAAGGCTCCTGGATGATGATGATGATGATGATGGGAATTAGAATGGGGGTGGAGGAGAAGGAAGAAGAGAAGGCATTGGGGTGGAAGAGAAGTCACCCCATGGCACCATTTCACCCATAAAATTTTAGTTCACTTGGTGTATTTCACAGGGCTGTGGAGTCGAAGACAAAACCTTCGACTCCGACTCCGACTCCTCAAATTTTTATGCTTCCGACTCCGACTCCGACTCCTTGGCCTATTTGTAACAACTATTTCTACCATCCTAATTGTAATTTGTATGTTGTAACCTGCGTAGGTAAAAAGTAAAACACCGTGGCTATACTGCTACAGCTTTATTAATGATCTGGACGATATTTAAGAACTACAAAAAGATGATAGGCTTGACTTTCAAAGTTTCAATCAAAAGAAAAATAAATTTATTAAGAATTCAAGATATTAACTAGAAAACACCATTTACATGTATATCTAAAAGTTCGATCTCAGCATATGAATTTTGTTTAAGCTCATAATCTGATGTGGATCTAAATGATGATCCTACAATTCCTTTTAAAGTAAAGTTATATATTTATGTACATTAAAGAAATGAATACCTTATTAAGGAAAATGGATAAACCTTACATGATTAAGTTATTAAATTAAATTTGCCTTAATCTCACCAAAAACAGGTTGTAGCTAATTGTTTTGTAGCTGAGAGCCTCTGTGCAGTTTTCAACGAAACAAAATTTGATATAATTCAAAATTTCAAATGGTAAAGAAGAGACTATCGTCCAAAATTATAGTGCTATACTGTGCCTGCTACAATAAATTCATAATAATGCTTATAAAATGGAAATAAATTCTTTTAATAATTTAAGAAAATTAGTGGGATCAGTGGAATCACTGCAATGAATATGCCTGAGTTCATATATTTGTTCTTAGGAACAGAATAGCTTCAGTCGGAGTCGGAGTCTGGACAATTTTACCGACTCCAACTCCGACTCCACAAGCCGAAATTTCCTCCGACTCCTCGACTCCGACTCCACAGCCCTGGTATTTCAAGATTATTTTCTTTAAATCAACACTGCACTGCATTATATATTGTCAATATGTAAAATATATTTCAAAATGACCAATAATTTGCTTGGAAACACAGAAAAAAAGTGTTTAGTTGAAGAGAGTCTCAAGCAAGATGTTACCTCCAATGAAAACAGAAAGAGACTAACGCCTGTCTGGTGTGTTAACAGGCTGGATGGCGTGCCAGAAACTAGTTTCTTTGCCTTCAATTATGTTCAATAATTGTTAAAATGACTAAAAAAAGTTAATATTAAACTTTTAAAATTATTGAATAGTATAAACTTCTTGATATTTACTAAAATAGTAAGGAATTTAAGCCCTAAAACCGATTACTGTATTGGCGGACTGATACTAAAGCTGGTTGCCCGGCCAGTGCAAGCGAAAACATGTTGAGGTCGGTTCGTAAGAAATTCGTTAACCGAATTTTTGTTCGTTAACCGAATTGAAGATTCTTATGGAAGGCAGTTCGTTAACCGAAATTTCGTTAACCGAGGCGTTCGTTAACCGAGGGATCACTGGTGACATTACACAACACTCTGTATGTCAGATGAAGAGATGGCTGGAATATAGAGGCTTGCCAGTCACAGGAAATAAGCCAGCATTAGTGCAAAGGTAAGGAAAAATGTGCAGTGAAAATGGCTACAAATTAGTACAATATATCTTGCTGTTTGTATTGTTATGACTTTGATTTATAAAGTCATCTCACACCTTGCATATGTTCACGGGCTGCATACCTGCTATCCCTGTTACAAAGGCCATAACAACAATGTCGAGTGGCTCCTTTCTTTAGACTTCCCCATTGTACTTTGAACAACATCTGTACTTAATTCCATTGTCCCCAGTGAACCAGAATGTTTGTCCTACTTTGCAGCTGACAACACACGCAAGGGCGGATTCTATTTATAAAAATTTTCGGGGGTCGCCGACCATTGCTATTGATAACCTCATTATCACATCAACTAGTCATGTAAAAATAAAAAAATAAATTTCTTCCTTCACTGACCTTCAGGCGCTCAAAAGAAAGTTTCATTCCTTCAATCATCTGGTCATCAGTAACTGTGAAGACTCTGGAGTTTGCATTGTCACAGATGATGGGAAATGCCAGGTGACCAATCTGTAAGTATGTCACTGATCAATTAGCGTATGACAAAGGATGGTGTAATTGACGTCAGTAACCATTAAGAGGTTAAAGAAGCACATCTGGTAAAGTAGCTAGAAAGGACAAATGACAGAAATTGAGTGGAAGTTTGTGTTGTCTCTGATTCCAGGCATCTAAGATGGAACACAAATATGATGTGTCAAGGTAAACATACAGGAAATAAGGGATGTTAAGAGTGGGGGCTGGGAAAGAAGAGAATTTTCAAAACTTTAAATAAACAAATTCTCTTAATTCCTAATCCTAACCCATTTGGTTCCATTTCTTCCAAACACCCTGCAGTTATCATAGTGGGTGAGTATCATAATGTTTGTCAATCTTCCAGTATTGTTCTTTGCCAACATCCATCTCCCTTACCTGGTTAAATATGTCACCTTTGACCACCAATACATTCATGAATGAGAAAGTGCAACAGAAATAAGAGAATTTATAAATGTGGTATACAATGCAACTGTAGCTAAAGTTTTATTCCATCCAAGTCAAATAATGAAATGAATAAAACAAAAACAAAACATAATTCGGGTGGATAAGCAAGACCACAAGAAAGTGAGCGCAAGTAAGAGGAAAGTAAAATACTGTATAAATATTTATCTCCATTCAGTACATGCAAAGAAATACAAATTTACAGATTCAATCAGAACAACTAAAAGGACAATACTGCACACTGATAATCATGACAGTTCATTTATATCAAGTCTGAATTAGCTATGGAGTAAGGATTTCTTATATCAATGCGGGAAAGCTTAAGCGAGTAATAATTATTTTCATTCTTACTGCCTGTAACCTAATGGAGTCTGCCACAGTGTTCAGGAAGCTTGGAGAGTCTGGCCATAGCATCTGCTTCGCCTCGAGACACCTCTGAAGGTTCTTACCCACGGGTTCTACAGCATACACTGCACGAAGGAACAAGAACAAGACAACTCAAATGTCTGGGGAAGGCAAGACCACAAAATTAAAACTCAGTCGACTTATGGATACTTCACAGTCTTATTCAGAACATCTACACTCTCCACATGGTGTGGGTAGCTTATAACTACAACAGTCACAAGGGAAGATCAGAAAATTAATACTCAATCATAAAAATTAATACTCAATCATTTTTTCTTAACTCATGGTCAAATTAAAATTTTGTATGGTACCCCCAAAGAAGGTGAAACTGAAGAAATAAATTTAATTTAGGCTTACTTCATTGTCAAATTAAAAAAGACTAAGATTCCTCTTTCTTCATACTGGATGGTTTATGAATTGTATCAGAAGATCACATGATAAAAATAATATCAATCCGCCTCACGTTTATGCACAATTCAATCTAATTCATAGTTCTAAGTATGAGTTGCTTCATAATATTGTACATAAACCTAACACTTAACCCGTGCACAAGCATTACTTACATACACACCCCTACCAGTACCTACCTGAAGATGATGTTTTTCTCCATGTATACCACAAGATTTCTGAAGAGCATCATGGACACTCTTCCACTCTAGCTGCTTTAACAACTGTGTTCTACTATAGTGTCCCCATTACACAAAAAAGATCCCCTCCTTTCCCTGAGATATCCAACTGGCATACTAATGGTTAATGCATCACCCCAGCATTACACACCAGCAGCATGTCCATCCCCAAACACCACTCAGCAGTGTTTCCCGACCATGCACAAACATCAGTAGTTACTACTACGAGTACAGCTTTATAATAATCAAGAAAATAGGTAACTGTGTTTCAAAGGCTAAGGCATCATACTTATGGGTTTAACCCTTCATATTCAAGGGGGTTAAACTCAAACTCAAAGAGGTTACTGGTAAGCCATTGTACTCAAAGAGGTTAACCCATTATTTTCAAGGGGTTAAAATACTGTCCTCAAGGGGTTAACCCATTGTACTAAAGGGGTTAAGTCATTGTATTCAAGGAATTAAGCCATCACACCACACTTCAGGGATGAAGATATTTTAATCTTTGAGCTATTACGATGTACTCAAGAGCATAAGGTATCTCAATGTACTAATTCACTTTTCTGAAGGGTTTAAGTAAATTTACTCAAGAGGTTAAAATATCTTAATTCATGAACTATTGTAATTCATTTACTCTTGGGGTTAAGTCGTCTTACTCGAGGATTTAGTAAGCCATCAGTCACCCCACGATTTAGCCTTCAACAAAAACGTGCTATGTTATATTAATCGCAGTTAAACTTACACAAACAAATAGTTATAGACAGTTCACCAGTATCTATATATATGTTCATTAATTAGTGCTTAAATTTCTCCTAAGAACAATAATTATTTTCCATATACAGTTACCTTACCCCTTATACCAACAATGCCCTAAACAGTACTGTATATAACCTTAGCCTTTATTCTAACCTTTCTCTATATACTATTAACCATACTCCAGATACCAACCTTACTCCATATACTAACATCACTTCATATATATACCAACCTCCCTCTATATCTTCATTATCTGGGGTCTTTCTATAAACAATCCTCCACTATATAAAACCTCACACTATACAGTACACCAACTTCACTTCACATTCTGTACAACCTTACTCTTTACAGTTATGTCTTTGGGAAAACCTTGTATCCTTCTCTATATAGTACTAATATTATTCCACATAAAACTTTACTCTTTATAACCCATAACCTACTCTACATGTTACCTTTTCATTCCAGCAACCAAAACTTTACTGTTCAATGTGGCCATCCTACAAAATGCACAAACAGGAATTAATTCTCTAAATATTTTTGCAGTCAGTAAGGCCTATATTTTCTTTTCCTTTATTTATAGAAATGTTCACCAACTTGTGATACACCTACAGTATACATTAAACTACCACTATCCAGTACTTCACCTCAACTCTCAACTACCCTATTAACCATTCCTAATACACCTCTAACTTTATATTTTGTTATAGCAATAATGTTCATTCAGAGCTTAGTAAATCAGAACATTTTCAGTACTGCTTAATTACTAAATAGACAAAAGTGAAGAATATTTCAACTAGAATATTGTACGGCTTAATCATTAAACAAGGTCATCTCCTTACAATGGAAAAAATTTCAATCAAGAAACAGAAAACAGCAATGCTTGGAGATGGAGATCGTGATAAAAAAAAAAGAGAGGTGCCGCAGTGTTGGACGTGCAGAGGCCATGGAGTGATACTGCAGCACGTACGAGGGATAAGCTGAAGGTAGGGCGTCTGAGGCAGGAAACTGGAGTGTCCCAGGCACGTGTGTGTGACTGGCCTGAGGTGGTCGGCTAAACTTCATCCGAACAGATTGTACAAAGTCTGCATGAAAATGAAAAGGATGCAACAAGCTGGCTATTGGAACTTCTATAAGACAATCTGCAGAAAGGTGGGGAGGAAGTGTGCAATCTGACTTTGTAATATTTAAAAAGATACTTTAAAATTACTGTACTGTGTTATAAGTATGTGTGTGCATCTATATACAGGGGGTATACCTTATACTATATTTAATGATCGATGCAGATTCAATTGCACCATATCAAGCATGCATCTCGTGTGTGTGCGTGTGTGTGTGTGTGTGTGTGTGTACACAATGTAAAGTATCTCACATTTAAAGCACAGGGTGAAGCATGCAGTCTTTTGATAACCCAGCAGCATAAACACTTGTAAAAGCTGCTAAAGAATATAATACTGGAAAGTGATTCTGTTACCACAAAATGGAAGAGCTCTTTATATACATAAAACCAATATAAATACATGTGAAAAGATAGCTCGGGTTACCTATACAACATACATAACTAATACAAAATTATAAACTACATGAGAAGAAACAGGAATGATAACAAAATTAGGAATAGGTGCCTTTGTAAGACTATAGTATTTCCCTGCTAACCTGGCCCGTAAGCCACGCCCCTCTTCTATAAAAATATAGGATTGTTTCATAGAAAATGTTCGTGTAGCTGTCCATTTATTCAAACCTGTTATCTAAAATAATGTTAAATATCTGGACTATCAAAATGCAAATAATTTCAAGGCATTAACACTTCGGAGAGGATGTTAGAAAAATTTAAATATTTATCATAAAAGGTCAAAGAAAAAGATAAAATTTGCTTTCAAATGAAGTCTTTTCATTATTTTGTTTTGTTTTGTACCAAACAGAAACAAATAAAACAAAACCTTTTTTTTTTTTACAGGGAATGGCCCACCCGGGCACAGGTCATCGACCCACACCGGGGCCTGGGGTAGGGGGGGGGGGGCAAAAAAATAAGAGTAAAAGGTTATATTAATCTACACCACGAAGATGCCGGGAAACCAGCATTTTGAAGTGAGACATTGTATGAGTATGGAAACACAGAAGAAGGCTGAGCATTCCGCAGTTTGGCTGTGTGAGGAAAGAAGGATGTACTATAACGGGTTATTCTAGTGTGACCGACACCTACAGAGAAATGGTGGGCACCGCGGACAAGAAGTGTGTTATGAGCCCACGGCCTTGCTGGCGGTACACAGGATGCCAAATCCATCAATCATTGTCTGTTAAAGTACCTGTAAAAGAGAGAGAGTGAAGCAACATTGTGGCAAAGAGAAAGGGAAGAAAGATTGTCAACTAAAGGAGGAGAGTCAATAAGACAAAATGCCTTTGATTCAACCCTATCTAACAGTTGGGCAGAAGTAGAGCCACCCCAGATATGAGAGCAGTACTCTACTGTAAGTTAGGACGAATGAATCCCTAATAAACTTGAAACAACTGCTCAAGAGTGAAGTAGCTACGGCATCTGTACAGCATTCTTAGCTTTTGAGAGGCAGCTTTAGCAATGTTGTGGATGTGTGGCTTCCATGACATATTTGAGGAAATGGTGAGGCCTAGCATATCTACTTTAGAATTTGTCTGAACAATTGCGTCCTGAAATGTAATTGGTGGGAGAACTTTTATTTGAAAAGTGTAATTGGTAAATATTGTATTTTATTACTATTGAATTTAAACAAGTTTCTACTTCCCCATTCGGAGATGCTGCACAGATGTGCATTGATAGATGAAATGATATCAGCTCTAGAAACAGATCTAGTTTAAGAATTAGGGAGGGAAGGGAAAAGAGTGAAGAGTAGAATCATCAGCATAAGAATGGATAAAATTAGTTGTAGTGTGAAGTAAATTGTTGATAAAAAGAAGGAAGACAGTAGGTGAAAGAACAGAACCCTGTGGGACACCACTATTGGTAGAGAAAGAGCGGTTCTCAAGGAAGTTCGAAATTAGAGAACAATGTGGGGGAGAGAAACCATAAAAGGGAAGTTTAGAAAGCAAAGACTTGTGCCATACCCTGTCAAAAGCTTTGGAGATGTCAAGGGCCATGACGAAAGTTTCCCCATAATCCCTATGAGAGGATGACCAAAAATAGGTGCAGTAGGAGAACAGATCACCAATTGATCTCGACTGGTGAAAGCCATACTGGTGATCAAACAAAAGAGAAAGGCATTCAAGGTGACAGAGAAAATGAGAGTTTAAGATGGATTAAAAAATCTTAAGAAAGGGATGAAGTTAGGGCAATGGGGCGACAGTTAGAGGGATTAGAATGGTCACCATTCTTCGGGATGGGCTGAACCAAGGCAAGCTTCCAAGAAGAAGGAAAAGTTTGGGTATTGAGGCAGAGGCAAAAGAGGTGAGCAAGCACAGGGGCCAGAACTTCAGCACACTCCCTCAGAACACGAGGCGGTATTACGTCTGGTCCATGCGCCTTACTCACAGCCAACCTGGATAACACACCAGCAACCCTACGAGTGGAGATTATAGGAAAGTGCATAGGTTCAGTAGGAGGAGCAGGGGTAGGAGGGATAGAGGTGGCGTTAGAGGAGAATAAGGTGCCAAAGAGATTGGCTTTGTCAGGGGGAGAGTTGGTATAATCACGTCAGAAGAAAAGAGGGAGTGCAGAAGTTATTAAAGATAGTTTTGGTTAAGGATCAGAAAGATTTACTGGAAGAAGAGTTGGTCAGGTCAGCAGTCTTTCTTTTTATAAAATTCCGCTTGGCCCTACGAAGAATAGCCTTACAACGATTCCTAGAAATAATGAAAGAGGAGTGGGTAACAGGAGATAGTTTCATAACTTGATATGCCCTATCTCTCTCCCTACATGCAAGAGAACAGGAGCAATCAAATTAAAGTGAAAGTTTTGGTAGAAGATGGGATAAATGCACTCATACCACCCTGTATAACCCCAGCAATGCTGTCAGCACATACCGAGGCTTCCTGAGTGGAAAAGCAACATTCATCCCAGGGAAAGTCGGAGAAGAATTTTCGCAAGGATTGCTAGTTTGCCCTCCGATAGTGCCATAGCTGGCGTTTAGATGGGGGTGGGGGAGGTGGTCGTGCCCAGTTTGATTTAACAGAAATAAGATTGTGATAAGAAGGCCCTAAGGGGGCAAAAATTAAGTATGAATAGTGTGAGGGGTTAGAGGTGAAACAAAGATCAAGAATGTTAGCAAGTTGATCGTGTTGATCAGGAACGCCTGTAGGGTGTTTAATTATTTGTTCCAGATCATTGAGTAAGGAAAAAGAGAGTGCCTCAGCTCCACCTGGGTCATCTTTTGCAGAGCCAAGCCACTCTCTGTGATGTACATTGAAATCCCCTAGGTAGAGGATCTCGGTTTTGGGGTGGCTGAATATCAAAAAGTGATATAATGAGAGTTCCAAATAGTTGGTACAATTGGGAGAATAGTATAGAAACAAAGGAAAATAGTCATTGGTACAGATACTTTGAGCCTGATGACATCATAAAGAGAAGATTCAAGATCCGTGAGTTGAGCTATAGGTGTACGTATGTTGCAGTAGACACATACACCTCCCTTAGAATGGAAAGAGGTATAAAGGTTGTAGATGGAGACTTAAAAAGGTTTGGGTGAAGCTGCTTTGGTCAGTTGAAGTTCAGATAGTAGTAAGAGGTCGGGGGAAGAGGTTAATAGATGGTGCTCCACAGAAGGAAAATTGGATCTCAGGCCGCGAATGTTGGGAAAATGAAGTGTGAAAAAAGCCGTTCCTCCGTCAACCGCGGTGACATCAGTTGAGGCCCCAGTAGTTTGATGATGATCAGGTCAGCCCCGGGGTCCACAGCCTTTCGAACCAGTGGGACCCATCCAAGAAGGCCCCGCTTTAATATTATTGTCAGCTGATTTCATAGGAGAATAAAAGAATAGAAAGAATATAACAGATCAAGAGTGAGAAAAGTTATGTATGTTGTGTTGTCAATAGTGTTACGATCACTTCCCTTTTATATACTTAAGGCCTTTAAAGTGCTGGAATATCACTTAATACTTATAATTTTCACTCCACAAAACAACCAAAATTTTAGCACCGGGACAGTGACCTAACACAAATCAAAAAGCTCTCATGGAAACGCTGCACTACTGTATATGACCAAACATATATATTTTAGACATAGGTCACTCAAAATTATCTTAACATGACAAAATAATTAGTGAAAGATAGTCCAGTGTTATTGAAACAAAGCTTAACTAAAAATAAACATGATTATTCCTTATCTTATTATTTACCTGTATTTTACACAAAAACACTAAACTAAAGTAACACTGTAATACAAACATTTCCACCCAATAATAACACTGAGTAACACAAACACTCCTTCCTGAGAACACTTAGGGCAAAATCCTATATTAACCCTTAGGTAGTAGGTAGTAGACAGCTACCAAACAGGGAGGTACTACCGCCTGTGAAGATATTGGAAGCATAATGTGTTGTCTAGTGGTAGACCCTGCTGCCATATGGCATCACAAAAATTGTGACCAAGTCCCAGGTTGCTGATCTGACTTTCTGCCTCATTTACACACAATTGTAGGGTCTCAATTGTTTCTCTTACTATTGACAACACAACATACCGTACATATATTGTTTCTCACTTTTGATAATTTTTTTCATTTTTGTATTTCTTTATGGTTCTTTATTATTATTATTATTATTATTATTATTATTATTATTATTATTATTATTATTATTATTATTATTGTTATTATTATTATTATTACATTTTTGCCCCCCAGACCCTGATGTGGGTCAGTGACCTGTGCCCGGGTGGGCTAATCCCTGTTTAAATGCCCAGCGTGGGTTATCATGTTCCAGTGTGACTATTTGCCTGTCACACCACACGCTCGGTCACAGGGAAGCTTTCTGAACATAATTACCTACTTTTGTTTGTTTCATTTTCATTGTTTGTCCATTTTATCATGTTGTATCAAAGTAATATTGCTAAAAGTAGTGAAGTATCACTGAAAAATAATGCTATGATTATGTTATAAATGTATTTATTTGTGGAATTATTATTATTTTATGCATTACTTGCTCTACCAAACACAAAGACAGCCAGACAGTCTAGCGACCAACTGCTTGTGTGTTGCCAAGCACTTTTTATGAAAAATAATGCAAATAAAATATTCTATATTAATTATTTACAGCAAATAAGCATTAACATCAGTAAATATATACATTACTGGCCATCTTGGACACAAAGGCATGCTAAAAATAGCTGCTAATAGTGTAAGCTGTCAAACCAACACAGTCTCCTTATCTCCCCCCATCCTCCCTCCCTACATGCTGCCAGGGAAGTCTCTAGAGGGTCAATATGTAGTTTTTTTTTACTTATTTTTTATTGTTTTATCATTTAAAAAGGTTACAAATTATTTTTGGAAAAGTTGATTTTTCTCGATTTACCCAGTGTGGGGTACTGCCAGCGGCACCCTAGCCTGGGTCTTAAGGGTTAACCTGGCCAATACCAGTCTTACCGCATACACACCAACAACCAGAACCTCCACACACATGGGATCACCCGTAAACCCCCGGTGCACCTCAGATAGAAGCAAGAAGGCAGTGGAAGGAAAAAAAAATGGAGCATCTGCCCCAGGTGAGAGCTTAGAACAAAGAGAGCCTGTCCAGTCGTTCCACATGACTCCAGCATCAACTTCAAAATAAAAGAACATCGATATACCCAGCATTCCCAACACATAACCTTACAGTCATTAACATCATCCTAAAAATAACATACTTTATCACCCAATATAAGAGTGCATAAAACAATAAAATAATATTCAGATCTAACAATAGTAAGAGAAACAATTGAGACCCAGCAATTGTGTGTAAATGAGGCAGAAAGTCAGATCAGCAACCTGGGACTTGGTCACAATTTTCATGATGCCATATGGCAGCAGGGTCTACCATTAGACAACACATTATGCTTCCAATATCTTCCCAGGTGGTAGTACCTCCCTGTTTGATAGTTGCCTACTACCTACTACTGCTGCACAATAGGTAATGAACTACAGTTTGTACAACTGGATATATCCCAAATAATTTATCTAACTGGTAAAATGCTCAGGGGAACAGCCACTGGACTTGGTGGTCACATCGATGGGGTGATCAGCTGATAGTGACAAATCAGCTGAACACTTGACTCATACTGCCAGTATGGTAGAGCTCACATTAGAATACTATGACACACAAATTAACTATACCTCTTCCATCATTGGCCAAGATTTTCGTTCATTTGCACCAAATTTCTTGATACGTGATGACAGGATGAAAATGTTAAACCTCTACATCGCTTCTTAATACTTCGTAGTATATATTATTACTTAAATCTTGTCACAACGCAGCATTTAAAATGGGGAGATGCCAAGTTAGTGGATAAAGTATTTAATAATTTGCTCATGGGTGTAAGAAATGTTATTGTTGGTTCAGTACCAGAGCAATGACATCTGTTGACAGTTAAGAGTTGACGTCAAGATGAGCAAAATTCCCACCAAGTCCAGTGGCTGTTCCCTGAGCATTTTATCACTTAAATAAATTATTTGGGAAATATCCAGCTGTACAAACTGTAGTTCATTACCTATTGTGCTATATGTTTAGTATCATTTGTTTCTGTTTGTTTATGTTTGGTACAAAACAAATAAATAATGAAAAGACTTCATTTGAAAGCAGATTTATCATTATACTTATCTAAAAAATATTGCTGCCAGAGATTGAAAACCACTGATGAAAAAAAGCAAGATTGGTGAAGTATTTTCCTTTTGACAATCCTTTTACTTCTCTCAATATGGAACTTGGACACATATGAGATTCTTGCCAGATAATTGCAGTTTTCACTTATGGTCATTATTCTTTACACATTCATTGTCCTCTACACAAACTGAGAATTACACTGTACTAGAGTCCAATTTACAAATAATTGAAATTAGATAATGTATGATAATGTATAAAAGACAAGCCCATCCCAACTTGCTGTGGTGGCCTCATTAGTACACCTGGGGTAGGAAGGTGTACCTGGCAGGGAGCACTACACCCCATTTTAAATTTCTCCTTAGTACTAATATAGGTATAGATTCTGTTAACACTGTAAGTTTGATGTGAGGCAGAGTGTAGGGGAGATGTATGTAGTTCAGAGAGTTAGTTTATGAAGAAATCTCCTCATACTTTGGACTGGGTAGTGTGTCAGTGTGGGCTGAAAACCAATAAAACCTCTCAGCCTCCAAGTACATTGCTGCATTTGATACACCAATAAACAGTGGCCTGTAGTGGGTGGTTGGAATAAATGGTGAAAACAGTAGGGGAGCACAGGGGACCTTTAGAGAGGGTAATAATGGAATAGGTACACACACTCCAAAAGGTATCTTTATGATTTTGTGCAAGACAATATGAAACAATGGACGAAGAATTTTGACAACCCCACTGAAACAACAGGAGTTCGAGTGTTCATTTTGAAGTTTATCGGACCTCTCAGGGAAGATACTCTTTGGAGTGTGAGTTCAGTACATTCAATGAAAAAATCTCTTCAGTAAAAATGCTCACAGAAAACAAAAACAAAACATAAACAGTATATCAATACTGTAAATGGACCTGGAGAAGATTACAGGAAGGTGATGAGGGAGTATGGAGTAGCTATGAGGAAGGTGCCTGTTATAGTGAATGCAATCTACACGAGTAATAAGGTATACTGTACAGTGTAAGAAAATAAGCAAATGATTAATTGACAGTTTTAAGGTGCAAGTAAGAGTGAGGAAAAGTTGTATCCATGGGGCTGCAACTCTGAATGTAAATGACAGAAAATTGTGATTATTAAATTTATTTGAGATATTGTTATGGTGTATCCACATATCCTATATTTGGTCAAAATCAAGTACATTTTGTTTGAGTTATCATAATAACTTACAGATGCAAGGAAGGACAGCATGTATTGCTAAGTCCCCTTCCCTTGATGTGCTGATTAACTTACATAAAAGTAAAAAGTGTTATTAATTTAAAAATATCAGAAGAAGCATCAGAGAATGGACATTATAAATGAAGCTTTAATCTTTACAATTTGGATAAACAGAAAATGACAGTGCCTCTAGATTCAGCAAGGGCATGCACCAAATGCATGATAGTCAGTAATGATTTACTCTTGGAAGAATTGTAAGCTAGTTAAATTGAGTAACTTTTGCTACTGTAAAATCTAAAAGTCAAAAAGCAAACATGCAAGCTTCAAGAGATAGTAAATATTCCTTTTAGATTATTGTACTGCAACAACTGTGTTACAGTCTGACCTCACAAATTCGTGTATCAGAAGTCCGTTTTTCCACAAATCCGTACATTTTCATGAGTGATCCCCAATTACAGTGTTTATCGTTTGTCCGTGCTCATTTGAGAGCATGTGTTAAAAGTGAATGTATGTATCGAGGCAGTGGGCTGTGTGCGTCACCACTGAGCTGCGCTCCCTCCCCCAATGTGACGTCATAGCATACACACAGCGTAAGCGCAGCTACACATCTCTGAGACTCTGAGTCAGTGAGTGACCGCCTGGCTGAACTGTGTCACGTCACCCATATGATCGTCTGTGTGTGGAAGGAGCTATTTTTTGTACATAATATATGTGCTATGTACAGTATTGTATTTTATGATAAGCTATAAATCAATTTTATATATTATCACAGCACTTTTAGTTTATTTTTGATTTATGCAATATGGAATTTGTTCAAATAAAGCTAACTTTGTGCTCACTAAATTGTTCAACTCTTAACCACACCATTTATAAAAAGTGGAATAAATGCTAAAAACTGTCCAATAAATATGTCATTGGAGAGTAAGATTTAGTTTTTTTAGTAGATGATTAGCAAGTTTTCCTTTGTTTTTAATATATACTCAGCAAATTTGTGTCTTTCGGAAGTTTGGCCACAGTGGGATACCAATTAGCACGAATCTGCGAGGCTAACCTGTAATTCCTGCAACCCTTTTCTGGTACACTACTGAGATAACCGAAGGAATGAATCATCCGTAAAAGATAAATAATATATTTATACAGGTTATACAGGTCCCCAGGTTATGAATATACAGTAGGTTGTATTCCTTCAAAAATTTAATTCACAAATCAATTTCCCAGAGACACATTGTTATACTGTATACTGTAGTGTGAGAAATTTAACTCTGAGTGAATGAAAAGGATAATAAGAAACCAGAATATCCAGTGCTTCAGCATAACTATGAGGTATTCAACTTTATGGTGCCAAGGTCCCCTCCCCCCTTCCAACCCACAATCCTGTTGGTTGACTCTTACAACAAGAAGGGAATATGACAGGTTGACACCTTTTGGCCTGACCTCTCAAATCTGGTAACAGAGACATATGAAAAAACTTATCTATGGAGTAGAATTATGTTGGAAAAATTTACTAAGCCTCTCGAGCATCATGATGCAAATCGCATAAAATCACTGGGTAGTATTTTTGCATCGGTAATGCAAATAGTGTCATTAAACTTTAAATAATTCCCCAAAAAAGTTTTCAAGACAATTGTGTCAAAATTTGGTTATTCATAAATGATTACATGATCTCATGAGGCAAGCTTCCAGAAACTACCAATGCCTGGGTGAAAATAAGTGCTGGTTGTTTGTCCACCAGTAAATATAATATCAGGTGCCACTAAGAGGGTTCAGGCTCTCAATTGGCTCAGCCAAGTCAATATTATTATTATTGTCCACTCTGTATCTGTAATTTTCTGGCTAAATAAAATGTTTCAATATCAATATCTCCCGTCAGCTGAGATGGTCAGTCGCTTTGGTCCCTTTGACTCCTCTCACGCCCTCCCTACTACACCCGCTCTCACTTGCTTGGAATACAGTGATAATATAGAGAAATAGATTTTTCAGTGATTTCAAGTGCGAATTTGTTATATTTTTTTTAGAAAATATTTGAAATTTTCAAAATCATTCAAACAATAATGGAATATGCCTCCTAAGATTTAATATCATGGGAAACTTCTGGGAGATGAGGAAATTGTTTCCTACCTCAAAAGTTCATCAAGCAGTAGTAGTGAAAGTGATGGTGGCAAGGAAAAAATATTGGAAAACTACCACCACTTCCCAGGTAATTCCCTCCATTGCCTCCACCTCATCAGCTTGTGATGTGAGACCCTCGACCTCCTGGGCCACTGGCTCACATTTTGGAGCCCGTGATGAGCAGGGTCCTGTATCACCCTCTCTTACTTGCCTCCCCACCCCGTGCTTCTGGTTTTAGTACCTCTCCTCGCTCTCCCATCATCTCCTGCTTCTTTCTCCATCAGTAAATCAGTTTTCTATGCTTAAACTCACTCACCTCAAGCTTTCATAACTTTGAGACCTGTAACTTCATCTACACGTCCACATGAAGTTCATCTCTATGCCCATCAGAAACAAAATCACCCCTGTCACCATCTGACTTCATATAATTCCTTTTCCCTATAATCCCCATCTCCAAATTCCTGAAGATGGAAGACTCGGAGAATGTGAGCATACACACACGCACACACCGTATACTGTATATAGTGTCTATGTTTATATATAAGGTACAATAACTAAAAAAACTACCTTTATAAAATTGCGTTGAGAAAATATGACACAATGAACAAAGGATTTTGACAACCCTACCAAGACAACAGGAGTCACAGTGTTCAATCTGAAATTCATCGACGTCCCCCCCCAAATAAAGATAGTTTTTGAGTTACTGTTGTACATATAAATTCACTTTTAATTTCATGTTTATATATGCATGTAATTGTATATACTGTATGTGTAATTCATAAAATACAGGTATGATTGTATACATAAAAAATAAAATAAAAAATGAAGAAAGAAGGAGAGCTGTTAGTAGCGTGACTCTCCCAAAAATGCCCGTTCAACAAATTAAAAAATTGATTAAATAGAAACCCCCAAAACTGCAATGCAATATACACAATTCACTAAAATTTAATACAAGAGGTATGAAATATATATATACATATACTGTATAAATATTTTGGTGATTTTGGGGTAGCTTTTGTTTCCTGCAATTTTCTCCAAAAATATTAGTTGTATCAAAATTCCACTTCTATAAGTATGGTACAGCACACTTGGTAGGTTTGTCATAAAATATCCAAGATGTGATGTTGGGAATACAAATAATTTTTTTTTATTTGAAATGAAAAATATCGACTTATTCTCACCTATTTTCCCTGCCTATGTTAAAGCCATAACAATAACAAAGCCAGTAATGTAAAATTATGAAAAAAATAAATAGAAGAAAATAAAGATAAAAACAATTCTTGTGGGATAAACTGAACGCAGAACATAGATGCCCAGACCACAGGTGAGTCCTGATGACAGGTCCCATATGACTTTTGTTGTGGTCATGGAAATTTAAAAACATATTGCATGCACAAGAGGATTAAAGTAGTCAATTAAAGGAACAAAAATATTAAGTACACATAATTGAATTATTAATGTAAATTAAAGATGTACAGAATGAAAGCATAAGAGGCAGCAGACATATGAATTATAATTAAAAAAAATCAAAACAAATTAGAATTACACTTACAAAATAATGTATAATTCCATGTACGCAAAATCAACACACATTCTCACTTGAGCAGTTCGATTCTCACGAGCTTACTGCAATAAAAGAAAGAAATGGTAAGAAGCATACAGTACAGTAGAGTACTTACAAAAAGAAATAAAACATAATTCAAAATAAACTTGAAGCCTCAACACAAAATGCTAAAAATTCAATAAGCAACACATTAGCTATAATGAAAATCATATAAAAACTTAAATTTGTGTTGCAAGAAAAAGAATAGAGAACATACGAAATAAGTAATAACCTGGGTGAGTGTTTTGGTCAGATGCTGTAAACAAACTAACTTCAAAATCAAGGAGCAGAACAAGACATCAATGAGATCTACTTATATTTGTAGAAAATCAATATCATGTCCACCAAATACAGTACACGAACCGGGAAACAAATCTTTATATGAAACCCTCCAAAAATCTGTAACTGTGTACATGTAACCATAATAAATTATTCACATCTTGCACTGTTAAAATACTACACTGTACAAGGAGTCTCCAGTTCTAATCTTGACACTTCTATCAGTCTAACAAAATTGAGGTAAAATATTTTTCTATTGAGTATAAAAGACTGAAATATGATACTACAGTAGGATCGGGGTAGATCGCACGATAGGGTCCAAGGATGTTCACTATATACTAAATCGCGATATGTAATTACGTATATGTAATCAATGGGGAAAATGAGGTTAGGTTCTGGAGGCCAATAAAAGTGACTAAACTTGACATAAAATGGCAGTCTAAAGTTAGCAGAATATAAATTGCATTGCTGGAATCCTTGCAAGACAGAGAATAATTTGAATATAGACCTCATATATTTTGCACAAGAGATCAAATTTTCAGTCTTTTAGAGTACATTAAAGTTCTGTACAGTTTTTTAACTCGTATTTTTGGGTCAATTTAGGGTATTTTTAGGAATGTTTCTGACTATATACAGTTTTGGCTTTATGTGAGGTCGCAGGAACATAACCCCACGTAAGTTGTGAGTCTACTGTAAAAAAATTTATTGATATATCCCTGTATATTGGAAAATTTCAATATTTTTAGTAGCCATAATAAACTTTAAATATTCCCTGACTGATTTCCCCCCCCACCCCCCCCCAAAAAAATATATCACTGTATAGTATATCAGAAAATGTTGATAATTTTGGTAGCCGCAATATAAAAAAATCGTTATATAAAGTCGCTATATATCCCGACCTTACTGTATCTTACGATTTACCTACTGTCTTTATTCTTTTCCTAAATTTGTAATAATGGATCAAAGGAACAAAAACTCCAAGGTGGGAAACACTACAGAGTCATGTAACAGGAGTGTAAAAGTGATAAAAAAAATGAGCACAATAAGTAGAAACATCCCCATATACTTGTTTATGGTACAGGCATATACTAAACTTGCAAATAAGGTACATTAGCACTTCAAATTACTGACAACCAGCAAGTAAAAAAAGGCTGAAAACTTAGCTGAAGTTTCTCCAGAAATATCAACAGTGACCCAAACTTTACATAAGCTCAGTGATGAGGCCAACACATACATGAAACACAACACGCTGACAGGCTGTATGAAGTATCAGGTAATGCTGAGAGAGGTAAACTCAGCCTTGTGGGATACCATTTACTTGAGGATGTGGTCAACTTCTCAGTGTTTTTTCTTATTTACTTTGCCCTTTGTTTTTGTTTTGTTTATTAATTTGACACATGGGTCGCACCAACAGGACAAATAAACTTCATTAACTGAGACCGAATGAGAAAAGGTCCTGGGTGTGTATGTCAATAATGAACTGAAGTTCTCGGGCAATTGTGAGAAGAAGGTGAATCATGCAACGAAACTAGTGGGTTTTACAAGAAGGTCGTTTAGATATCTGGATGGTCCATCGCTCGTAACAATCTTCAAGAGTGAGATGCTTCCCCATCTGGAGTACTGTCACCCCGTCTGGTCCCCGAGGTATGCTAGAGACTGTCAATTTATTAAAAATGTTCAAAGGAGGGCCACCAGACGAGTGCCTGCTCTACGGAACCTCAGTTACCAAGAGAGATTAGAACGCCTGAAACTACCTAGCTTATACTACTAATGGGCAAAGGGTAACCTAATTGAAGTGTATAAACATCTCAGGGGGCACTACTCGGTCGAATGTACATACCTGGAGATGGCGGACGCCCGCCCCACAATGGGTCACAGCTCAAGGCTGAAGAAGGCACAAATCTAGAAAACTGTGAGGAGTAATTTTATCAGAGTAGGAATTGTGAACTCTTGGAACAATCTGCCAGAGAGTGTTGTGATGGCACCGAGTGTGAGCTCATTCAAGGCCAAACTTGACCAACACAGGAGCAGGTTCTGATACCCTGTATAGTGTATTCAAAAGCCAGTGCATGACCAGTACTTGCCAACAGAGACGTGACTAACCGCCTAAGTGGGTAGCGAGCCAATCAACAGTGAAGAGAATAAAAGTAAAAGTAACAGAATGTTAATCTCTTACTTCAATTTAATATCCTGCTTATGATATCTGGATAGACACAATAACAAACACACAAAATGGCTGGCCAGTGGAGGTTGGCATATATTGCTACATGCATTACATAATAAATATACAGTACCTTTACATGTAACTTGAATCATCAATACCTGAAAGGTATATGTTCAGCTGTATATATAAAAAATAAATTTAAATTGTCATTTCAAAAACTTCTCTCATGATTTTACATGAACAAATGGTCATTATGTAAGAGCTGGATAATTGCCCTTCTTTTTTAATGTACAGTAGGGGAAAATATTGTAACCCACATTGCTGTGATTAGTGGAGACATCTGGCAACTCTCTCGCAGTAGTAAACAAACCATGCAACAAACTTTCAAGAATGAACCAGCTTGGAACCGTTTAAGCAACTGGTTTCATCCAAACACTGCCCTCAATAAGGTTCCAAGCTGGTTCATTCATAAGGGTTTGTTACATGGTTTGCTTAGTACTGCGAGAATTGCCAGATGTTTCCACTGGTCACAGCAAAGTGGGGCACAATAATTTTCCCCAACTGTACAATGGTGATGAAGATGTGTTCAGTAAGGTGCCTCCATAAGGGACTTATACAGAATACCATGAATGGGAGACTTTGCTTATTGAAGGAATAGAGCAAAGTACAGTAATTAATATATATATATATATATATATATATATATATATATATATATATATATATATATATATATATATATATATATATATATATATATATATATATATATATATATATATATATATATATACAGGTTGGCCTATCAAAAATCCGGCAACCGATAAACCGGAACCTTCAGTTTTCCGGCATGGATTTCGGAGCGCATTTTCAAATATTTCTTTGTTTATTTAATGAAGATATATGTTTTAGCTCATAAAATTCATACAAATTACCCGGCCAGAATATAATTTACATTGCTGGAATTCTTACAATTTGATGATCATTTTGAATATAAACATCATAGATTTTGCATTAGACATACAAATTTTAGATATAATGTTTACTCTGAGTAAATATGTTATCTTTTGTGCAAAATATATGACATTTATATTCAAAATATTCCTGGTCTTACAAGGAATCCAGCAATGTCAATTATATTATCCTAACTTCAGTCTGAGGTATTATTTATTACTAAAAAGGTAAATAGTCTGGTTTTCCCACACATTTATCTGGTAGGGAGGGAGGGACCGTCTGACCATCTGGCACGGTGTGAAGAATATTTTTTTTTTTTAACTGAAGATATTTGTTTTAGCTCATAAAATTCATACAAATTTCCCGGCCAGAATATAATTTACATTGCTGGAATTCTTACAATTTGATGATCATTTTGAATATAAACATCATAGATTTTGCATTAGACATACAAATTTTAGATATAATGTTTACTCTGAATAAATATGTTATCTTTTGTGCAAAATATATGACATTTATATTCAAAATATTCCTGGTCTTACAAGGATTCCAGCAATGTCAATTATATTATCCTAACTTTAGTTTGAGGTATTATTTATTACTAAAAGTTAAAATTAGTTTTTTCACCCAACATTTCTCTGGTAGGGATGGAAGGTGGGGAGTGGGGGGGGGGAGGGTTGGGACCGACTGACCATCTGGCGCGTTTGGAAGAGGGGGGAGGCAAGTTGGGGTACTTTGATTGACAGATAGTGTCGTGAAGAATAACTTTTTTTTTATTAACTGAAGATGTTTGTTTTAGCTCATAAAATTCATACAAATTACCCGGCCAAAATATAATTTACATTGCTGGAATTCTTACAATTTGATGATCATTTTGAATATAAACATCATAGATTTTGCATTAGACATACAAATTTTAGAGCTAATGTTTACTCTGAGTAAATATGTTATCTTTTGTGCAAAATATATGACATTTATATTCAAAATATTCCTGGTCTTACAAGGAATCCAGCAATGTCAATTATATTATCCTAACTTAAGTATTTAATTTTCTTTGTTTAATGTACAGGTAGTCATTTTCTGTTAAACTTATACAGCAAATATAACCATCAGTTTTCCGGCATTTTCGAAAATCCGGCACTCCTCAAGGCCCGAGGTTGCCGGATTTTTGATAGGCCACCTGTATATATATATATATATATATATATATATATATAGATATATATAAAACATACTATAGGACTAGCCGTGTGTGTGTATCTGCTCTGGGCAGCCAAAACGGCACAATCGTTTTTCATCAAACTTGGTGGAAAAATAGCAAAAAATTCGTAGAGCGGAACAAACCTGGTCCCATGTCGATGGTTTCTTTAGGAACGCATTAATTAACGATTTTATTTATGCTGGCAACAGATGTCGCTGTACGCTGTCAGCCAGCCGGACGATTGCAGTTATTGTACGGCTCCCTCCTCCTCCCCCAGTTTTTCTCTTAGCCTACTTTTTTTTTAATGTTGTTTGGATTAATAAAGGAAGAAAGATGAGTAAATAGAAGAAAGAAGGAGAAACAGACAATAGTTAGAGATAACAGGTGGGGGAGGAGCTGAGTTTCATCATGCATCTGGATGCGCAGTTTCAACTTTACCAGAGCATTTTCGGACTTTACGAGGCTGCAGTGTGTACTTATTCCTCTCCTCATGGCGAATATTTCTTTAACTAATTATTCTAACCTTTATTCTATTCCTTCCTATACAGGTTGACAATCCCTTATCCGAAATCCTTGGGACCAGAGTCATTTTGGATTTCGGAATTTTTCGGTTTTCAGAATATATATATACAGTGAACCTTCGCTTTACGCGGTCAATTGAACCCACGGAGGCCCGCGTAAAGTGAAAAACGCGTAAAGTGAACAACAGAACATATGGGATTAATTGAAATAGAGACTGGGCCGACCCCCAAACTCCACTTTTTCCCGACACAATACCTACGTTGTAGTAAAAACAACTTCTTAATTTTATGATGGTATGCACACACAATTAATAATTAAGAGAAATATCAATAATATTAGGTTTTTTAACACTTACATTAGTAGAAAAGATGGCTGGGCACACGGGGATGGGCGGTTGGTTCCGAGGCAAAGGGCAGATTATTGGCCCTCACCTGTATCACTTGTATCAACTGTATCACTATCCACCACAGAGGCTTGCAGGGCCTCTTTGTCGAACCCCTCAAAGTCCATAGAAGTCACTATCACTGACTTGGGCCGGCTGTGGTGGGTGAAGAACTCGATAATGTTTTGATGACTGGGAGACCTTGTGCGCACCCTGACCGCGCCGCTCTCCGCGTAAAAGAGTACATGCACAACGTAAAGTGAGCATTCCGGGTCTGGCAGGGTGCGATACTTGTGGTTTTTTCACTTTAGCGATTTCTCATATCGCGGTGCCACGCCAGAACCGAACTTTCACTTTCAGCGGTTCATCTACCCATAAGGTAGTAGGTATTGAAGCAGCTACCAAACAGGAGAGTACTACCACCTGAGAAAGATATTGGTAACAATGTGTTGTCTAATAGTAGACCTGCTGCTATATGGCATCACGAAATTGTGACCAAGTCCCAGGTTGCTGATCTATCTTTCTGCCTCATTTACACACAATTGCAGGAGTCTCAACTGTCTCTCTTACGATTGACAGCACCACAACTAAACCTTACTCATTCTTGATCCCTGTTTTATTCATTCTATTTTATTCTCCTGTCAGTTGATATTAATGCTGAAGCGGGGCCTTCTCGGATGGAGTCCCACTGGTCGGGAAGGTTAACAGCAGACCCCAGGGGCGTCCACAATGATCATCATCAAGCTATTGGGGCCTCAACTGGCGCGCCCTCCCGGTTGCTGGAGGATCGGCTTTTTTTTCACGCATCATTTTCTCCAACATTACATGGACTGAGATCAATTTTTCTTCTGTGGAGCACCATCTGTCTTATCTTCCCGATCTTACTACTCTCCAGGCTTCCTTTAGCCAACAGCTTCACCCAAACCTTTTCAAGTCTCTAACTACAACCTTCCTCACCTACTTCGTTCTAAAGGAGGTGTGTCACGCCTACTGCAACACCACGTACACCTATAGCCCGACTCAGGGATCTTGAATCTCCCCTTTATGATGTCATCTGGCTCAAAATATCTCTACCTACTGTGACTATTTTCTTTGTTTCCTGCTGTTCTCCCAACTCTACCAACTATTTTGAACTCTTTGACTACCTACTTCTTGCCATGAGTCGTTGCTATCCACACACCTAACTGCGAGATCCTGCCTGGGGATTTCAATGTACATCTGAAAGTGGCTTGGCTCTGCAGATGGCCAGGTGGAGCTGGGGCACTCTCTTTCTCCTTACTTAATGATTTGGAGCAAATAATCAAACACCTACTGCAGCGTTCTGGTCTGACCACGATCAACTTGCTAACATTCTTGATCTTTGTTTTTACCTCTAACCCCTCACTATTCATGCTCAATTTTGCCCCCTTGGAATATTCTGATGCAACCTTATTTCTATTAAATCAAACTGAAGCACGACCACCTCTACCCCTCTAGCGTCGCTGTAGCTGTCGGAGAGGCAAGCCTGGCAATCCTTAAAGGAATTTCTTCACCGACTTTCCTTAGGATGAATGTTGCTTACTTTCCTCGGGATGCCTCAGTATGTGCTGACAGCATTGCTAAGGGTTATACAAAAGCGGTATGGTGCATTTATCCCATCTTCACCAAAACTTTCACATTACAATCATGGTTTGTCGCTCCTGCTCCTCTTGCTTGCAGGGTGAGAGATGGGGCATATCGAGGCTATGAAACCTCCTTCTCCTATTACCCCTCTTTCATTACTTCTAGGAATGGGTTGTAAGGCCTTCTATTCTTATTGAGGCCAAGCGGAATTTTATTAAAAGAAAGACTGCTGTCACAGTTAATTCTTCCTCCTAGTAAATCCTTCTGGTCCTTAGCTAAAAGCTTATCTGCTAACAACTACTTGCGCCTTCTTTTCCTCCTCTTCCGTCCCGTAACTCTATATGTCTCCCCTAGAAAGCCAACCTCTTTGGCACCTTCCTTCTCCTCTAATTCACCTTAGACGATTCCCTCACCCTCCCCTGCTCCCTGCCTCTACTGAACCTATGCACTTTCCTATAATCTCCACTACTTGGGGTTGCCGGTGTGTTATCCAGGTTGGATGTAGGTAGAGGCGCATGGACAGACCAGAATATCCTCTGGGCGTGTTCTGAGGTGTGCTGTCCCTGGCCCTGTGCTTGCCTGCCTCTTTACGCCTTTGCCTCAAAAACCAAAACTTTTCTTCTTCTTGGGAAGCATGTAGTTAAGCCCATCACACGAAGAAGGGTGACCATTCTAATCCCTCTAACTATACTTCATTGCCCTAACTTCATCCTCTCTAGATTTTCAGAAACTATCTTGAACTCCCATTTTCTCCGTCACCTTGGGCAGCCTTTCTCTTTTGTCCATGGATCACCAATGTAGCTTTGGCAGAGCAAGAATCTACTAGTGATCTGTATCTATTATGCACACCCATCTTTGGTCATCCTCTCTTAGGGATTATGGGAAAAACTTTTTAGTAGCCCTACGTGACATCTCCAAAGCTTGACAGGGGTGTAGCTGAGTCTTTGCTATCAAACTTCCCTCTTTTGGTTTCTCTCCCCCCACTTTTGTTCTCTCATCTCTAGCTTCATGAAATGATCATAGCAGTTGTTGTGGGGGATCGATTTCATCTTTCTCTACATTCTCTACCAGTAGTGGCGTCCCACAGGGTTCTGTTCTTTCACCAACTCTCTTTCTTCTTTTTATCAATGATTTACTTCACACTACAACTAATTCTATCCATTCTTACGCCGATGATTCTACTCTTCACTCTTCCTCACATTTTCCCCTTCCTCCTAACTCTCAAACTAGATCTGTTTCTAGAACTGATATCATTACTTCTATCAACGCGGATCTGTGCAGCATCTCTGAATGGGGAGATACAAACTTGGTTAAGTTCAATAGTAACAAAACTCAATATTTACCAATTACACTTTGTAAAGTAGACGATCTCCCACCAATTACATTTCAGGACGCTATCATCCCCCCAAATTCTGAAATAAATATGTTAGGCCTCACCATTTCCTCCAATATGTCCTGGAAATCACACATCCTTAGTATAACTAAAGCTGCCTCCCGAAAGTTGGGAATGCTGTACAGATGCCGCAGCTACTTCACTCCTGAGCAGTTGCTCCAAGTATATAAGGGATTCATTCGTCCTAACTTGGAGTACTGCTCTCATATCTGGGGTGGCTCTTCTTCTGTCCAACTATTAGATAGGGTGGAGTCAAAGGCATTTCGTCTTATTAACTCTCCTCCTTTAGTCGACAACCTCTCTCCCCTTTCTCTTCGCCGCAATGTTGCTTCACTCTCTCTCTTTTACAGGTACTTTAACGGGCAATGTTCAGGGGATTTGGCATCCTGTGTACCGCCGGTAAGGCCGTGGGTTCGTAACACACGTCTTGCCCGCGGTGCCCACCATTTCTCTGTGGATGTCAGTCACACGAGAATAACCCGTTATAGTACCTCCTTCTTTCCTCACACAGCCAAACTGTGGAATGCTTTGCCTTCTTCTGTGTTTCCATGCTCTTACAATCTGTCTCACTTTAAAAAGCTGGTTTTCCGGCATCTTCGTGGTGTAGATTAATACAGTATAACCTTTTTTCTATATTTTCAATTTCTTTCCGTTCTTTTTTTTCGCCCCCCAGGCTCCGTTGTGGGTCGTTTGACCTGTGCCCGG